>NW_022437011.1:1847473-1912473 GCF_009761245.1 Sapajus apella | reverse complement strand
TGAACCTGGGAGATGAAGGTTGTAGTGAGCCGAGATTGAGCCACCGCACTTTAGCCTGGGTGACAGAGCAAGACTTTGTCTTTCAAAAAAAAAAAAAAAAAAAAAAGGGGGGGCTTTTCAAATGAAAGATGGCATGAGCTGGCCTGCCTTGGGCAGTGGGGAGCTTCCTGTCATGAGAACTATGCGTGGTCACCTGACAGGCTGGCTGTCCTTTGTCCTACAGTTCTGCATAGCTGCCATTCTGTGACCTGGGGTCGGGTCCAGGCTGGCCAAATGACCTTGGGTCAGTCACTTAACCTCTCCAGGCCTCAGTTTCCTCCTGTGAAAAGGAGAGAGAATACCTGTCTGCCTCTCAGTCGTTTTGTCCAGATCAACTGAAGTGCTGGCTGTGAAGTCCTTTGTGTGAACACCACCGAAGTGCACAAGGGATGACTCTCGTTATTCTCTCTCAGTTGTCTGCCTCCTATCATGCTGCCGTTTGAGCGGCCAGCAAGGTCGGGAAGACCCTTAACAACTCAAGCTGACTGATCTGCTGAGCTAAATTTCTGCTTTCAGGAATTTAGTCTTGGGAGCAGCAGAATGATGGGTAAATTCTAAAGCAGGAAACAAAACCTGGCATGAGTGCTGACAGATGCCCTGACCAAGGCAGACATCTCTAATCGATCACCATACTCTTTCCTGCTGATCTTGGATATATGGCCTCATAACCTGTACTCATACAATGACAGCTACTACCATCCCAGATAGGACTTGGCCTGTGAGGTAAACTCTGTTTGCCATTCCTCAGTATAGAGAAACAATCATTAATGCTGCTCCTGGTCAGTGCCAAGCAAGTGACTCAGTAAATGCATTAAGGGGAATTTGTGTGTTGGTGGGAAGTTGGGGTTGGGACAGCTGTGAGCTAAGTTAATTTAGATGGAGATGGCTTCTTGGTGGAGGTGGTAGTGGGCTAAGCCCAAGAAGAAGAGAGGGGAGATGAAGAGAAGAATAGAGAAGTAAGAAGCCACGTTGGGCCCTTAGCCCTTGCATAAACAAAGGCCTGAGTGGCGGGCTGGGAGCAGGCTCCTGATCAGCTTGGGGTTGGGTGGGCCTGGCTTGGGAGTCTCATTCCTGCCACTCATTCACTGTGTGACCTTGGAGACGGCCATTCTGCTTGTATAAGGTATAAAGAAGCTCTTAAATTTTTTTTTCCTGCAAAAACGAACATCTGCAACATACACATGTACAACCTCCCTTCTCCCCAAGCAGTGGGTTCCTAATGAATGCCTTGTTGGTGGCAGCATATTAAAGTGAGAGCCAAGTGACTCAGGAATCTGGGGGCTGGAAGCAGTAGCTACACCAGGATAGTTATTGGGGAAGAAGCAAGGATGTGGGCCGAGGGGGCCTGGACAGCTGACAGATCCCTGGATTTCTAGAGAATAGAGCATTTTCCCTGAGGTCAGCAGAAGGTTTGGGCCCAGAGCAGCTGAGCTGGGTATCTGGGCCTCTGTACCGTTTCAAGGCATCCTTTTATTTTCAGCCAAGAGAGAGGGGATGCTGGGTAGGGGCAGGGGGGCTGAAGAGTTCTCATCTATTAATAGCTGGGATTTGGGGTCACGAGGCCCCGGGTGCTGGGATGGCCCGATGCCTGGCCTTGCCAGCCAATCACAGGGCTGCTGCCCTAGGGTCCTGCACATTAGCAGGTTCCCTGTTGTGAACCCACAGGGCTGGCCTGGGCTCTGGCCAGATGCTCAACATTCCCTCCTGACCCCCAGCGGGCCTCTGCTGGGACAGAGGTGGGGAGCAGGAAGAAAGAAGGGAAAAAAGGGCTTGTGTGAAGGCAGCCAGTGAGGCTGTTCTAGCCGGTGGGTCCAAGCTTGCAGAGTAGATAGAAATGCAGGGTGCTTAGGGCAGAGATTCCTGAAGTGGGCAGTGGAACTCCTGGGTTCTGGAATTGATGTCACAGTGGAATGAGAGAGAGAGAGAGAGAGAGAGCGCCAGACTCGAGACTGTTGGCCCACTGAGGACTTCCTTACCTCTGGGACACATTTGTTCCCCTCCTGCCATACTCAACGCCCCAGAGGCCAATTAGTTAATTTCCTCTAAGATGTGCAGCCATCAATGGAGTTATAGAACTCCATTTGCCCATTTTGCCCTGTTGGGAGCTCAGAATGGGCTGCGCAGTTTTTCATAAAGGGAGTAGTGTGTCAGAATGAAGGGGACCAAGTGACCTTAAAGATGACTGCATAGGACCTGAGAGACAAATCATGGACTGAAGTTGTGACCTTGGGGGATTCTTTTGACCTTTTTGGGTTCTAAGTTCCTCGTCTGTGAAATGGGGGAAATAGCAGCCTCACGGGGATGTTTTGAGTACCAGATAAGAGAGTGTGTAAAAGTCTGCACCATCCCGTTAGATGCGAGGGGACCCCAGGCCAGTGCCCAGGAGATTAGGACCCAAGGAGAGGAAACGGAGAGAAAGTCAGTGTGGTAGGAGAGCCCCAGACTGGAAGGAAGAGACCTGGATTCTGGTCTGGCTGTCTGCTGTCTCACCACTGAGCTTGAGACAGTTTCCCTCTCCCTCTCCAGGTCTGTGCAGTGAGAGGTTCGAGATGAGAATCTCCAAGGCCCTTGTTGATTTGATGGTCTGTTTTTCCTGTTGTGCATGTTTTGCAGATCCTGGGCAAAGGAGGGGCAACTGCGTGTGATGAGGTATTTTATAAACAGGAACATGGCAATAACCATATTTCTATTATGTCAAGGGTCTCCCCCGCCGCCCTTCACCTGTCTCCGCATGCACACGTGCGCAGGCATGCGTGTACATACATGCCAGCCCCGGCCTGGGCAAGGTGGGCGTGGGGGCCCCCCTGACCTGCCTGCCCGGGGCTGACTGCACTGCTCCCCTGCGCACACTCGGCATGTTCGGAGCGGCGGTCTTTGTTGCATCGCCCCACCCACAGCCCTGTTTCCCTTCTTCCTTCCACCTGGGCTGCTACAGTCCTCTGTCAGGGAGCCCACCCTAATTTCTCCTTCTTCCTTGCTGCACATAGCCGGTGTCACTGAGTCTTCAGTCCCACCTCTGAATATAGATCATAAATAGGTCCAATTCCTCCTCCCCTTCATGTTACTTCCTCCCACTCAGAGGCCACGATCTCACGCCAGCCTGTGAAGCAGCCACCTCATTGGGCCTCCCGCCGGCATTTTTGGCTGCATGTCCATGTACCAGCCAGAGTGAAAATCTATCATGTCACTGTCCTGTAGAAAGCCCCGCAGTGGTCCCCTGGTCTTAGGACAGAGGCCACCCTTACCATGGCCTAGAAGCCCTGTCAGGATCTGGCCCTGTATACCTCACTCTGTCCCTCCTGGCTGCGCTGAGCCTCACTCCAGCCAACTGAGTTTCTCTCAGCTCTTTCTTCTTGGGTCCTTCACTCCTGGGCAGTGGTCTGAGGTCTCCCCCATCTGACTGAGTGGTGGGGACTCTTTTTATCACTGCTGTCTTTCCAGCGCAAGAGAGGTGCCTGGTGCAGGTTAGCAGTTCTGGAAAGAGGAATCTGTTCATATACTCTCTCGGGGTGACCCTGACCCTTAATTATAAGGGATCCTCTATGCTAATAGGGTTCAGGAGATCTGGAGAGAAGCCTAACCCAGGGTGATGGGAACCCTGGATCCCAGGCAGGCCTCCTCCCCCGTGGCCAGCCCCTCCTGGGCCTCATCCTCCAGTCCACGCAACAAGAGATTGGACCAGATGCCCGTGTTTAAGGGCCCCCCTGGTTTAAAGGTGGGATGGGAAAGAGGCTAGCAGGATGGCCTTTGCAGCCGGGTGGACCCAGGTTCGAATGTTGCTTTCATCCCCCATCGGCTGGGTGATCTTGGGCCTCTCTGAACCTTGGTTTTGTCATCTGTAAAGAGGGATGCTTCTTGTGGGGCTGGGGAATCAAATGAGAGGCCACGTGACACTTAGCAAGCACACAATCCATGGTGCCACCCTCCTTTGCAGTTTACAATCTGTTGGTGGAACCTGGCAGTTCAAATGTCTCATAAATCTTTATCACTAAGATTCTTTATTCGCCTTTACCTTTTGGTGCCAAGTAATTATAGAGAGCCTGCTGTGTGCTTGGCCTTGGCCTCTACTCTGCCTCTCCCGAAAGCCCAGTCCCTGCACTTCATGCACAGAGACGAAGACTCTCCATTTGAGTTCTGGACAGTGCCACACAAGTGGTTCAGGTGTGTCTGGAGCCTGCTGTGGGTTAGTGTTGTGACTGTCAGAGCCTGGTGGCACTCCAACCTAGGTCGGCACTAAATGAGGCCAGAGAATAGAATGGTTTGCTGAGCCTCCTGACATCTGTGAGGTCAGCTGCCCAAGGGTCCAGGACAAGGCTTGGCTCAGAGTGAAGGCAAGCTGAGGGCTGAGCCCCTGACACTCATTCTTTTTTTTTTTTTTTTTTTTTTTTCCCCTGAGACAGGGTCTCCCTGTGTCGCCCAGGCTGGAGTGCAGTGGCGTGATTGCTCACTGCAGCCTTGACCTCCCGGGCTCAAGTGATCTTCCCACCTCTGCCCCCATCCCAAATAGCTGGGATTACAGGCATGCACCACTGTGTCAGACAGATTTTTGTTTTGTTTTTGAGATGGAGTCTTGCTCTGTTGCCCAGGCTGGAGTGCAGTGGCTCCATCTCTCCTCACTGCAACCTCTTCCTCCTGGGTGCAAGTGATTTTCCTGCCTCAGCCTCCTGAGTAGCTAGGATTACAGGTGTGCACCACCAACCCCAGCTAATTTTTGTATTTTTATTTTTTTTAGCAGAGATGGTGCTTCGCCATGTTGGCCAGGCTGATCTTGAACTCCTGACCTCAGGTGATCCACCTGCCTCAGCCTCCCAAAGTGCTGGGATTACAGGCATGAGCCACAATGCCCAGCCAGATTTTTCTATTTTTTTATAGAGACAGAGTTTTGCCATGTTGTCTAGGCTGGCCTCAAATTCCTGGGCTTAAGTGAGCCTCCTGCCTCGGCCTCCCAAAGTGCTGGGATTACAGGCATGAGCCACTATGCCCGGCTTGTAACACTTATTCTTTTTCTTTCTTTTTTTTTTTTTTTTTAAAGATGGGGTTTCACCATGATGGCCAGGCTGGTCTTGAACTCCTGACCTCAGGTGATCCACCCACCTGGGCCTCCCAAAGTGCTAGGATTACAGGCGTGAGCCATCGCGCCCGACGTGACACTTGTTCTTGATGGGAAGATGCCCCAGGGACAGGAACCAGGATCCAGAGTTAGGCATGTGTGCAGATGCTTTCCCAGAAACTCATCACAGGATGGGCTTATGTCTAACCCCCAAAGCAGATGGAGAAAGTGAAAGTTGAGAAGATCAACGGGACGAATATCTTTGGTAGTAGAAAAAGAGAGACTTCAGAGAGTTAGAGTGCAGATCAGCAAACAGCAGGAAATGTTGGTAAAATGAATAAGTGAATGAATAGTAGCCTTTTCTTTCCAATAGAAGCAGAATCCTCTCCCAGGCCGGCTCAGGTCTTATCAATCTTATTAGGTGCCCAGAGTCAATAGTTTTTAAAAAAAGACATCAAAATGATTTTCAAAACTTTTTTTCCTGGCACAATATGCGTGTTAGAGCACACAGGCTCACTCTCCTGTGCATGCCCAGAAGACCATCAACTATGGCATGGATAAGCTGCAGGTATCAGGTGCCTGCTGCCTTTCTTTCCTCCAGCATCAGAACGTGAATGTTTAACTCATAGGGCTGTTTTGGCTATGTTACAGAAAGCTGATTCAAAGTCACCACCCAACAAAAAAAGAAGTTGATTGGTTTCCTTAACTGAAAATGTGGGGTTCAGGTTTAGTTCGATCAGGAGCTCCATCTCTCAACTCTGCTTTCCTCTGTGAAAGCCCCATTTCCACACAGGCTCTTCCCAGCCAATGGGAAAAACGGCCTCAAGGTTTCCCATGGATCAGCTTAGCAACCACAGCAAGAGACTACTTCTTTTCCAATAGCACCAGCCAGTGTCCTAAGGCAGACTTTCATTGTCTGGACTGGGGGCACATGTTCAGTCCTGAGCCAATCATGATGACTAGAAGAGATGGCTTTCTGGTTGCCCAGGACTGGGTCATGGGCCCACCCCTGGGCAAGAGTGTGTATGTGGGCTTAGCTTCACTGACCCACGAGAGCTGGGCCAGGAGGCATTGCTGTCCGGAGAGATGATGGAAGGAATAAAAGTCCCTTGTGCCCACTGAACCTCTCCACTTTTACATTAAACACCAAATCAGCTCCAGGTTGGGATTTTAAAATGTGATTAGTAACAAATTACCTACCACACCTTTTACCAGTGTCTATTGTCACACAGAGGTGACCTGCTGATGCAGAATTAGCTGAAAACATCTGCTGATGCAATTTGGCAGTCACGAAAGTGAGGTTGTGGGCTGGGTCTAAGCAGTGTGTCTGTTGAATAGTTTCTTGGATGTAGGGAAAAATGGGTGCTGCTGTGATCACATTCTGTCTGCAGGGAGACTATAATCTACCAGTGAGATCTGCAGGGAGGTTGACACGTGTAGGGACATGGACTGAGCTATATGCACCCTGTCGACCAATCATAACTAAGTTTAGAAATAACCCAAGTTTGGATAGAAGATTCTGTCTATACAATGGAAGCATTTGGTTTGTTCATCTACCATCTGCAATCAATTGGTAATGACTGTCAAGAGTTCTGGGTTGGAGAGTCCAAAGCTGTGCTCTGGCTCAGCAGGAAAGACGCCTGTGATTGCCTAGTAATGTCTGCCATGGGCAGACATTAGGACATTGAAAGCAGTGGTGTGTTTGTCAGTGTAGTAACCATTCCCGTACTTTTTTCAGCTCTCTCTCACTTTAGACATGAATCAACTGAACAAATGAGGGCAACCTCAGGGCTCGAAAGAAAGACAAATGCAAGATGGGGGTTGGCTTGCCTGGGAAGTGGCCTGAGAATGCAGACTTACGTACACAGGTTGTGTCCTTGTGGAAGTCATTTTCCTTGCTGAAGCTTACTTTCCTCACTTGCAAAGTAGGACAAATGATCCAGTCCTGTGAACCAAGCAGAGTTGCTAGGAGAATCAAATGAAGTAATAAATGTGAAATCATTTTGTCATCCTTATAATAGCAGAAGCCATTAAATGACACTTTTTTTGTGTCAGGCACTGTTCTGAGTGCTTTGTTTGTATCCTCATTTAATCCTCAGAACAATCCTATGTAGTAGTTACTATTGTTATCCTCACATTATAGAACGACACTTGAGCACAAATGTCAAGTCACATGCCCAAGATCACACAGCTGCAGTAGAGCAGGCGGCCTGGCTCTGGTCTCACTCTTCTGAATTCCTTCTTGATGGTACTTTTCACTGTAGACTGTAAAGTGCCATGCACCTGCCAGGGATTCCCCAAAGCTGCACCTCTAGATCCTTTCTTGTTCAGGAACTGCCTCATTAATCCAGTCCCTCATGAACTTGGAGGTGAAATTGGCCTGCTGCAGTCTGTGTCTCAGTCTTTCAGGGCTTGATGACACATTTCCAAGACCTGTGGGAAGTAAGGAAGGAGAAGCAGTGTAGACCTAAGGATCTGCCCTTGATTTCCAGTCAAACTGCCTGGGTTCGTTTCCCGGCTCTACCACTTCTAGCTAGGTGACCTTGGCAAGTTGCCTAACCTCTCTGAACCTTAGTTACCTCGTCTATAAATAGAGATGATAATCTTGCCTACTGTGCAGGATTATTGTGGGGAATAAGTGGGATAACCTAAGGGATATGCTTGACAATGTAGTAAATACTCAGTATGGGGGAGTGGTGGTGGTGATGATAGTGCAGAGATCAAAAGGACCAGAATGATAGGCATGGGCTGCCCTTCCCAGGACCGGAGCCTTTTGGCAGCATCATTTATCATGATGCCCTGGTCAGCTCTGAGCACGGTCTCCCTCCTAGCTGTGTAGAAGCCTAGTGGCTTCTCTTATAGAACGTCAGGCTCACTTAATCTCTCTGGGGTGTGCCTCTGCTCTCACCTCTGCATGCCCTCCCTGTGCAGACAGCTCTGCAGTCATTGGCTAGAGCTGCTCTCCCTGTCCAGGCTGCTGCAACCCCAAACCAGCCCAATCCAGAGTGAGCTGGTCAGTAGCCTGCACTTCCTGGAGGCCTTTGAGGCTTAAAATATTATAATACTAGGAGCACAATTGAGAGAGATTCTGATTCTAGGCTGAGGCATCTGGGAGTGGACAAGTGCCCTTGTTTTGGGACCCGATGAAATTAGCAAATGAATGACAACACTCATTGATGATTTGTTTTCCTGTCACTCAGTGCATTTCCTTCTGTTGGGTGGGTCCCAGTGACCCCAGCTGTAAGATGGGACCAGGCAATCCACTGGGGAGTGTGTGAAACATGCAGATTTTGGGCCTCAGGAATCTGGACAGTGGACAGTAATTGTTCCTTGGGAGCTTAGTTAAAATGTAGGTTCCTGGGTCCCTGCCAGACATGGATTCAGGATCTCTGGGGTAGGGCCCAGGACACTGCATTTTTACCACCTTCCTTGGGAGATTCTGCAGCAGGTGGTAAGAGAACCAAACTGGGTCTCTTCTTAAGAGTATTCTTTGGGCCAGGTGTGGTGGCTCATGCCTGTAACCCCAGCACTTTGAGAGGCCAAGGCGAATGGATCACTTGAGGTCAGGAGTTCAAGACCAGCCTGGCCAACATCGTGAAGCCCTGTCTCTACTGAAAATATAAAAGTTAGCTGGGCATGGTGGTACAGGCCTGTTATCCCAGCTACTTGGGAGGCTGAGGCACGAGGATCACTTGAACTGGGTGGAGGGCAGAGGTTGCAGTGAGCCAAGATCCCGTTACTACACTCCAACCTGGGTGATGGAGAGCAACTCCGTCTCAAAAAAAAAAAAAAAAAAACTTAAAAAAAAATTCTATTAGATTTCTCCTTGGCTTCCCTCTGTAAGAAACCTCATGGCCGAAAGACCATGAAGGACTGAGTGCTTACAGGATGCATGAGCACCCAGAGCTCCTGCATGAGTTTCTAGAGATAAGCCCCTGCCTCTTCTTGAGCTCCCCATCCCTGGAGGTGTGCAAGGAGCTCCGGAGCATACCCACTCCAGACTGGGGCTAGGTGAGCCAACCTATGGGAAAAGTATGTGTGATGATGTGATCTCACGGTCTGGAGAGGCTGGTCTTTCATAGCGAATATCAATTTCTGCAGAATGGGTAGTAGAGAATATTGGTGCTGGGAGGGAATTTTTTTTTTGCTGTAGGACTCCTCATCGCCACACTACAAATAATCTTGCACAAAAGCTCCTTAAGTGAAGGAGACAGTCAGTCAGAGTCGAGCTGCTCTGATTGGCCTGGTGTCCAGCAGTACCCTTACCTGCCTTTAACAACTTTTGACAGATTAAGATAACGAGGGCAGTCTCTCAGTGCCTTGTGGTTTTCCATTTAAATATAAAAGGATTAGTCTATAAAAGTTTCACTTATGGCCGGCAAGGTGGCTCACGCCTGTAATCCCAGCACTTTGGGAGGCTGAGGCAGGCGGATTACCTGAGGTCAGGAGTTCGAGATCAGCCTGACCAACATGGAGAAACTCCCATCTCTACTAAAAGTATTTAAAAAATTAGCTGGGCATGGGGGCACACGCTTGTAATCCCAGCTACTCAGGAGGCTGAGGCAGGAGAATCTCTTAAACCTGGGAGGTGGAGGTTGCGGTGAGCCGAGATGGCACCTTTGCACTCCAGCCTGGGCAGCAAGAGTGAAACTCCGTCTCAAAAAAAAAAAGTTTCACTTATTCAGCAAACATTGGATGAATGAGCACCTGCTGAACCCAGGGGACCCCGGGACACCCATTACAAGTCCTTGGCCTTGGGTTCCCTATGGGGAAGTGATGCTGAGCCATGGGAGAGGCATCAGGGGGACAGAGGGTGTCCCTGAGGCAAGGCTTGGAAGGGCAGGGTGTTGAAGAGAACAGAGTGGCCTGGGAGGGAAGGTGGGGAGTGGGTGGAGTGGTGGAAAGGGGAACATGATGTTCAGAGGTGCTGAGATGGGACCGGTCAGGATGTTTGGAATCAAGGGTGGGAGGAGCAGGACATGAGGCTGTAAAATAGGAATTGGCAAACAGAGCTTGCATTGATAGTCCCTCGGGAGCCAGAAGGGCTCCTCCAGTGTCCCAGGGGGACCTCCTGATTTTTCTAGTCAGCATGGAGCATGGCAGAAATTTTCCTCCTTGGGGGTCTCTGAGATGTAGGGTGCCACCCCCTCATTCCTCACAGCAGCTCTCCAGAGGCAAGAAGGGTCAGAGAAAGGCCAAGACCTTCTCCCAGAATGAATCATCTCCACTTTTGGGAGTGGTAGGACGGGCTTGGAGATGAGAGGATTGGAATGGAATTGGAGCTCAGATTCTTGATTTCATCTAAGGAATGTGATTTTAGAGATGCCGGCACTAGGATGCTAGGATTCTAATTCTGGCTGGCTGTACTACTTTTGCTTCTCTTTTTAAAATTTTTGTGCCTGCATTTTCCCATCTGCAAAGTGGGATCATATTTATTTCTACCTTGAGGATTACTGTGAAGCTTAAAGAATGTGCTGATGGAGGATAAGAGCCTGAATAGGTTATAGCCTGGTTCCACAGTTGTATTCATTAATTCATTAATTCATTCACTCATTCTGCATGCTCGGGTGCTTAAGACCCCTTTGCAGTTTGCACTGCTGGCCTTGGTATAAATTCCTAGAAAGAAGAAATCACTGACTTCATTTTGATGTTCTTCCTTGTATGGAAAAAGTGCAACTTCTACCCACTGGTGTCTTGTATCTGCCCTTGGGGTCCCCCAAAAGAAGTCTGTGCTCCTTCTGCTTGAAGGCCTTCAGAGATGTGTGGATAAAATGGCGACGGCCGCAGCCTTGTGGCCACACACCCTCAGCTGCTTCATCCAGGTTGGGGAGAGGTGGACCCAGTCGCTGGGTGAGGTAGAGGGTGTGTTCTCCGTCGTCTGGGCCTCCCTGTGGTTCCCTGCCTTCCCCACCCTGGGGTGGCTGGTCTGGGAGACTTTCTCTCACACAGTCTGTGGGGGCAGCTGCTGTTGCTTGCTCCTTCCTTTTTGCCTTCCTGAGAAGTGGGTGGAGGCCATGGGGCAGCTCTTCTTGGTCAGAGGAGTGGTTTCTGCTTACCAGGAGGAGCCCCTGACTCATAGGAGATGCTCTTCTGCAGAAAAGGAGAGATGATTCTATCATCAAGTCCCAGGAGAAAAACAGAAGGAAGTTGGTTCCTCAGGGCATATCCTCTGTCTCCTGGAAAATCCCAGTGTGCTGTTTAAAAGCAGGCCGTTACACTGCCTCCCTGGGCCCTCGTGCAGCAAACGTTTGTGGGGAGGGTACATCACAGCCCAGTTTCCCCATGCCTTTAGACACATCTCCTCCAGCAGCCTCTGCCTTTTTTTTTTTTTTTTTTTTTTTTTGAGACAGTGTCTCACTCTGTCACCCAGGCTGGAGTGCAATGGCATGGTCTCGGCTCACTGCAACCTCCGCCTCCCGGGTTCAAGCAATTCTCCTGCCTTAGCCTCCTGAGTAGCTGGGATTACAGGGGCCCACCACCACACCTGGCTAATTTTTGTATTTTTAGTAGACATGGGGTTTCGCCATGTTGGCCAGGCTGGTCTTGAACTCCTGACCTTGTGATCTGCCCACCTTGGCCTCCCAGAGTGCTGGGATTACAGACGTGAGCCACTGCGCCCAGCTCTCTCTGCATTCTGGAATCCAGTATAGGACTGTGTGGTAGCGAAAAGCATCATCATAAAGACCAGACACTGTTCTTCCCCAAACCATTTTCCTTCAGACCCCAGTGCCACGTGTCTCAGAGACAGATCTATGCTCTGAGAGCTGTCTGACCAGTCCCACTGCAGATCAGAAATAGAACCCAAGCAGGGGGCAGGGGAACTTCTTTAAGACAGCAGACTCATAGGAGGAAGACGTGTAAGCTGAGACCCTAACAGCCAAGCAGGAGAAAATAGAGGGAAAGACACTCAGACGAACCGGCCTGGCAGAGACAAGCAGCTTTGAAGATCCCAGTTCTCTGAGGGCAGCACTGTGTCAGGGCAAAGGACCCCAAGGATGTGTGTGTTACGATGATGATTCCAGGGGTCCGCAAGCTACATATGGCCCTGTGGGCCAAATCCAACCAGCTGCCAGTTTTTGTCAAGTTTTATGAGAACCTGGCCACGCCCTTTTGTTTATGTGTTGTCCATGGCTGCTTTTGCGCTACAGAGTTAAGAAGTCGTAACAGCAATCTATCTTATGGCTCGAAAGTCTAAAATATTTACTAGTTGGCTCTTTACAGAAAACGTTGCCAACTCCCAATGATTTGAGCTATCAAGGAAGGGTTAAAATTCAGCTTCTGTTAAAGACTGGGAAGTGTGAATCTTTTGGGGAAGGCCTTCCAAGCAGCCCAGCTGAGGATGTTGTCACCCCATGTGTTGGTGCCTTTAATGAATGGTAAGGTTTCAGACTGTCTGGATTTCATAAAATTAGCAAATGCTAAGGCCAAGACAAATGTTAGACAGGGTCTAGTTTAACTCTTGAATATCCACGTGTGAGGAAACTGAGGCCCATGTAGGCGAGGGGGCTGGCTTGGGAGCCTACGGCGGCAGAGCTCAGTCTCAGAGAACCCAGGCCAGAGCACTTTGTTCTGATTTGCTGTTTATTACACAGATGTATGCATACGCTCATGCATGTGAGCGCACGTGCACACACACACACATATACACGCAAAATTCGCTAAGCAGTAAAATGGCAAAGAGATGTGTTTGCCTCTAAAGGGCAGTTGCTTATTTTGTCTTTTCTGTGCCCATTGCCTTTGAGGCAGGAGAAGGGTGGGCAAGGATTCCTGGTCTGCCCTATATAAGGAGGCTGTTGTCCCAGCCAGGCCCATCCCCTGGCAACAGGACTAAAATGGTAACAGGGAGTTCTGTTTAAGGCCAGCTCTGCACAGCAGCTGCCTCTCAGCCCGCTGCTGATGAAGTGTTGTCTGCCCAGCACCTGCCCTTCTTGCTGTAACCAGATTGGAATGCAGGCTCCAGGGTCTTCCTAGCTCTCCACTGGGGCCTGCAGTCGCAGGATGGGTCCTGTGTGGGGGCCATTGCCCCACTAATATGTGTGCCCTTAGTGCCACCCTGCCTTGGGTCCAAGGCCATGGGGACACATGAGACACCTTGACATCAAAAAGTCAGCTAGATTCTCCATAAGAGACTTCCCACTCTGGGCCTCAGTTTCCTTTTCTGTACAGTAGAATTAGAGCCAGCTGCGGCCAAGGCGCCCTTTCACTTCTGCTGTTCTGTAGTTCTGGCACCTATGCCTCCCTTGCAGCAGCTCTGAAACGAAAGGTTTTTGTTCTTATTCTAGCATAGAAATTAGATGTCATGGCTTAGGGTGTCAGATTTCCTGAGTTCCAATCCCTGCACAACTGCCTGCTTAGCTGGGTGTCTGCAAGGGAAGTTAGCAAACCTCTCTGGGCCTCAAGTTTCCTCACCTGTAAAATGGAGCTAAAAAGGGAACCTATTTCATGAGGTACCTGCGGCTACTGTAGTGAAAGCAGAAATGAGGGGCATCAGACTACGTGGTTGTTAAGGTCTTTTTCCACCTGGAGCCCTGGAGTTCTGAATCCCAGATGCCTAGCCTCGAGCTGGAGAATTACCTAAGACGAGGACATTCCACGGGTCTAGAAACCTGATCTGGAGATGAGAGGCCTGGAAAAGGCATCTAAGGAGAACGGAGCAGTGGGGAGTTTCCAGGGCACCAAATGCAAATCTGAGAACCGGTGTGGATGCCACGTCTCTGCCAGCCAGCTCCTGGGGCAGAGGGCGCAGGAGGGTGGCAGCTTCTGAGCGGGATGAGGTCACAGCATCTTGAGGCCTGGGATACCGTCACCTCAGCCCCATTCAGCTGCAGTTTTCTGTGGAGTCGTCCTTCCCGTGTCTTCTGTTGGGAGGTGATTGTGGGGGCAGGGGGATAATGTTTTATTACAACAGTGATTAAGAACCCTGGTTTGGGGTCAGACTTCCCTTAACCCAGCTGGGGAACCTCATTAGGCCTCCTCAGTTTCCTCCCCTGTAAACTGGGAGTAATACCAGTCATGAGGATTGAATGACATGATGCATGTCAAGAGCTTAGCCCATTTTCCCACACAAGAGAAGTCTCACTAAAATCGAAGAGTGCCTACTGTGTGCCGAGGTGCAGCAGGAAGCATTGAGAGGCATCCATGCTGGTGGAGGTGGACCAGTAACACACCTGGACAGAACCAACAAGGTCCCTTCACCTGTTGATCGTGAAGAAAATGAGACATAGCCATGTAATGAGAGTGTGATGGGGAGTGGGAAGGACAATGGCCACTTCAGATTTGAGCAGTCAGGGGGCCTCTTGGAGGAGGTGACATTTGATCTAAACATCAGAAAGTAACCAGCCATTCAAAAATGGCTTGTGCATAGACCCTGGGGCAGTGACTTCCAATGTAAAGGATGCCAGGGTGGCTGTGGCATGGTCAATGAGGCAGAAAGTGGCAGAAGAGGATGCTGGCAGGGTAGGCAAGGACCTCATAAGCCACAGGTGTTTGGATTTCATTCTGAGTGCAATAGGAGCGTCTTTGGAGAATTTTGAGCAGTGAGTGGGTAACATAGTCCTGATTTACATCTTTTAAAGATAATTTTGGCTACTGTGGGAGAGACCGACTTGGGGCGGGGTGAGCCAGTGTGGGAGGGGGAGGCCAGCTGGGCGTCTGCTAGAAGTCTAGGTGAGGGATGACTGCATGCACAGGGTGGTGTTGGTAGAGAGGAGGAGATGGAACGGTATTTTGGAGAGAGCATAGACAGGACTGGCTGATGGATGGCATGTGAGAGTGACGAAAGAGAGGAATACTTAAGTTGTGCTCCTGAGCAGCTGGGTGAAGGGTTTGCCACTTACTGACCTGGGGAAGACTGAAGGAGAAACTGGTTTGGGTGGAAATAGAATTCCCTTTGGATCTAAGGAGGAGATGCTGACAAACCACTCAGGTGGAGATATCAAGGAGGCAGGATCTGAAAGGCCTCCTTTGCAGGCCTAGCCGAGGACAGAGTTAATGCATGGAAGGACACGGTTTGTTTTGCTCCGAGACAGCCTGTGTGCATTTCTAAGTGCAGCTTATCCCTCTTCCAGCCCTAAGCTTCTGGATTAGCTTGAAGAGCCTCCCTCCCACGCCCAACAGCTTCGAGTGACCCACATCCCTCCTTGAGCCCTGGATGGGTTCAGGGCTGCTCAAAATGCTTCTCTGCAGGACTTCTATTGGTACAGAGGCAGAGCCTCCAGCCCTGGTGTGTCTGAGATCAGAGCCTGGCATCACCTAGACCAGCCAGCCTTAAAGAACATTCACAGTGTGCCAGGCACTGTGTTACAGTGCTTTAAACCACGTGTTTAAGGGGTCTGTGAACTTGGATGGAAAAAAAATTACATCTTTGTTTTAATGAATCTCTAGCTGAAATTTAGCATTTCCTTTATGGATGTAGGGGACAAAGAAAGTATTTCATGACTGTTGTCAATGGAAATCACAGATTTTTTATATCACAGTTGTTGCAGATATCTACAAATATTTAGGCTCATTGCTATTTCCAAATTATAAGTAATTATTAGGCTTTCCACTAGCTCTTGTTATTTGTTAATAAGGAAATATTACTATAACAGATTTACTTTTTTATTTTATAAATATATTTTGATAGTATTGATTTTCTTTATAATTATGTTTCATTTGGTGCATTAAAAAATATTTCTCCTGGGCGTGGTGGCTCACACCTGTAATCCCAGCACTTTGGGAGACTGAGGTGAGTGGATTACTTGAGGTCAGGAGTTCAAGACCAGCCTGGCCAACATGGTGAAACCCTAGCTCTACTAAAAATACAAAAATTAGGAGGGCATGGTGGTGTGCGCCTGTAGTCCCAGCTACTAGGGAGACTGAAGCAGGAGAATCGCTTGAACCTGGGAGGTTCAGGTTGCAGTGAGTCGAGATCGCACCATTGCACTCCGGCCTGGACGACACAGCAAAACTCTGTCTCAAAAAAAAAAAAAAAATCACTTATGTTTTATTTTATGCATTCGTAAATGTTGTGAGAAGTTTATAGGCTTCACCAGATCTCAGAGGAACCTATGGCTCAAAAAAGGTTAAGGATCCTTGCTTCACAAGTATGGTCTTGTTATTCCCATTTTATAGATAAAAGAGCTAAGGCTCAGAGAAGTTGAGTATCTTGGATTTTATCTGAAAAAAATTAATCCAGCTTTTGCATTCTACTCCCTAACATGCCCTTGTTTTCTTGTTTGGTTTAGTTTTTATAATAGAAGAATGTTCCCCTTTGCAGTTAAATGACTTGGCTTTATTATGGCAAATCTTGGGGTAAAATGGAGTTCTGAAAAGAGGTGCCATGCCTCCTGTGTGTGCCTCTGAGTATGTCTTGCCACCCCAAGTGTGTGATCAGAGAGAGAAGCATGGCGTCAGCTTAGCTGATTCCCGTGCTGCCTGTGAGCAGCCAGTCCCCTGAGCAAACGAGACGGCTGAGGTCTAGAGCCATGGAGTGGCCTGACTATAATCACATAGCTCCAGCCAATGGAGTTCTAGTTCACGTTCTTCCCTGTTGCAACCTTGGTGTGGCTCAGATGACCAGCAGACTTTGGTCCAATTCTGACTACCCCCAACTTAGCTGAGTGATCTTGAGCACATTGCTTACCATCCATGGGACTCGGTTTCCTCATCTGTAGAGTAGACCAGACAGTCTGTCTACCTGCCTTTACATGGTTCTTGGACAGTAAAAACGAGATGTCCATAATGTGCTTGGCACAAAAGAGAGGCCCAGCAAAGGACAGTGATTATTATGGGCCAAATATTACCAAGCTCTCAGAGGTCCCCAGCCCCCAAGCGGGCTGGGGGCTGAAGAGGGCAGAGACCTTCATGCTACCTGAGAAGGGAGATAGGACATTTGCTAAGCTCCCTCTAAGAGCCAAGTGCGACCTGGTGGTCCAACCTCAGCCACAGTGGAGACCTCACTAGATGGGCTGTGAAGGGTGGGGAACAGGGGACAGATTCCTTACCTCTCCTTCCTGTCTCTCTGCCCCTTCCTCAGAATCCCAGTATGAGAAGTGGTGGCTTTATTTCACACACCTCTATATTTAATAAGCAGGACCATGACGAGGTTTGGTGACCTCAGGGCCCAAATGGACTGTCTGCTGGCATAAGTGGTGCCTGAGTCATTTCCCAGGGATGAGCACTGGGCAGGCTTCCAGGAGCTGAATTTACCCTCTGATTCTCTGCTCTCCTCTTCTCCTCCCCACCCCCAAGCTCCGTTTTAGAGTCTCCAGCTTCTTTGGCTTCAGGAGGCATGGACCAAGATAGAAAGTAAAATAGTTATTCATTCACCAGGGCTCTCATGCCCCTCGCTGAGCAAAGGCTCAGGCTCAGATTGAAGGGAGACCCTGGAAGCCTGAGACACTGACCCAGGCCCCGAGGCTCCTGCTAATATGTATGTACACTGGGGACACAGCCTCAGTGACCTGAATGCCCAAAGAGAAAATGGAGGAAGGAGAAGCTGGGGCAATCAGGGCAGGCTCCATAGAGGTGGTGGCATGTGAATTGGGTTTGTGTTTTGTTTTGTTTTGTTTTGCTTATTTGAGATTGGGTCTTGCTCTTGTCGCCCAGGCTGGAATGCAGTGGTATGATCTCGACTCACTGTAACCTCTGCCTTCTGGGTTCAAGTGATTCTTCTGCCTCAGCCTCCTGAGTAGCTGGGACTACAGGCATATGCCACTGTGCCTGGCTAATTTTTGTATTTTTTGTAGTAGAGATGGTTTCGCCATATTGGCCAGGTTGGTCGAACTCCTGACCTCAGGTAATTCCCCCATCTCGGCCTCCCAAAGTGCTAGGATTACAGGCATGAGCCACTGCACTTGGCCAGAATTGGGTTTTGAGGAATGAGTTGCAGCATGTATATGATAAAAATAAAAACCTTCAAAGAGTAAAGAAGGACATAAAATAGAAAGTAAATATGCTCTGGCCTCCCCCATGCCCAACCAACTCCTTATTCCTGTTCCTTCCAACTCCTATTATTCTTGTGTGTCCTTCTAGCAATAATCTATGGATAGATGAACTACCTATCTATGCATCATTTAAAAAAAGGTAAACAGGATCATATAACGTTAACATCCCCTTCCACCTAATAGCCCATCTTGGCAGTCTTTTCATAGCAATGCATGTGGGGAGGGGTGGCTTTTGACCAGTGGTTCGAAACATTGGTGGTCATAGCAGGTGGCTGGAAAGATATCACCAAGAGCTCAGAGATGAGAAAACCCACAGGGTGTATGGGGAGCTTTGACAGGAGTGAGGGAGACTGTATTGCCAAGCGATTTTGAGCCTGGCCTTTGGATTTGGAAGATCCGGGGTCGAATCCCAGTTTCAGCACTCTGTAGCTCTGTGACCCTGGACAAATTTCTTCACCTCTTTGAGTTTCAATTTCCCCATATCTTAAATGGAGCTAACAATACCTCCCTTTGGGACTGTTAGGGACTTTTTGGTGAGAGCACTTACTACTCACAGAGGCACCTGGTAAATAACCTCCCCCGTTTTTGCTGCTGTTATCATGTGACAGACGGGGCAGGGGGAGCTGAGCCCCAACAGGTGGGGCCAGGTGGATGTTGGGTGTTTCAGGAGCAATATTTGGAGGGAAGAGGGCCAACCGATTGATCTGAAGCTCAAAATAGCCTGGAAGTGCAAGAACAACAATAAATAAATGGGTTCCGGATGCTTTTAAATCTTGGCATTTCCTGATCTCAGCTCAGCTGGTCCAGACAGCTTCATCAGCGTTTACTGCCGAGGCGGCGGCACACGCCTCCCTTGGCCATGACCCAAAGCTGCTTTCAAGAAAATCAGATCTAGAAACGTTTAGATCTCTGGCGCCGGGCCTATGGGTCATGGATATAGGATATGGATCAGGCAGTGTCAGGGTTTGTCCCATGTGTATGGAGAATTAAGACCTAGGGGATGAATAGAGAGCAGGACCTTGTAGGATGAGTGGGTGATATGGGCGCAAGGCAATGGCCAGTCTCCTAATCCTCTCTCCAAGTGTTTATTGAGCACTTACTGTGTGCCAGGTGCCAGGGATACAGTAGTGAGCATTAATAATACACTCACACAAATAAATGTTTAATAATAAGTGTTTAATTTCCCAGCGTGCTAAGCTCCAGAAGCCTCTGGACCTCTAGAAGGCCGTGAGAGGGTGCAGTAGGGCTCCTCATATGATCTGCAAGCTCAATATAAAAGCTTCCTCGAGGAAGTAGAGCGAAGGATGACTAGGAGATAAGTAGGCAAAGCCTCTGTGTGGGAAGCGTGTTCCAGGGAGAGGGAACAGCATGTGAAGGGGCTCCGTCAGGGGACAGATCCTGTCAAGTGCCGGGGTGGAAAGAAGACGGCAGGGCTCAGAGTGGCAGGAGGGAGTGGGTGCTGGTGTGAAATGATGTGGGAAGGAGAGGCAGGAGACAGACCATGCAGAACCTTACAGGCCACAGGAAGGCGTTCAGTCTTTACCTGGGAGGGGTCAGATGGAGCCAGTGGGGTCAGGTCTGTGTCCTGAGAAGGTAGCTGTGGCTGCTCTGTGTCTGGCAGCCTTGTGGGGGCTGGAGTAGAGGCGGGAGGCTGTGGCTGTGGCTGCCATGGAGGTGTGAGTTGGTGACGTGAATGGGGTCCATCTCAGATAATGAAGGGTTAACCCAGTGACTGGGTGTCAGGAAGGTGCAGGGAGGCCCAACAGCCCAGAGAGGCTGCATCTGTAGTTGCTTAAGGACTCTTGTGTAGTCATCTCACAGATGGCCATTGTCTTTTGAGTGCTTACTTTGCACTGGACACTATATGAAGCCCTTCTCATTAATCCTCATAAGAACCCTAAGCGGGTGGGTGTCCCCTATTTCACTGAGGCCCAGAGAAGTGAAATCATTTGGCCAAGATTCCACAGGTCAGCACCACCCCACCCCCGCCTCCCAACCTCTCTGACTGCCGGTCCTCTGGATAAGTGTTCTCCAGTTCACTTTGACCCTTCTCAGGGCTTGGCCCAAGGCCCCAGCTTCTGTCTGGTTGCTCCAGCGACCCTCAGTGTAGTGTCTGCCCTGACCTCAGAAACCGGTTCAGAGCTGGTCTGGATAAGCCTTGTCCCACATAGTCGGCAAGGACGCAGCCATGTGGCCCTCGCTCCTCCATCCCTCCTGGCTTGCTGGCCTCTGGCAGCACTCACTTTGCCACGTGAACTGAACCGGCCGCGTCTCTGGGCTTTGCATGTCGCCTGCCTCACGGGATTCAGATGGTCTCTGCTGCTTGTTTTTATTTTTCTTCTTGACTTCCTCTCCTCCTTTCCCTCAGCTCCCACCCTGTCCCCATCTGTTGTGGCCCCACAGGGGTCTATTCCTCGCCTCCCAGATGTGCAGCAGGACTTGGAATGGAGGCAGAAGCCTCCTTCCTTCTGGCCTCTCGAGAAGGAAGGAAGCTAGCATTTTGGACAGCTGTTACCTGCCGGGCTCTGGGCTGGGCTCTTGGCGTACGTGACCTTGTGGAGCCCTCATGACACTTCTGTGAGGCATACACAGCTTTCTCTCTACAGATGGGGCAGCTGGGGCTGGGAGGACTCAGGTGTTGCACCCAAGGTCACGTGATAAGGATCTGACTCTTGGTTTAAACTTTTTTGCTTCCCAAACTTAAATGTGATTGTGAATCACCTGGGTATTTGGTTAAAACGCAGATTCTGATTCGGGGGTCTGGGATGGGTGTGAAGCGCTGCGGTATTTAATAAGCTCCAGGAGAGGCTGATGCTGCTGGTTCATGGACCACACCCTGAGTGGCATGGGGAGGAGCCAGCAGAGCTCCCACTTGCCACTTACGGGATTCTCCCACTTGAGGAATTCACCAGCTCTCAATACTTACCACCTCCACCTCCACCGTCTTTCCTCCTTTTGAGGAATTGCTGATGGGGCACCTGACACTTTCCCACCCTGCCCACGTGCTGACCCTGCCTGTCCCAGGGCCCTGGTTGAATGGCTGTGCTGTCTGAGGTTGACCAGGGCTGGAATATGGGGAACTGAGGCTCAGAGAAGTAGAGGGACTCCTCCAAAATTCCATGCACAGAGGATTCAGGGTTGTGACTCCCCATCTAGCGTTCTCTTCTATTGCTTCCACTAGGACTCAGAGGTCTTGAGGTTCTAGTCCTGGCCCTCTCTTTGACTTGCTGTGTGACTTTAGGCAGCTCACTTTCCCTCTCTGAACCTCAGCTTTCCTATTGAAAAAATGGCTTCTCTGCCCTGTTGTGAGTATCAAATGGGAGAATTTATAGCATAAAGGATTTTTATGAGCCCCAAGATGCTCAATCCTAGTAGGCTGGGAGAAACCTAGTAGGGCAGGAAAATGGGTTCAGGTGGTACTTACATGTGGGTACGGTGGGGACTTTACTTGACAAAAGACCTCCTTGTTCTGTAATTGAGAGAGCTCCTCACCTCCTGCCTGTTTCTCTCCGTCCTGGGTGGTAATGGAGCATCTGCTTGTCCCCCTTTCCGAGTTCAGGTGCCTGTTATTCTGTCATTAGCACGCAGTCAGGAGGCCCAGGGTGGGGAGCCTGCTGCAGTACCCCCTCTACCCCAGGACACATCCCTGTTACTTGAGAAGGGATAGTGGAGACGTGCGATTCGGTTGACACAGATTCGCTGTACTCGCCCAGTTCTTCATTCTGGAACGCACTTCTGCGTAAGGCAGGCTCAGCTGTGGCTAGAAGGCCAGCCAGGGCCTTGCATCTGCAGGACCTGAGCGAGTGGGGGTCTGCTCAGCAGGCCTCCTTGGCTTCCCTTGGCCTCTGGCCCTCACTGACCACATGACCAAGGAGAGCCTGCTGGGGCCAAAGAGAACCTCTTTCCCACCAGCTTGATCTGGGACCCTGTGTGTCTGCGTTTCTCATCATCTGACCCACTGGAAAAGGAAAGGCAGGAGTTTCCATAAGGGAATAAATGGATGCGGAAGGAAACCACCCCCCAACTCCCAGTAAAGGGGGGGGTGTGAGTGTGAGAGAGACTGCAGGCTTCACAATATTGTCTGAGGCAGAGATGCCAAAACTGACCTGGGAAATGGCGCCCCTGCCCTCCACCCCACACCCTCCTATCCTGCAAAGGGTTAGTAAGCACCTACTCAGTGCTTGGCACCTTTCCAGGTTCAGGGACTCAGCAGAGGACAAGGTCAGGTGCTTGCACAGTTGATATTCTAGAGAGGAGACAGGTTGTCCCTGGGTCCATGCTATGCTTAAAACACAGTCACGTGGCCAGGTGTGGTGGCTCATGGTCATGTGGCCAGGTGTGGTGGCTCATGCCTGTAGTCCCAGCACTTTGGGAGGCTGAGGCAGGTAGATCACTTGAGATCAGGAGCTTGAAACCAGCCTGGACAACATGGCGAAACCCCATCTCAACAAAAAATACAAAAATTAGCCAGGTGGTAGAGCGTACCTGTAGTCCCAGCTACTTGGGAGGCTGAGGCAGGAGAATCACTTGAACCCAGGAGACAGAGGTTGCAGTGAGCTGAGCTTACGCCACTGCACTCCAGCCTGGGTGGCAGAATGAGATTGTCTCAAAAAAACAAAAACAAAAACAAAAACCCACAGTGATGTAATCCCTGTGAGCAGATGGATTGGAGTGTGGGGGAAGGCCTCTCTCACTGAGACTGAATGGTGGGAAGGTGCTCGCTCCCAGGACCTGGGGGAGGTATCCCAGGTGGACAGCCCCAGCCAGAGGGTTGTGTTCCAAGGGAAGAAAGAAGGCCACCATGCCTACTGTGAGGGGAAAGCGGGAAAGTCCAGGAGGTGGGGAGAAAGCAGGCAGGCTCCAGCTGCACTCGGCCCCTGAGGACTCTGGGGTTTTTGTCAAGGGCAGTGAGAAGTTGGGAGGGTTTTCAGCAGGAGAGTGAGCGACAAACCCTGGTGTCCATTCTGCCTCCAGCTTGCTGGGCCTGGTGGGCAAGCCCTGCCCCTCTTGATGGGAGCCTGTGCTTCCTCCTCTGTGATGCTGCCCGGGCTTCCTGAACCCAGGAAGACTTTCAAAGGTACTAACAGGCATGAAGAACTTGCCCGTCCCCATTCTTTCAAAGTCAAATAGATAAAATGGGGAATCCCCACTTTGCTGGACTCTCACAGGCTGCTCAGACACTCTGAGTGGTAAATACCATGTATTTGGGGAGTGGTTTCTTTGTTTGGGGTTTGGGTTAAATTAACCTCATAGAGTCCTTAAATAGCCCACAAAGTAGTATATATGGAAAATAGGTATGTGTATGTGAGTGTATGCAAATATAGAATTCATATGCAAGATACATCACCCTATTTCTAATGTGTAAGAAGGAAATAGAAATGTGACTTTTTATTTATTTTATCTTTTTTTTTTTTTTTTTTTAAAAGACAGAGTCTTGCTCTGTTGCCCAGGCTGGAGTGCAGTGGCGTGATCTCAGCTCACTGTAACCTCTGCCACCTGGGTTCAAGCGATTGTCCTGCCTCAGCCTCCTGAGTAGCTGGGATTACAGGCATACACCACCACGCTTGGCTAATTTTTGTATTTTTAGTAGAGATGGGGTTTTGCCATGTTGGCCAGGCTGGTCTTGAACTCCTGACCTCAGGTGATCTGGCCCCATTGGTGCTGGGATTACAGGTGTGAGTCACTGTGCCTGGCCTATTTATCTTTTTGGCCAAGCACATAATGTTGAATTCACTCTCGTTAGATAGGAGTATGATGGGTTGCCACTGTATGGCTTTTGGTTAATAAATATGGAAAACCTAATTAACTCCTTCATAATCCCTCCCATTTCAAAGCCCAGGGCCATGGTGGAGCTGTGGGGGTTCCCCAGGGAGCCCAGCATGGGAACCACAGGAGCAGATGGGCTGTGAGGCCCCTCCAGCTCCCACGCTGTGCAGCAGCAGGGGCAGCTGTGGGCCGAGCACTGCTGAGTCATCTCTCCCTCAGCCTGGTCATGTGTTGGCTGACAAGCCCAGGCTAGTGTGGAGTCCTGGCCTGGGTTATTGGGGAACTGACTTCAGCTCTGGCCCACCAGGGCCCCCAGCCTACTGGGAAGAGGGAATTGCCAGCTATCCACTGCCTGTCCACCCACCTGAGGGTCCCCTGTCTGTTTATAAACCCCAGGAGCCCGCCACCTTAGGGCTTCATATCCTGGGTGTGGGAGTGCTCCCTGGGCGCTCTGGCTTGAGAGCAAGGCCGTAGTCAGCCCCGGGCAGCACTGGGCTGAAGGTGTGCACTGGCACCTTGCTGTCCTGTTGAGCGTGTGACATTTCCTTAAATGCCATGAAGGGGCTGCCTGACCTTCACTTTCTTGCCAGGACCCCCTTTCAGCCTCTTTCTGGGTTATTTATAACAGTGTTTACAGGAAAAAGGGCTTCTCAGCTGAGCCCTGGCCCTGCTCCCTCAGTCTCTCCTGCCAGCCAGGCCAGGAGATGCAGAAATAGAACCTGAGAACATGGACACTGTAGGATCCCAGAGAACACCTCCAGATGGAGTGTGTGGGGCACTTTGTTCTTTTAGGTCTCTGGGACTTTTTTTTTTTTTTGAGACGCAGTTTCGCTCTTGTTGCCCAGGCTCGAGTGCGATGGTGCAATCTTGGCTCCCTGCAACCTCTGCCTCCCCAGTTCAAGTGATTCTCCTGCCTCAGCCTCCCAAGTAGCTGGGATTGCAGGTGCCCACCACCACGCCCAGCTAATTTTTGTATTTTTAGTAGAGATGGGGTTTCACCATATTGGGCAGGCTGGTCTTAAACTCCTGTCCTCAGCTGATCCGCCCACCTCGGCCTCCCAAAGTGCTGAGATTACAGCCATGAGCCACCTCGCCTGGCCGACTTTTTAAAAAAATTGTGTTAAATGGTACCTAACGTAAAATTTACCTTTTTATTTTATTTTATTTTTTTGAGACAGGGTCTCACTGTGTCATCCAGGCTGGAGTAGCTCAGTGGCACAATCACAGCTCACTGCAGCCTCAACCTCCTGGGGTCTGGAGTAGCTCAGTGGCACAATCACAGCTCACTGCAGCCTCAACCTCCTGGGCTCAGGTGACCTCCCACCTCAGACTCCAGAGTAGTTGGGAGGACAGGCACGCGCTACCGTGCCTAATTTTTTTTGTATTTTTTTTTTTTAATAGAGACAGGGTTTTGCCATGTTGCGCAGACTAAAGTTTACCATTTATAAATGTACAAAACAGTGGCATTAAGTACATTCACAGTGCCGTAAAACTATCATCAGTCCAGAACTTTTCTATCCTCCCAAAGCCAGGTACTTTGTCATCCTCCTGACACAGGAGGGTGGCTGACGTGTCCCTAGGCACATCCGGATTTTGAGGAAATCCCACACAACATGGGAAGGAAAGGAAGCACCTGCCAGCTCACGAGCAGGGTGTCAGTGGCCGTCCCTTCAGCTGTGCGACATCAACTAGAAGTCACCCTTTGCTTTCCATCTGACTCAGGACTGGGGTCAGAATTCCAGGGAGTGGGCTGCCAGAGGACATCCTGATTGCAGGAAGAACGAGGAATCCGCCCCAGTCTCTTTCTTAAGAAAAGTCGATGCATTTCATGAACTTCACTCCTTTCATTAGAAATAGGGCAAGTGTTTTGTATACCACCCCTCACCCTGGCAGGCCATTTACCATCTTGGAGGAAGAACTTAATAAGAGCTCCTGGAAAGTTTTTTTTTTTTTGAGATGTAGTTTCACTCTTGTTGCCCAGGATGGAGTACAATGGTGTGATCTTGGCTCATCGCAACGTCTGTCTCCCAAGTTCAAGCACTTCTCCTGCCTCAGCTTCCCAAGTAGCTGGGATTACAGGCATGCACCACCATGCCCGGCTGATTTTGTATTTTTAGTAGAGACAGGGTTTCTCCATGTTGGTTGGGCAGGCTGGTCTTGAACTCCCGACCTCAGGTGATCCACCCGCCTTGGCCTCCCAACATGCTGGGAATACAGGCGTGAGCCACCACACCCGGCCGGAAAGTTTCTTATAAACACTTTACAGTTTTCCTAAACCCCCATCCAAAATACCTCACGAGAGCTGGAACAATTCCACAGCAACTAGGAGGTCATGGGCCCTACCTACTTCAGAGATGTTGAAACTGAGGACCCACTAAATGGCATGACCTGAGACATGGTCCCATTTTAGTCACCTGCACGAACAGCAACTTTCCCCATCTAATGCCACGCAGGTGAGGGCTAAGGTGAGGCAAAGGAGGCATTTGACTCTGGCACAGAATTTAAGGAGATGCCAAAAAACTCAGTCATCAAGATCAATCCTATTTATATTCATGTTTAAAAAATAATTGATGTGAAAATATCCATGCTGATCAAAATATCCAGTTTTAAAACAAAACCAGCAACAGTGACAGGGTCATGTGTAACCCTACAGGAACCTGAGGCAAGAGCAAAAATATCAGCTCTACTGACCTCACCTTTACTGAGAATTTTGGTATTTTGTTAATCTTGGGTAGATATTTTGCATTCATTTGTAATTTGCATTAAAATATGATCTACCTTGATGACTGAGTATTTTGGTGTCTAAGGCACCCTAATTCCAGCCCTGGCTCCACCTTCTAAAATCTGTGTAACTGCTGTTAACAGATGACCTCTGCCTTCAGGTCCCCAGGCCCTGGGGTCCTCGGATGCCAGGCAGGAACTTTCACTCCTGAGAGTCAAGAGAGCAGCTGAGGGTGGCATTTGATCCCTGCAGTCTATTTTTGTGCCTGCCCTTCAGCAACTGATAAAATGTTGCTCTCGGTAGAGCTGATGTGTTGAAATGGTGAGTGTTGATGTCAGGTGGTTTGTGTGATCATATATCTTCATTCTTGACCTCGCAGAGGGGCCTGGAACCAGGAAAGAAATGGAGCTCTCAGTGGTTTTGCCCCCACAGACTTTGACAGAACCTGAAATTGTTATCTGGTGACTGCGGCTGCCAGGAAATTTGGTCTTGTCTCGGGGTTGTATGGAAAAATGCACATGTTGCACTCTCTTGTTTTTGTGCACGGCCCTATACCCTTTACAAGACACTCATTTTGTTTCTTGAACACCCTTTATTGAGCACCTACTATGGGCCAGGCATTATGCCAGGCATTTGGGATACAGTGAGCAACAAGACGGGTGCAGACACAGCCCCTGCTCATGTGGAGCTACCACTTGCGGGAGGCAGCAGGAAACAAGTAGATAAATTAATAATGCGGGTCGTTCTGGAGATGGATGGTGGTGACGGCTGCAAAGCAATGTGGGTGTATTTAATGCCATTGAACTGCACACTTACAAATGTTTAAAATGGGCCAGGCGTGGCGGCTCATGCCTGTCATCCCAGCACTTTGGGAGACCAAAGCAGGAGGATTGCTTAAGCCCAGGAGTTTGAGGCTAGCCTGGACAACATAGAAGAACCCCCGTCTCTACCATAAATAAATCAACAAGCAAGCTGGGAATGGTGGTGTGCACCTGTAGCCCTAGCTACTACTCAGGAGGCTAAGGTGGAAGGATTGCTTGAGCCTGGGAAGTCAAGGCTGCAATGAGCCATGGTCATGTTACTGCACTCCAGCCTGGTTGACAGAGTAAGGTCCTGCACCAAAAAAAAAAAAAGTTTAAACTAATAAATTTCATGTCATTTATATTTACTGCAATTTAAAATAAAAGGGGACGGGGAATAGCAAAGAATGGTAAGTGCTAATCGAGGGAATTCCAGCAGGGTGCTGGGTAGACCAGAGACAGGATGGCCATTTATTTAGGGTGCAGTGATCAGGGAGGCCCATCTCGGGAGGGACGTTCAACCTGGGATGAGGATAGAAAGAAGGAAGCCGCTATGGGAGATGTAGCAGAGATAAGGCGTTCCAGGCTGAGGAAGCCTCCAGCGCAGAGGCCCTGGGGTGGAAACTCAAGTTGCACAACTTCCAGGAGGGAGGCTGGTCTCGAGATGCGCAGAGGGCAAGCAACTCAGTGTAACTAGCGCGTTATGAGCCAGGGCCAACTCTGCCTCAGCAAAGCCTAACAACATGTACCTTACCTCATTTTGCAGTTTAGCAAGTGCTTTCCTGCCACTCTCCTTTGAATTCAAGAGGCCCTTGAGTTCAAGTGCATAAAATTGACTGCGAGTGCAGCCAGACACAATGTGTATATCACCCTGCCCTAAAACACCTTATGCTGAATATACTTCAACCTTATTGTTTACAAACAAAATAAAATGCTGCCTTCCTAGGCCCGGGGCAGGCTTGTACCTGCTGATAGACCGCCCTCCTGAGAGGTGTCGGGATCCATGCTGCCGAAGGTGGGGTGGGGGGCCTAGCCGACCTCAGTGCTGGAGGAGGGGAATCTGAACTCTGCACAGCCAGGCCATCCAGGAGCCACCCCAACCCAGGTAATCCCACCCAGCACAGCAACGAGACACTTTGCAGATCTTCAGTGGATAAGGGGCTGCTTACAGGCAACAGAAGTGGGAAAGGAGATGACTGTAAGGTAACACCTGCCCAGGAGACTGCCTGTTCTTTCTTTCCCTTGCTATTTAAAGAGATATGGACCTAACGCAGAACTTTCGGTGGCTGGGCCACAGATGTTGAGGAAGTGGCCTTTCATTCTGGAAACTGGTCTGGACGGGTCACACGGGAGATCCCACTTTGTATTCCGGCCCTGTCAGGAGCTGGCTGTGTGGATCTTGGGTGACTCCCTGTTCCTTCTTTCTTAGCCTCAGTGCCCTCACCTGCAAGATGAGAGATTTGTCTCTAAAAATGTTACTCCAGACCCTTCCGGTGCATAAAACCCTGGTTCTGTGTTATGGTAGTCCATCATAAGGCTTTATTTCCTGCGCCACGGAGGCCAGAGTCTGTGTACAGTAATCACCTTCTTATCTGATGAGAGTGGGAACTACAGCTGGGAGGTGCAGGGAGGCTGCAGAGGGGAATTCCTAGGAAGAAGTCAGATAAAGCCCAGAACTGTGAAACACATGCCTACATTGTCTTTTAGTGAAGCCACATGACATGTGCATTCATTTTTGCCAGTCTTTTGCCATAGGACTGTTTGTGGTGCCAGCACTGAAACTCCAAGTCATCTTTCCTGAGTAGATGACACCCACAGTGCCAGTTTCTAGTTTCAGGATGCATTCAGTTGGATCAAGAACACTGACTCTTGTCAAGCTGTCTGAGTGCCGAATCTTTGATTCTTGCAAATTTCTCCTAATCCTTTTTTTTTTCTTTTTTTTTTTTTTTTTGGAGACAAGAGTCTTGCCCTGTCGCCAGGCTGGAGTGCAGTGGCACAATCTAGGCTCATTGCAACCTCAGCCTCCTGGGTCCAAGTGAGTAGCCTGCCTCAGTCTCTCGAGTAGCTGGGACTACAGGTGTGCACCGCCATGCCCAGCTAATTTATTTTTTAAAAAATATTTTTGGTAGAGACAGGGTTTAACCATGTTGGCCGGGATGGTCTCGATCTCCTAACCTCATGATCCGCCCACCTTCACCTCCCAAAGTCCTGGGATTATAGGCGTGAGCCACTGCACCCAGCCCCTAATCTTTTACCATGATCTCACTCAAATGAAATTTGATGACAATGTTGTTTGTTTGCTTTTTTAGCAACTCGACTTTATTGAATCCTTCCACAGCCTTTAACTTAGTTTTCATTGAAATCTCTTTTTTTGTACTGATATTTTATGTTTATGGACCAGTTAATGAAATTTTGTAATTACAATATCAAGTGGGTTTGGGAAGAAACAACTGAATCTTAGTAAATAAATAACTCAGCGGATGGGAGCAGACCAGCTGAGGCTCTGGGGCGCCTTGGGCATTAGTAAAGGGTGTTATTACAGGAGAAGGTGGGGAGTGTTGGTTAGCCTGGTTGGTTGGTTTGTTAGCGGAGCCCCTTTTATTCCAAAGTCCTGAGATGGCCTGGATGCGATTAGCTTTGACTGCACGTAGTGGAAAACTCCCCCCATATGACAAGAAGTTTTGAGTTGAGCCCTCACTCAGATCCTGAGATAGGTGTCCCAGGGCAGTGTCAGGGACCACAGCTTTCTCCATCCTGTTGCCCTGCCTACCAAGCAGAGCTGCCTTCCCAGGTCCCTGGAGACTGGGCTTCCTGGTTGGCTGGGTCTGGCCCAGCTTTGGAGCTCAGTTCTGAGCACTGGGCCCCCATCTTCTCTGGGCTGGAAGATCCACTCTTGCCAGAACTGGTGACCTTCTCTCGGGTCGCTTTACGCCAAACCCTGACTAGGCACCTACTTGGGTAAGGCTTGAAGCCTGATTGTAAAAAGCTGAGAATCACCGAGGTTGAGTTCTGCAAGCCTGAAGCCAGATGCTTCTGCACAGAAAGAACCTTGGATGCTGGGTTGAGATCTTTAGGCCTTAAATGTTTTGGTGGGAGGCCCTTCCAATGGTCTAGTTTATGTCTGAGTTTAGGATGTTCTGTTCTTCTAAGCTGGGCTCAGAGCCCCTCTGTTTTGTCCCCTTATTTTGTCTGGAGTGTAACTTTGTGTTTATGGCTTTGAGTCTTATTTCAGATGATGCTGTATTTCTGTGGGGACTAAGATAAACTACTCTCCCCATTGTTCTCCTGGAAGCTTCTTTAGGAGATTTGTATTAGTTTGGAAGACATGGGAAGATTGTTTTTTTTTTCCTAATGTAAGAGAGTTGAATTAGTTATCACTTTTTCATTGATGGGTGGTAGAAACTCCAACTGGCATGTAATCTAGAGAGGGAGTATGTTCGCTCACAAAACTGTGGAGCACGGGGAATGTCTGCCTTCAGGCGCAGCTGAATCCAAGTGTTTCAGTTATTTCATTGGGAATCTATCTGTCAGTTTCTTGGCTCTGCCCTCCCTGCTCTGGCTTCTTTCTCAGGCAGGCCCTTTGCAGGTAATGGCCAAGAGGGCTGCCAGCCTATCTAGAATGGAATCCAGCCAGCTCAGCCCCCTTTCCAAATGCTCCTGCAGTTTTCTGGTATTTGCTCTGACCCACCCAATCCAACCAGTTGTTGTGGCTGCAGGATAAAGCACTGTAACCTCTACCTCCCGGGTTCAAGAGATTCTCCTGCCTCAGCCTCCCTAGTAGCTGGGACTACAGGCATGCGCCACTATGCTCAGCGAATTTTTGTATTTTTGGTAGAATTTAGCTATTTTTTCTCTTTTTGTGTTTTAGTTTCACCATGTTGGCCAGGCTGGTCTCAAACTCCTGACCTCGTGATCCACCCGCCTCGGCCTCCCAAAGTGCTAGAATTACAGGTGTGAGCCACAGCACCTGGCAGGATAAAGCACTTTAATTGGCCCAGCTGTGCTTCCCTCGTCTGCTTGCCGATAAGGGAAGAGCAGCTTCCTGGGGGAAATTCAGTGGGCTTCCACCCGTTAGGAAGGGAATGAGTGAGAGGCAGGCCAAATAACAGGGGTGTGAGAAGGAACAAAACATTTATAAAGTGAAATGGCTTTGTGGGGCTTCATGGGTATTTCCCACACTTCCTTCCTAGAAGGTAAGTAGAGGCACAGAGTCATAGTGTAGACTAGGCCCGTTCTAATCAATTAGTAACAGCTGCTGAGCCTCCATGCTGAGAAGGCTTGGGGCTCAGCAGGATGTCAGGCTGGGATCAGGTAGTGGCATCCGCCACGGAAAGAGGGAATGGTGAGGCCAGTGTTTACTGCTCTAGCAGATCTCACTGCAGATCTGCATTCCTGACAGCAGTTTAAAAAGAATAACTTGCCTCAGATCATCAAATATAACTTCTTGTCAGTGAAGGAGGCACCAAGCTGGCAGTTGGGCAGGACTTAGGATATCCAAGATGGCATTCACAGGAGGGCAGTGTAGCTGGGTGGGGCCCAAACTCCTGCCATCCCAGGCCAGCCTGTAGAGAGCCAGCATGGTCTGGCTGGCAGGGCAAGATCATTCCCCCAACAGAAATCACGAGCCATGTTGACACTGGGATTAGGTGGCTGGTCAAAGGTGATGGAAAAGAATTGAGTGAGCCAGCAGGTTTAGAACTGAGGATATGGGTCGGAGATGAGTTCCTGAAGCATTCACCCTCCTAGAGCCCCGGTGTTCCCATCAGTCAAATGGGAATGCTAACCACTGGCCATCCCCTGCATCTTGGGAGGGTACTGATGAGACCACAGCTGTGAATGTCACTTGGGAACTAGAAAGTGCCATATCTGTGTCTCAGTCTGTTTCTGCTTCTGTAACGACATGCCATAAACTGGGTGACTTATAAACAACTGAACTTTATTGCTCACAGTTCTGGAGGCTGGGAAGCCAAAGATCAAGGCGCTGGCAGATTTTGTATCTGGCGAGGACCCATTTCCTGGTTCACAGATGGCAGCTTCTTGTATTCTCACAGGGTGCGAGGGGCAACCGAGCTTACTTGGGTCTGTTTTAGAAGGGTATGCATCCCATTCGTGACCTCATCACCTCCCAGAGGCCTCTCCTCACCGCCTCACCGTGGGGGTTAGGATTTCAACATAAATTTGGGGGAATCACAAACATTCAGACCATGGCAATCTGTGACCACGACTCACGAGTGTCTGATCCATGCCATGTTCCCAGTCTCCGGTACTTTATCTTTGTAAGAACCCTGGGAGGCAGGGTTGTTTTTATTATCCCCATTTTGTCAACAGAAACCGAGGTGGCAAAAAAAGCTAATGTATGTCCCGATCTGAAAGGATCAGTGTTAACAGCAAAGCCAGGGCCCTTTGGCCCGCCTTGTCTAGACTTCCTTCCATTTTAAGACGAGGGGTGGCTGCAGTGACAGCTTGGGTTCTGGGTCCATCAGTACTCATTATACGTCCTTCATTGGGTCACCTCCCCACTCTGGTCCTCATTGCCCCCTCTGGAAAAGAGAACATAAAGCCTTCTTTCTGCACTTTGTCTCCCCTCTGGAAAGTCATTCACACATCCATTCCTTTATTTGTTTATGAAATGCTGAGTTCTGCCTGTTTCCCCAAAGCCTATGTGGATCTCAGAAACTTGATAAGTACAGAATTATATCAGATGCTTGAGCAGTGGTGTCCAGGGGGCTTATCTGGCTTTATGGTCTCTTTTCCAGAGGGGGCAGTGAGGACCAGAGTGGGGAGGTGACCCAATGAAGGACGTATAATGAGTACTGATGGACCCAGAACCCAAGCTGTCACTGCAGCCACCCCTCGCACTTCCTTCCACTCAGTAGTTCTGAGAATCTGCTCTGGCCCAGGCACTAAGCTAGGCCATTTGCTGATTATAGCCAGAAAAGTAGAGCCGCCAATTTTTCCTGAAGATGCATTCTTTCTTAAGCAGGGAATCAATTTCCAGCAAGATACACAAGCTTCCAATGAAGCCACTTATGTGAGTCTAGATGAAACCCCATTAATCCACAGCCAGGGTCATTTATCTCCCTGGCTTGGGGCAGCCACAATCCTTTCAGATAAAAGGTATGGTGTTGCTGGAGAAGGGGGCCCCAGGGCAGGGGCGTGAGCAGGCATGGTGAGGGGCCAGAGAGGCCGTGCACACGAGCCTGCTATTCGGTGTGTTTGGTCCCAGGCCTGTCCTCGCTCAGCCACAAACTTGCCGTATGACTTGGGCCATTCCCAACCCTTGCCCAAAGCTCCATTTTCCCATCTGCAAATGGGAATGAGTAATCTTGAGTGTTCCTTCTCACTTTCAGAAGGAGGATGATGGATGAGGGTCTTGGTTTCAGAGGGAGAGGAGAGACTTGGGTTTGAATCCCAGCTTCACCTTTTTGGGACCCGGGATATTATGGGTTGAATTGTATCCTCCCAAAAAAGGTAGGCTGAAGTCCTAAACCCCCAGTGCCTCAGAATGTGACCTCCTTGGAGCCAGGGGCTTCACAGAGATAATCAAGTTAAAATGAGGTCATTAGGGTGGGCCCTCATCCAGTATGGCTAGTGTCCTTATCAAAAGGGGGAATTTGGGCACAGAGACAGACATGCATAGAAGGAAGAAAATATGAAAAAAACAAGGAGAAAATGGTCATCTACAAGCCAAGGAGAAAGGCCTGGAATATATCCTCAGAAGGAACCATTCCTGCACACGCCTTATGCTGTGGTCTTTTTTTACGGAAGGCCTAGCAATCTAATTTATTACTTATTTATTTATATACTATTTGTTTGTTTATTTGAGACCGAGTCTTGCTCTGCCACCCAGACTGGAGTGCAGTGGCACGATCTCGGCTCACTGCAACCTTTGCCATCTGGGTTCAAGTAATTCTTGTGCCTCAGCCTCCCGAGTAGCTGGGATTACAGGCGCCCGCCATCACACCCAATTTTTGTGTTTTTAGTAGAAATGGGGTTTCACCCTGTTGGCCAGGCTGGTCTCAAACTCCTGACCTCAAGTGACCTGCCTGCCTCAGCCTCCCAAAGTGCTGGGATTACAGGCATGAGCCATTGTGCCTGGCCCTAGCAACCAAATTTAAATGACCTGACGTGGGGACAGTGCTAGGTTGATTTATGACTGATGAGAGCATGCATAGAAGGCACTTAGTGTGGCCCTTGGCATCTGGTAAGGGCTCCATAATAGCAGTGACTGTTAGTTTGTGTTGCAGCCTCTCAGCTCCACTGGCAGGGCCTGTGGAAGGCTCCCGAGGCAGGACAAGAAGGCCTTAATTCAGACCTTTCAAAAAGAACTGGGCCACTTGAGGCACCCCTTCAAAAGCCTCTCTAAATATGGAGATGGCCAGAGAAATCACTATTAATGCAGTGCTTAATGGTTTTTAGCTAGAGAGTGGTCTTAGGCCTAATTGACAAGGCCGTGAAGCTGAGGTTTCTTTGTTTTTATGTGCCGGGTACACTTTCAATATGTTGAGCAGCTATGGGCAATCAATAAGTGCAGTCATCACAGCCATTTGATGGGCATTTTGTAAGTGAGATGGTATGGTTTCAAGGGAAGGACACGGACCAGATGTCCCTGAGCAAATCCATTATCCTCCTTGGGTCCCAGTTTCCATATCTGCAAAGTGAAGGAGATGGACCAGCTAGGTTGGGAGTTCTTAAGCTAGCTCTGTGAAGTTCTAAAAGTTAAGTGTACATTTCGTACGCATACTTGCATCTTAGGGGAAAAAATGTCCATAGCTTTTGTCTGGTTTTTGAAGGGACCTTTGCCTCCCAAATTGTTCACCATGACTTACCTGGACAACTACTCAGAGCATCGGGTTCCTGTCTAGTCTGGGATTCTGGGACTCTGGTTCTAAAGCTGTTTCTAAGAAGCAAGCTCTATAGAGGTGGCTGCTCTGAGTTACTGGAGAGAGGGAGATCTGGAACATAGAACGCACCGAGACCTTATTCTTGGGGGCTTTGCTGGCCTGGGAGGCCCCAGCTGCCTAGCAATCTGTGTCTTTGCTTTTGGCCCTCCCTTCCGTCCCACAGCCCCTAGATAGTGTCCGAGAGGTACCTCCTCAGCCTACTGCCTGTCCCCTCCTGGATGGCTACAACAGCTGTTAAACCATCTCCCTGCTTCTATGCCGGTCCTACCCTATCACACTTGGAGTAAAACCCAAATCCTTTCCAATCCCCACGTGATCCAGCCTTCACCAGCCTTTCTAATGTCATCTTTTCCCATTTCCTCCATCCCGCACCCCTGCTCACCAAGCTGCAGCCTCACTGACCTCAGCGCCTTGTGCCTTGGTCTCAGTCCCCACTGGGGTCTTTGCCTCTGACGGTCCCTCTGCCTGCAATGCTCCTCCCACCTCTTCCACTGCCTGGCTTCTCCTTTAAGAAGTTTTTCCTGACATTCCATCTAATTTAGATTCTGGGCCGGGCACAGTGGCTGACACCTGTAATCCCAGCACTTTGTGGGACTGAGGTGGGATGAGACAAGCCTGGGCTACATAGCGAGATCCCTGTCCCCATAAAAAATTGAAAAAGAAAAATTAGCCGAGTATGGTGGTGCATGCCTGTAGTCCCAGCTACTCAGGAGGCTGAGGTGGGAGGACTGCTTGAGCTTAGGAAGTTGAGGCTGCAGTGAGTCATGATCAAGCCATGTTGTATTCCAGCTTGGGCAACAGAGCAGCAGGAGCCTGTCTCTGAAAAAAAAAAAAAAAAAAAAAAAAGGTGGAAAAAAGATTTTGCTTCTTGTTAGCTTCCATCAGTGCACCTTGTTTGTTTTCTCCTTCATAGCGCTAACTCAGTCTAGAATGAAATATTTATGTGTTTTCTTCCACCACTAAGATGTCAACTCATGGAGGAAGGAGCTGAGTCTTATATATCACAGTGCCTGGCTCATAGTAGCATTGAACATGCCTACTAGAATGGCTAAAATAAAGTGACTGACAATACCAAGTGTTGGAAAGGGCGCAGAAGAATTGAACTCCTACAACTGATGGGAGTGTACCAAGTGCGTGCTCTCTCACGGTGGAAAACAATTTTTTGTGTATATAAACTTACATACACACTTACCATATGACCCAACAGTTTCATTCCTAGGTATTTACCCAAAAGAAGTAAAGACATATGTCCAAACAAGACTCGTACGCAAGTATTGCGGACTTACCAGAAATGGCCCAAAACAGGAAACAAACCAGTTACCCATGTAGAACAGGACCATGGCTGCATCCCCACGGTCTGCTTGGGCATGAAGGAGATAGAAATTTCCAAGAGGCAGCTGAGAGAATCCACCTGAGTTCCCGAAGCAGGGGCAGCCACTGAGTACTGGTGATTTGTAGCTGGGGAGCATGACAATTGGGCTTGTGGGGAGGAGGGTACCTGGGGGACCCAGAGATTGAGGAAGCCCCTGTATTTCTCTCATCTTCAGATTCCCAATCAGGTTGAGAAGCATTCTGCTCTTCTCTGGAGAGTCACGATGTAGAATCACATGTTTTGTTTGTGTGATTATTTGTTTAATGTCATCCTTCCTCACTCACCATCACAGCGCCTGGCTCAGCGTGACTGGGCTGTCAATATTGAGGATTGTGGAATACGTGTGGATTGGAGAAAGAACGGGCAGGTGGTGGGCAGGGTGGTGGGGCCGTGTTCCCGGAGACAGACTTGCTGGGAACCTTGCTGCCTGCCTGAGAGCAGGGAACCAACCGCTTGAGAGGACCTGGGCCCGGTGCCGCCTGTGTAGGCAGGATTCTTGCAAAACACCAATTAAGACATTTGACCCAAATTTGGATAAAAGCCTTTTTCCTGTGTCAAGTTGAGCTAATAATATACATTTATTCATAATTTATGAGGCCTAGTAAGTGGGAACAATTAAGGAAAAGGTCTGGGGAAAACCTGTTTCTCTTAAGTGTCACATATGCCTCTTTTTGTTCTTCGAGACAGTTCCTGCTCCTGTCTGCCTGCCATGAAACACCATTGTTTTATTATTATTATTTGTTGTATTATTCTTAGCTGACATTTATTGAGCAGTTACTAGGCCAGGCTATAACGACATTGCCTCTTTCAATCTTAACATATAAAGCAGATATTGCTGTTGTCCACATTTTACAGATGAAGGGACTTCCCCAAAGTCCACAGCTGGTGAATGGGGATCTCATCTCAGTTCTGCCAGGCCCCACGGCCAACAGAACGTTACCAAGCTGTTCTGTTTCTGTGTCGGCCCCCCAGTTCAGGCTATTTCTGAATCTGTAGGGCAGCTCTTCTCTTGGTAACTGTTAAACTTGAGAGACCAGGGTGAGGAATTGATTGCCTTCTGATTCAGTAGCTCTGAGATTAGGCCTTCGAATTTATATTATTTCCAACATACCAGGTTTCCAGGTGCTTCTGGTGCTGCCCGTCTGGGGACTACACTTTGAGAACCACTGATTCAGGCAATGCTGTTATCAGAGTCACCTGTGACTCCCTTCTTCCCCACCCACTGCTGTAAGGTGGGTTTATGACCTTCTAGATCTTTTCCTGTGTGTCTGCATACATGCTATCCTATATAAAGAAATGTGTAGCTTGATTTTCATTTTCTTTACACATGTAGGGTTATATTCTACATGCTGATATTCTACAACTTTGTTTTTTATTTAATGTGTCTTGGGGAACACATAGATCTTCCTCATTCTTTTCAACAGCACTGTAGTAGTTCATGATATGGGTGTGTTTTGGGGGGTGGTTTTTTTTTTTTGAGATAGTTTCCATCTGTCACTCCAGGCTGAAGTGTAATGGCATAATCTCTGCTCACTGCAACCTCTACCTCCTAGGCTCAAGTGATTCTCATGACTCAATCTCCCAAGTAAGTGTGATTACAGGTGTGCGCCATGCTAATTTGTGTATTTTTAGTAATGACAGGGTTTTGCCACGTTGGCCAGGCTGGTCTTGAACTCCTGGCCTCAAATGATCTGCCCATCTCAGCCTCCCAAAGTGTTGGGATTACAGGCATGAGCCACAATCACCGACTCATGATATGGTGTTTTATGGCTTTATTTACATATTGTCTACTGATTGGTGCTGTTCCATCATATATTATATCATATATGTAATTTTTGACATTAAAATTTTATATTTTAATGTCAAAATATATTTATATATTTTGACAATATAAAATTTATATTGTCAAAATTTATATTATATTTTGACAATATAATATTTATATATTTAATTTTGACATTAAAATTTTATATTCCTATAAAATCCCTGCGAACATGGTTGAGTGCTTCTCTAGAACCTAGTAGTCACACAATAGTGTCAGTCATTATTGCTGTTCTTTGTTTCATTATTAATATAGAGGAATTGTTAGCTTCAGGAAGTCCAATTATAAGTGGGGATATATATGTAAAGGAGTAGCTCCTCTATTTACAGGCTCTAGTAAAGTTTTCAACAAAACAGTTCTGGTAAGAGGACAGAGATATATGTGGGCAGGGCCTTGAGGGATGCGTAGGAGCGCAGAGGAGAGAGCAGCAGTGGGGTTTGTACTTTGGGGCCTAGCTTAGCTACCAGAAGATTCAACCATTGCGAGGGGTGGAGCTGATCTTTCCATTTCTTGATCATTTGGCCAAATCGGGCTGTGGCCACAGGTCCAGATTGGCTGCGTCATGAGTGAGAGAGCCCCTGCCTGGGTCCTGCTAGGCTCAGCTCTGATCCACCTCTTTCCTTCCTGTCTCCTCAGGGTGGAGGGTCCGGGGAGGAGCAACTCTACGCTGACTTTCCAGAACTCGACCTCTCCCAGCTGGATGCCAGTGACTTTGACTCGGCTACCTGCTTCGGGGAGCTGCAGTGGTGCCCAGAGAACTCAGAGACTGAACCCAACCAGTACAGCCCCGATGACTCCGAGCTCTTCCAGGTATGCCCTCTCCAGTTCTCCCCTCTTCCCACGCTGCCAGGCCTCTCTGCCCTCAAAATCCCAGCTGTGCCCTGCTCCGCCTTCTCCTGCACTTGCTCATGCAGAGAAGTCCCCTCACCCACCAAAGCTGTTGGGCCCAGTTTCTTGTGCTGGATCGGCCCCTGATTTGGCGCAGCTCACATGCTTCACCCGGCCCTTGCTGTATCGACTCTGGAAAGTGAAGGCGAGATGCACTCTCTAGGCCTGCCGGGCAGAACCAAGCCCCTTTGTGTGCCACAGGGGTCCAAGTCCTCTGTTCCCTACATTATCTTATCAAATCCTCCTCCCCACCCTGCAAGACAGGTTACAGTATTTTCCCATTTTACAGATAAGGAAAATGAGGCTTAGAAAGTTAAGTCACGTGCTTAGGGCAATTAACCTAGTCAGTAGCTGAACTGGATTCAAACCCAGTCTTCTTGCTTCCAGAGCCAGGACTTTATGACCATGATGAAACCATAATGAGGTGACGAGCATTTATTGAGCAACTGTTCTGTGGGAGGGCTGTCCCTGCTTGTGTATATTAATTCATTTAAATTTCTTAACAACTCTCAGTTGTAAATACAATTATCTCCCTTTTTCAGTTGGAGCCTAGAGGTTCTTTAGTAAGAGGCAGTGCCAAGAACCACTATGCATGTGCCTCTCCCAGCCCTGTGTGCTCGAGCACCCACCCTCAGGGGCATGTAATGGCTGGCATTTCCTGTAAGAAGGCCTTTTACAGAATAATATGATGTGTGGGGTTTGCTTCAGAAGAAAGCAAGCTCTGCATGGATTTGCATGTGTGGGTGGGCGTGTGCGGCAGAGGGTAATAGATGAAATTAGATTGCCTGTGTTGAGCTGGGTAATGGACACATTCAGATTCACGATACTTTTCTTGGAATTTTCTCCCTTATAAAGATTGGGGGCAGAAGCCAGAGCTCCCTGCGTGTATCTGGCAATATAATAATAACAATAGTAACATAGTGTGTGCCGAACACCAACATGGTATGCCCCAAGTGTCCTTTCCGAGGGATTTGATCATCCTTCTAGAAAGGTTTATCGAGCCCCCTACGTGTCAGGCACTGGGTTCATCAGAGGACTTTACAGTCTGCAAACATGTGAACAAACAGTAGTCACTTGTGATAAGGCAAAAAAGGAACTAGAGAAGGGACTGCAGACCAAGTGGTCGGGAAAGGCCTCTCTGAGGTAGATAAGCTATACGTTGTGTGCTCCTAATAATTGGTTTTATAGACAAGGGAAAGGAAGCTCAGGAAGGTTGAGTAACTCATCCAGGGTCACACAGCTAGTAAGGATCCAGGCAAAGACTGTAATCTAGGAACATATACCCCTCACCACTACACTGAACCCCTTTGCCAGCCCTGTGAGGAATTAGCAGGACCAAACTGTAGTTCTGGCGCCAACCAGAGACCTCCATTTTCTTGCCTGGACAATGGGGACAATTCCTTTGCTATATTGCACCTTTCCTCTTAGGGGCCAACTTCCAGAAAATGCTTTTAGGTTGCAGAGAGCTCGTGAGTAAAAGGGGTTTGGATGCTCCCTGGAGACCATCCCCACCCCAGACCGTATAGGCCCCCCACCTACTCAGAGAATGGCCAGACCCACTAGCAAGCCTCTGACACGGTCCTGCTCATGCTCTCAGACACAAGTAAGCTTGGTGCGGCCCCAGCCCTGCAAGGAAGGCAGTTCTCACAGCTGGCCAAGCTCTCCTTCCCAGCCTCTTTCCCCTTCGTGGGCTGCACACTAGGCTAGCGCTATCCATTGCTCACCGACGCACCCTCTGTGCGTGTGACTGCAGCCTGAATGTGGGCTGTGTCTGCATTGCGCATTCTTGTATTCCCAGGGCTCTGCACAGTGCCTGGCACTTTGTCAGGGCTTAATAGTCATCCACTGAATACATCCTTCGACACCAGCTCCATGTTGCCTCCTCCTAAGGCAGTTGGTCACTCAGTCCCTTTCATGGGCTCCCATCTCGTGCACTCATGTGTGTCCTTTAGACTGCAAGGTCTTTGGGGACAAACAATGCTTTATTAATCTCTGGGGCCCTTGCACATGGTAAAGACTCAATTCATAGGTGTTGACTGAAAGAACTGATTGAACTGACCCATTCCAAAAACCTTGCGCTGGGATCTAGGAGCCATAGGTTCTAGTCCTCCTTCTGGCACTGACTTGGACAGTTTCTTCATGGAACCAATGGGAATCACGGAATCTTGCTGCCGGTGCCAAGCTCTGACACCATTGTTATGGGAACAAACTGGGAGAGTAGAGAACAAGCTACTTTGCAAGGGTTGACACCTCCTCAGGGACAGGGACGTTGCCTTCCATTTCTCTGTGTGTACCAGAGTCCTTGGGGCTGGGGCACGACAGGCCCTTAGTAAATACCGCTAGAGTAGGGCAGGTGTTTGGTTGTTTTGCAACAATTTGCCAAGTGTCCTTGTGTCCTTGGATGAGCAGCTCCCTTTGGTTTGGCCTCAGTTTCCCCATGGGAAGAATGAGGAAGGAACATGGACAAGTCAATCTGCAGTTGAGGCTGCAGGAGGAGAGTCACTGGGTCTGGACCTACTCCCAGAAAAATGGAAGGGGGGTGGCCAATTTCCTGGGTTTCTTGAACCTCAGTTTAAGCCCCCTTGGATAGCAGAGATCTCTGAATATTCTTTCTGCCCTGGTAGCCTACATTCTGTTCTGTGACATTTCTTCAGGCCACTCTAGGTCCTCAAAATGAAGCCTTTTCCCTCAGATTTCTTGAAGGCTCCTTTTCCTCCTGCTTGAGATCAGCTCAGGAAGACTGGGGGTGGGGCTGAGTCTATTAATATCCCTTCCTCAGCTGATTAACTCTCCATTAATTTGCACTCTGTTTCTATGCTGAGCAGGGAGAGCCGAGCTAATGGGCCTGGGGAAGAGGAGAGGGGTGGCTCAGCTCCCTGGGATGGATGACTGGAGGCAACAGTGGCCAGCATGGGCAGGGATGGCCGCTCCTCCCAGCCCAGCTCAGGGCCTCCAGCCCCTCCTGGCTGTTTCAGAGGGGTGAGGTGGGGAGGGGTGGCGAAAAGGGGAGACTTTTTGCTTTTACCCAACTTGATGGGTACTTCTTGAGGTCCTTGCCATGTTGGACGCATTTCAGCACCGTGGCTGGCACTCAGTAAGTCAGTGTTGGCTTTCTTAAGTCCCGGGTTCTAGTCCTTAGTCTTACCCCTGACTCACTATGTGACCTTGAAAAGTCTCTTTCCTGGGGCTTACTTTATTCCTCTCCTGCCACCATCCCCCCAAAAAATAATGGCAGATAGGTTTCCTTGTGAACACCAGCTGTGACTGATTGGCAGTTGTCACCTGAAGCCGCCCTGCATCAGGAAAATTGCTGGCATGGAAGGAATCAGCAGTTAGCAATACAGGGGAGCAGTAGCATGTGCACCATGGGTTTGAAATCTCTCTTCACTACGTGATTTCCTGAGAGCCCTTCCAGTGCTGATATTTGTGATAATTCACAATATCTCTGGGCCCTTGGTACTCTCCCTGGGAAAGAGTGAGAATTCTCAGTTCATGGAGTGCTGATGATGTCATCCTTGAATCACTTCCCTCTAGAATCTGGTCTTTGAGACACTGAACTTAGTCTCCCGCCATTGTTCATTGTTTGGTTCATTCATTCTTTCATTCAGTAAATTTGCCGTGGTGCCTCCCATGTTCCAGGCATTGAGTTTAGGGACCTGAACACTCTACAAAGTGCTCTCATTACTGCTTCCAGACTTGGCCTTCTGGGAGCCCAGGGAGGGAGGCTGGCCAGGGATCATGTCTTCCCATTTCACAGGAAAAGGGGCAAGGCATAGAGGAGGGAAATGACTTGCCTAAGATCACCGTTTTGATGTCAGAACCCCAAGAATGGTCGTTGATCCCCAAGTTCCAGGATCTTAACTCCCCATCAGGCTGGTTCTGAGAACACAGGGTTGGGAGTCTGGCCTGAGGGTTGAAGTAGACTTGTGGGTAGAGGGTGGGGGCAGCCAATTAGCCCCCCTGCATTCTAAAGCCAGAGTCCTTGGGCCCTGATCTATCCTCTGGCCTCCGTCCCCAGGGCCTGGGTCAGGCCCAACCAAAATCTTCTTTTGACCTTTCTTTTATTCTGAGCTCTGTTCTAAAAATTACAAATGTGTTTGTTCTCTCCCTGTGTCCCCCCTTCGAACTACTCAGCTGCTGCTCCGGCTGTAAGGGCTGGAACAGATTTAGTGCAGCCAAAAGGCCGTCACGAGATGTGTATTTCAGATGAACTTCCTGAAGAAAGGATAAACAGCCTGACCTGGGATGGGAAAGAGTGCTGGAGGAGGCCTCATGTGACAGAATGTGCCTTCTGCCACAACAGCCTGGGGACCAGGCCTTACTAAATGAGGCACTTGGTGTCTCACCTAGAAGCCACATGCTCTCCGTGCCAGGCCTCTGGGCGTGGGGACCCGTGGGCTGGGGGTGTGAACGCTGACCTTCTTTATGGTTCATCTGTGCATGGGGCACTCTTGCTGTCCAAGTCCTGGCTCTGGACTTGATTTGCTATGTGACCCCTGACAAATTGAGCTTCCAGGAGCCTCTGTGTCCTCAACTGCAAAATGGAGATCAGAATCGTGTGCCCCTGGGCAGGTTTGCTGTGAGGTCTCCCTGAGCCTGTCAGAGCCTTTCTGCTCCTCTCTTCAGCCAAGCGCTGTGCACCTGACCTTTGATTGGGGTTTCCCTCTTCCTGGGTCTTCTCTCCTTAACGCTTTACCTGGCTGGTATCTTTCAAGACTACCTTTAAGTATCAGCTGCTCAGAGAAGGCATCTGGGACCACGTTCAATAGCCTGTAAGTCCTCACCACATTCTTTTCCTCCATCATGGCTTCCTTTTATTTTCTTCCTAGCCTTTCTCACGCTCTGAAAGGATCTTGTTTGTTTGTTAGTTTCGCCCCATCCTCCGCTGGAGGGTAAGCTCCATGGGGGCGGGGCATGTCAGAATCCATGTGCTGTTTATCACCAGCATCCAGCATGAAGCCAGGCACAGCATAGCCATGGGGCAGGGGAAGGAAGGGAGCAAAGAGCACAGAGGGCAATTACTGCCACCACCATCATTGTCATCGTCATGGCAGGAATCGTGTAGCAGCAGCAGCACTAGCAGTGGTGGTGGTGGTAGTCACGGTCATCACAGTAGCAAGTGATTATTTGGTGCCAGGCACCATTTTCTAAGCATCTTACCTATGTTAACTCCTCTAGTCCTCAGCAGTAACCTTAGGAAATGTGTGCTGTGTGTCATCCCACTTGATAGATGAGAAACTAACGGGCCTAAGGACCCACAGTTGGTAAGTGTGGAATCTGTGGTCCAGCCCCAGCTCCAGAGCCCAAGTGTCTAATCGCCATACTTGCCACCTCCCCATGAGTGAATGAGGAGAGTAAGCTCTGGGAATCCACAGAGAAGTGATAGCTGCCTCATCACTGCTGTAGTTATTATTGCCATGGTTGAACCCTGGAGCTTCCGGCCTTCACACTTCCTGGACCTCAGGGTCCGAGGGGCTGCAGTGGGCTGCTCCTACCAGTGTGGTAGGCCAGGCTCTGTCCTTGATGGGGGAGGCAGGCATCACTCAAGTGGACAGTCCTGTGCCCAGGTCACACACTGATAAGCAGCAGAGCCAAGACTGGAACTCCCAGGCAGGGCTCTTTCCATTATCACCTGCTGCCTGCTCATAAAATTCTGGGATTCTTAGAGTCAATAACACATTTATTGGGCATCTGCTATGCCAGGAAGACTGAGCAGCTCTGCTAGGGGAGGGCAGAGGGGAGGGTATGGCAGGAGGGTGATGGTGGCCTAGCCGGCTGGGCAGAACTGGTGTCCACCGTGGAGACTGAGTCCAAGGTGGTGACTAACCATCTCCCCATCTGCCTTTCTGGTCCTTCCACCCTCCTCGCTCCAGATTGACAGTGAGAATGAGGCCCTCCTGGCAGAGCTCACCAAGACCCTGGATGACATCCCTGAAGATGACGTGGGTCTGGCTGCCTTCTCAGCCCTGGATGGTGGAGATGCTCTATCATGCACCTCAGCTTCGCCTGCCCCAACGTCTGCGCCCCCTAGCCCTGCCCAGGAGAAGCCCATGGCCCCAACCCCTGAGGTGGACGAGCTCTCACTGGTGAGAACCTATTTCCAGCAGAAGTGATGGTTGCAGCCTGGGATTAGGTGTCTGGTTGTCAGGGCATGGGGTGCAGAGCAATCCACTCCAGCTCTGCAGGGGACCCCATGCATCACCGGCAGTATGGATCACAGCAGAGAGCCCGGGCTGAAGGTGGGAGGCCCTCTGGGCTTAACCTTTCCCACCTAGATAGAGGAACTAACCACAGAGCCTTCACCTGCATTCTGTATGCTTTTTGGTATTTTAGGGATTGACCTAGTTATGTGTTAAATCCTTGAAATTATATACAAAACATTTTCCTGAAGATTGCGCACATGATAAAATTCCAGATAGTAAAAATGGACAGTTAAAAGCAAAACTTCCTTAGCCCTCTCTCTGTTGCTTTTTCCTGTCCCAGAGGTAACCGTGGTTACTGATCTGTTATGTGACTTTCCTCTTCTACCTTTTAAAAGGTTTTCCTACAAAAGGGTGTCTACATTAGACATGGCTCTGCACCTTGCGTTCGTGGTTAACTGTGTGTCTTAGAAGCTCTTCCAGATGAGCGTGTAGAGCTCTGTTTCATTCTTTTTGTTGGCAGTGTAATGTTCCTTGGTAGGGATGGAGTGGTTCCCCCGTTAGGAATTTATGTTGTTTCACCTCCTTCCTCGTTACAAGCAGTGTCGCAGTAACTGTTCTTATACAGGCCTTTGTGACATGTAAGTGAACAAATTCTCAGAAATGAAATTCCTGGATCTGTGGATCTGTGATTTTCCAGTTTAAGCAGATACTTCCAGATTGCCCTCCAAAGAGGTTGGACTGGTTTTCACTTCCACCAGCAGAAGTTAAATGCTGTGCAAGTGTGTGTGGAATGTGGAAATGTGCACATGGAATAGCAGCTTTCTAGGGAGAAGATCTCAGCTTTTATCAGATTTTCAAAGGAGTCTGCAACTCAGAAGTTACTGGAAGCAGTAGCTCTCAATCCAGGCTGAGACCACCCAAAGCCAAGCTGTCCTGGAGTGAGAAGTCCAGCTTTGCTCAGCCTGTCTTGGGCTCCTCCCTTCAGTGCTGTGTCTCCTGGAGACTGGCAGGACTCAGCTAGAAAATTAAAACCCAGGGCGGGTGTGGTGGCTGACACCTGTAATCCCAGCACTTTTCAAGGTGGAGGTGGGTGGATCATGAGGTCAGGAGTTCGAGCCAGCCTAGCCAACATGTTGAAACCCTGTCTCTACTAAAGATACAAAAAAAAAATTAGCTGGGCACGGTGGCAGGTGCCTGTAATACTCGGGAGGCTGAGGCAAGAGAATCGCTTGAACCCGGGAGGTGGAGGTTGCAGTGAGCTGAGATCGCACCACTGCACTCTAGCCTGGGTGACAGAGCGAGACTCCGTCTCAGAAAAATTAAAAAAAGAAAAGAAAAGAAAAGAAAATCAGAGCCTGTTGGAGCTGGGAGGGCTCTAAGGTCATGGGGAGTTTGAGCTAAAAAGGCCCTTGGTGACCCTCAAGCCCAACTTTGAGAAAACTGTGGCCCAGAGTGGGTAGGGTATCTCCACTGGTCACACAGCAAGTCAGTGTGCCAGCAAAGACTAGAACTCAGGTATTCACTCCTAGTCCAGGACACTTTCACTTCCCTCCCACTGCATCAAGTTCTCCAAAGCAGCATGAAGCACCCACCATGCCGGGCACAGAATATGTTCAGTCCCACATTATAGCTCCTCCTGAGAGGGGGTCCTGCTTCCTTTCAGACTACAATCAAAGTGCCTAGGGTCGAATCCCAGTCTTGCCATTTAGTACTTGTATGTCTGTTAGGCATACATGCTGAACCTCTCTAAGACTCAGCTGTCTGATCTATAAAGTAGGGTTAATCATAGTGCCTATGTCAAAGGCTATTAAGAGGAATACAGCAGATGATACACATAAAGCACTTAGAACAGTGCCTGGCACATAGAGTTGCTCAGAAAATGTGAACTAAGTAATACTTCTGGTACAGCCATTAGTAGTAACAAGCATTGGAGTGCTATTTCTGCACAGGGCCTTTGGAGAGGGACCCAACCTTAAAGAGGCAAAGCGCGACCCCTGCTGGTCAAAGGTTGTTTCCCTCCCATGCCTTAGATTACCTTCATTCCCCCCATGCTTACTGAGTGCCTCTGTTTCAGGCATTGTGCAAGGCACCCAGGAGACCTAGAAAGGCCCTGAGGGGCCGGGCACAGTGGCTCATACCTGTATTCCCGACACTTTGGGAGGCTGAGTGGGAGGATCCCTTGAAGCCAGGAATTTGAGACCAGCCTGGGAAACATAGCAAGATCCATCTCTACAAAAATTGTTTTAAAATTAGCACGGTATGGTGGCGCGTGTCTGTAGTCCCAGCTACTCTGGAGGCTGCGGTAGGAGGATTGCCTAAACTCAGGAGTGTGAGGCTGCAGTGAGCTAGGATCATGACACTGTATTCAAGCCTGGGTGACAGAGCAAGACCCCATCTCTTAAAAAAACAAAAATGGGTGGCTGACGCAGGAGCATCACTTGAACCCGGGAGGCCGAGGTTGCGGTGAGCTGAGATTGAGCCATTGCACTCCAGCCTGGGCAAGAAGAGAGAAACTCCATCTCAAAACAAAACAAGGTCCTGAGGGCCGGACGCAGTGGCTCATGCCTGTAATCCCAGCACTTTGGGAGGCTGAGGTGGGTGGATCACCCACCTCAGGAGTTCAAGACCAGCCTGTCCAAGATAGTGAAACCCCATCTCTACTAAAAATACAAAAATTAGCTGGGCACAGTGGTGGGCGCCTATAATCCCAGCTACTCAGGAGGATGCGGCAAGAGAATCACTTGAACCCTGGAGGCGGAAGTTGCAGTGAGCTGAGATCGTGCCACTGCACACTAGCCTGCGTGACAGAGCAAGGCTCAGTCTAAAAAAAAAAAAAGTCCTGAGAAGTCATCTGGACCCCAGGTTGGCCCATGGATCCCAGAGAGGCCACCAATGGGCTTAAAAGGACCCGTGGACCTCTGCGTGTCTGTATGATTTTCTGAGGTCAGCAACTTGTCATCTTCTTAGAGTCAAAAAAAAAAAAAAAAAAAAAAGGTTTCAGTCCAGTCATGTGGTCTAACTGCCCCCGCTCATTATACCAGTGGAGGAATCAAGGCTCTCACAGTGCTGGGCTAGAATGAGGTCTCTTTCCTCCAGTCCTAGGATCCTTTCCTATCGAAAAAGTCAGAAGCATGTCAGTGCTTGTTTGGAGTGTAGGCGGAGTGGCCAGGATCCTGTGGCTCCTCAAGAGTGTGAAGTGGCCTTTTCTCTGGCTCCTGGGCCTCTGGCATTCCTTGTTGGAGTGACTTCAGGTGGCATGTTCCCCAAGGAAACTCTCCGTGCTGTACTAAAATCTCATGATGTTTCTCAGTTTGTTCTCAAGCTTGGCTAGGATCTCCAGTGGAAAATCCAGACGTATTCAACTTCCTGCTCTCTAAGCTCAGATACACTGTGTACCTGCCCTCAGGGTGCAGAAGCAGAAGAGCTTTTACAATTTGTATAGAAAAAAATTAGTTGGAAAAAGAAAAAGTCAAACAAGCTTAAGTGTAGTCTTCCGCTTGTGTAAAAACAACAGGGTAGCGCCGGGTGTGGTGGCTCACGCCCGCAATCCCGGCACTTTGGGAGGCTGAGGCGGGCAGATCACCTGAGGTCAGGCGCTGGAGACCAGCCTGAACAACATGGTGAAACCCCGTCTCTACTAAAAATACAAAAATTAGTCTAGTGTGGTGGTACACTCCTGTAATCCCAGCTACTCGGGAGGCTGAAGCAGGAGAATTGCTTGAACCTGGGAGGTGGAGGTTGCAGTGAGCCGAGATCATGCCACTGAACTCCAGTCTGGGTGACAGAGACTGTGTCTCAAAACAGAACAAAATAAAACAGGGTGGGTTGGAGGTAATAGCTACATATATATTCTTGTATAATCAAAGTCTGCCCCATGATAGATTCACCGGAAAGCAGTTAGTGGAGTTGCCTCTAGGAGGGAGAAAGAGACTTTGAGCAAGAGAGAGACTTGGTTTTAATTGTCTGTCCTTTAGTATTTGTGATGCGTTTTTTTTTTTAATACCATTTACAAGTATTACCTTGTTTAAGAAACCAATTTTTAGAGGTAATATGAATAAACAAAAAGAACAAAAAGGAAGCCAGCTAGAATCCCACACAAGAGATCATTTTGGTACCTAACCTTCCAGTGTGTGTGTGTGTGTGTGCGTGCAGAATGTCCCAATGAAACTGTATAATAACATTTTACCAGTAAAATGGACAGACATTACCCAAGACCTGCTTGAGTTTTTCAAAGTCATAGCTATTCTCTGAGGTTATTAACTCTGAAAAGGATTTGTATGTTATTGGGATGCTTATGTGTGTTCGGGATTGTTAGACAATCTGCCATCTGCACCTAGTATCCTGGGACCATCATCCCAGGTCATGGAATGCCCACCCTGTGTTCTCCCTGTGGCCCTGTGATGCCCAAGGTCAGTCCTGAGGGGCTGGCCATGCAGTCCATGTCCTCTGGCTGTGGCTCAGCCCCGGCTCCTGTCCTCTCTGCTTTTCCCTCAGCTGCAGAAGCTCCTCCTGGCCACATCCTACCCAACATCAAGCTCTGACACCCAGAAGGAAGGGACCGCCTGGCGCCAGGCAGGCCTCAGATCTAAAAGTCAACGGCCTTGTGTCAAGGTATTTCTTCACATGCCCCCAAATCTGCCCCAGGTGCCTGCTGGGGCCACAGCCTTCAGCTCTGGTGGAGGATAGCAAGTTCAGTCAACTACCAATATCTCTTCCCACCCATCCCACAGCCCTTGTAGCTGGTGTCCTGGGCACTGCTTCTGGAGATCCAGCCCAGTTTGGGGTTCTAGAAGGAGCCCGGGACTTTCTCACACTTCAATGTTGCAGACACCGGTCGGTGTTAACGCAGGTCAGAGCCAGGATGAGGAAAGCGTGGCCAGCCTCTGGAGGATTGTGTTCTAATGGTGTGACAGACCACACAAGACAGCCTGGCTGCAGAGGCCACAGTAAATAGTTTGGATTTTTTCCCCCCTCGGGGAGCCATTGGAGAGTTTAAAGCTCTGTCATGGACATCCAGGGTCAAAGACCACCACCCCTTTTCCTCTTTAAGCCTCATCTTCCAAGTCTAGCAAGGAGAGGTGTAATGGGTGGTTTCCAAGGGGTCCTCTCCCCCAAAGGCTACACACAACCCTACCTCTCCTGGGTCCTGTACCCTCCTCCTGGGGACTGCTGCATACAGTCCTACATCCTCAGAGGCAGAATCAGCTTCCTTTCAGATAGCAGCTCAATGTAGGAGCCGCTCCCTTGCCGGGGCTTCTCTGGGGGATGAGTCCCTATGTTCCCTCCCTATTTGTCCTGGCTGACCCTCCCAAAACAAAGGTCCACCCTCTGGTGCCTCACTCTGTTGAGGGGTCAGCAGCCAAGCCCCATTGTGAGACAGCCCTTTGCCCTCTGGGAGCCTAGGAAGCTCCCCAGAGAGGTGAGACACATCCTACAGCCATTGCTGGAAAGTCCCAGCAAAATGATGAGTCCCACTGGCAGGAAAACCCCAGTGTGGACAAGTGGGGCGAATAAGACTGGAGAGAGATTGGCTGGTGTGAGTGCAGAGGACCTCATATACCCAGCCAGGGAGCCTCCCCTTTATCCTGTGGGCACTAGGAGCTACTGACTTTTTGTTTTTTTTAAACTTCATTGAGGTGCAATTTACATACATAAAAGCCACCTATTGTAAAATACAATTCTATGATTTTTAGTAAATTTAACAGCCATGCAGTTATGACCATTATCCAGTTTTAGAACATATCCATCATTCAGGCCAGGCGCGGTAGCTTATGCCTGTAGTCCCAGCACTTTGGGAGGCTGAGGCGAGCGGATCACTTGAGCTCAGGAGTTCCAGACTGGCCTGGCCAACATGGTGAAACCCTGTCTCTCCTAAAAAATGCAGACAATTACCCGGGTGTGGTGGCGCATGCCTGTAATCCTAGCTACTCGGGAGGCTGAGGCAGGAGAATCACTTGAACCTAGGAAGTGGAGGTTGCAGTGAGCCAACATCGCGCCATTGCACTCCAGCCTAGGCAACAGAGTGAGATTCTGTCTCAAAAAAAACAAAAACAAAAAAACCCCATCATCCCAGAAGAATTCCCCAGTGCTCATTTGTAGCGAGTCCTTCCTGCAGCCCCAGGCTACCATGAATCTATTGCCTGGCTTTTGGTTGAAGGGTATGGAGCAGTGGGGTGGAATGGTCAGAGTGGGGCTTTGTCAGTGAATCTGGAAGGGTCCGCGGGGGTGAAATTCCATGACTGAGAGAGCTGTTAGGGGGCTGATCATTCCTCATCCACTGAGCGTGGCCAGGTGCCCAGCTCTGTGTGGGAGGCTAGGGACAGCATGAAGGAAAGTTGGCTGTTCCCATGATCCAGGTGAGACACACTGGGCCGGCCAGTGGCCATGCGGATGAGGCACACAGGAGTCTTTGGGCCTCCTTCCTCACTCTGGCCTCTCTCCCTCTCTAGGCGGACAGCACCCAAGACAAGAAGGCTCCCATGACGCAGTCTCAGAGCCGGAGTTGTACAGAACTGCATAAGCACCTCACCTCTGCGCGGTCCTGCCTGCAGGATAGAGGTCTGCAGCCACCATGCCTCCAGAGTCCCCGGCTCCCTGCCAAGGAGGATGAGGAGCCGGGTGAGGACTGCCCGAGCCCCCAGCCAGCTCCAGCCTCTCCCCAGGACTCCCTAGCGCTGGGCGGGGCAGACCCCGGTACCCAGTTTTCCCAGGAAGACATGCAGGCGATGGTGCAACTCATTCGCTACATGCACACCTACTGCCTCCCACAAAGGAAGCTGCCCCCACAGGCCCCTGAGCCAGCCCCCAAGCCCTGCAGCAGTCCCTCCCAGCAGGTCAGATCCCGGCCCCGGCACCCCTCCAAAGCCTCCTGGGCTGAGTTCTCCATTTTGAGGGAACTTCTGGCTCAAGACGTGCTCTGTGATGTCAGCAAACCCTACCGCCTGGCCACGCCTGTCTATGCCTCCCTCACACCTCGGTCAAGGCCCAGGCCCCCCAAAGACAGCCAGGTCTCCCCTGGTCACCCATCCTCGGTGGAGGAAGTGAGGATCACAGCTTCACCCAAGAGCACTGGGCCCAGACCAAGCCTGCGCCCACTGCGGCTGGAGGTGAAAGGGGAGGTCCGCCGGCCTGGCAGGCTGCAGCAGGAGGAGGAGGAAGACGAGGAAGAAGAGGAGGAGGAAGAGGAAGAAGAAAAAGAGGAGGAGGAGGAGGAGTGGGGCAGGAAAAGGCCAGGCCGAGGTCTGCCATGGACGAAGCTGGGGAGGAAGCCAGAGAGCTCCGTGTGCCCTGTGCGGCGTTCTCGGAGACTGAACCCTGAGCTGGGCCCCTGGCTGACATTTGCTGATGAGCCACTGGCCCCCACGGAGCCCCAAGGTGCTCTGCCCTCGCTGTGCCTGGCTCCCAAGGCTTATGACATAGAGCGGGAGCTGGGCAGCCCCACGGATGAGGACAGTGGCCAAGACCAGCAGCTCCTACGGGGACCCCAGATCCCTGCCCTGGAGAGCCCCTGTGAGAGTGGGTGTGGGGACACGGATGAGGACCCCAGCTGCCCGCCGCTCCCTCCCAGAGGTAGTCAGAGTTGGTGGTCTGCAAGGAGGGGGCAGGGATGGGGTGCAGCATGCCCCTTCTGCACTGGGAGCCAGGAGCCCTGTGTTCAAGTCCTCATCCCCCAACAAAGTGTTCTGTGGGGTTGGACAAGTCCCTTCCCCTCTCTGGCTTTCAACTTTTCTTTGGGCTAGTTGGAGCAGATCTTCAGAAGAACACCCATGCATCTCTGAGTTTTCCATCATGCATGGGCCAGGTGCCACTTAACGAATTAAGCAGGCAGTCCAAAGTAAACAGAAAAGGAAGATAATTACAAATTGCAATAGGTACCGTAAAGAAGACTCACTGGGGATAACGTGACAGAAGCATGAGTCTATAAATTCAGCTCCACAATGCAGCTAGAGTCTTTACACTGCTAATGGCAGTAATGATAACAGTAACAGTTATCCATTGCATACTTACCATGCTGGCATTGGTCTCAGATTAACACAGATTGTCCCTATTGAGTCCTCACAAGAAGCCTCTCTGGTAGGTACTGTCATTGTCTCCATGTTTTGATGCAGAAACTCAGGCCAGAGCTACTTAGTGATGAGCCCTATGCAGAGCGGTCTGTCTGGAGCCCACAGCAGTGGACCGGGAGTCAGAGTTCTTCCTCACTGTGCTACATGTACCAGAAGGGGTCACCCTTGCACCCGTTTGTACTTTCTGCAAAATCAAGTAGATCCCCCAGCTGAGACCTGGGATGGAAGGTGGATTTGCATTGTTCTGCCCTTCCCTGAAAGTGCAGAGGCGTTTGGTCACCTGCCCAAAGGGCAGCTGTGCTTGGCACCAGTGGAGGCCTGGGGTCTCCTCCTGAGGGGAAGCATCTGCTGGTGATGCCATGTTGGGGAATCTTATTTCTCTTTGTCTTCTTTTCAGACTCTCCCAGGTGCCTCATGCTGGCCTTGTCACAAAGGTAGATTTTTAGAAACTATTGGTGTATTATTCCATGAGGTTTTGTCCTGTTGGGTGTGTGTGTTGGGGGTGATGGGGGGGTTCATCAGCCCCCATGCCTGGCCCTGGCCCCACACCCCCTGCCCTGATTGTCATCTGGGACCCTCAGGAGCTGGGCTCCTTTAGAAGGGAGTTGGTTTTTAGAAACTGACTTTTACAGGCCAGAGGAAAGGACTCGGGCCATTTCACAACGTGTCCTCTTGGGGACCCTGAAAAGAATTCTTTTCTGACAGGGCCCTGTGGCTTTCAGCAAGTCCCTTCCTCCTCCTGGGCCTCAGTGTCTCCCTCTGTAAAATAAGGAGGCTGACAGCACTTGTCCTCTGTTCACCCTTCAGTGAGCCTTGCCCTTGTCTCCTAAAAGAGCTGTGCAGCTTGAATTCCTCTCACAGCCGGGATGGGGGTTCCCCCAGTAAATGCACCTCAGGCTCCATTTCCATGGGCAGCGGAACCAGGGCCGGTCACGGCACTCTCTGTGACCCTGTTGCACGCAGGGAGGTGGATGCCTGCTGCTGACTTGCTGCTTTCCTTTCTGTCCTCCCTGCCTCCACCAGTGACCCTACTTTTGGCAAGAAGAGCTTTGAGCAGACCTTGACGGTGGAGCTCTGTGGCACAGCAGGTGAGCCAGGGGGCTTCCACCGGCAGGTGCCTTCAGGAAAACACCGTGCATCTCTGAGTTTTTTGTCATTCATGGCAAGGTGCCATGCACACCTAATGCACACGTAATGAACAATGCACAAAAGGTCTGCCTTTGCAGGGCTTATGTTACAGGCAGTCAAACAGCAAACGGAAAAGGAAGATCATTACAAATTGCAGTAGGTACTATAAAGGAGACTTACTGGGGATGAACCAGGATTACAGGCGTGAGCCGCTGCGCCCAGCCCAGGTGGGCAGTTGTATCTGCGGTGCCTGCCCCCTGTCCGTCATGGGAAATGCCAGACGGACGTTTCTCATATGAGAGCCTTAGATGGGAGGGTTTGTTGAATGGTTGGATGTAGATCAGGAAGAGATATCTTGGATGACTTGGAGGCTCCAGCTGCCACTAGTAGGTCACAGAAGGAATGGCAAATGGATTTCATCACATGCTAACTCCAAAGAATCCAAGGCTTCCCAGGCCACCTCCAGGCTCAGCCAGCAGTGTAATGATCAGTCAGTGATGCCTGCCATCCATCCACTGGTGTGGGGGAGTAAGGGCACATGGCCATTTTTTTTGCCATCCCAAACTAGGGTATTTTTTTTTGAGACATAGTCTCGCTATGTTGCCCAGGCTGGAGTGCAGTGGCACGATCTTGGCTCACTGCAACCTCCTCCTCCTGGGTTCAAGCAATTCTCATGTCTCAGCCTCCCAACTAGCTGGGATTATAGGCATGAACCAAACACCCCTGACTAATTTTTTGGAATTTTTAGTAGAGACAGGAGTTTGCCATATTGGGCAGGCTCATCTTGAGCTCCTGACCTCAAGTGATTTAGTCACTTCGGCCTCCCAAAATGCTGGGATTATAGGTGTGAGCCACCATGCTTGGCCCTAAACTTAGGGTTTTAGTGTCCCTCAGAGAAGTGATCTGTTTTCATCTTACCTTTATCCTCTTGCTCGGCCAGGACTCACCCCACCCACCACACCACCATACAAGCCCACAGACGAGGACCCCTTCAAGCCGGACATCAAGCACAGCCTGGGCAAAGAAATAGCTCTCAACCTCCTCTCCCCTGAGGCCCTCTCACTCAAGGCCACCCCAGGGGCTGCCCACAAGCTGCCAAAGAAGCACCCGGAGCGGAGTGAGCTCCTGTCCCACCTTCGGCACGCCCCAGCCCAGCCAGCCTCGCAGTCTGGCCAGAAGCGTCCCTTCTCCTGTTCCTTTGGAGACCATGACTACTGCCAGGTGCTCCGACCAGAGGGCATCCTGCAGAGGAAGGTGCTGAGGTCCTGGGAGCCATCTGGGGTTCACCTTGAGGACTGGCCCCAGCAGGGTACCCCTCAGGCTGAGGCACAGGCCCCTGGCAGGGAGGAAGACAGAAGCTGTGATGCTGGCACCCCATCCAAGGACAGCATGCTGCTCAGAGACCACGAGATCCGCGCCAGCCTCACCAAACACTTTGGGCTGTTGGAGACCGCCCTGGAGGAGGGAGACCTGGCCTCCTGCAAGAGCCCTGAGTATGACACTGTCTTTGAAGACAGCAGCAGTAGCAGTGGTGAGAGCAGCTTCGTCCCAGAGGAGGAAGATGAAGATAGGGAGGAGGAGGAGGACAATGAAGAAGAGGACTCAGGAGTCAGCCCGACCTGCTCCGACCACTGCCCCTACCAGAGCCCACCAAGCAAGGCCAGCTGGCAGCTCTGTTCCCGCAGCCGCTCAAGCTCTGGCTCCTCATCCTGCCACTCCTGGTCACCAGCCACTCGAAAGAACTTCAGGTATGAACAGGGGCCACAGGAGAGGCAGTGGGCAGTGGAGGACCCCAGTTCCCTGGAGCCAGGGGAGGGAGGAGCCCCAGGAGGGAGACCCCCAGGAAACTTGCTCTCAAACTGAGACTGCATCTCCCTGTGCAGCCCGTGTCCTGGTCAAGGGCCTTGAAGGTGATCTTCTGGGGCAGTTGGGAGTGAATCCTGGGGGCAGGCAAAGCCTGGTCTGTGAAATCGGGAATGTACCAAATCTCCCGGCCTCCAGAAAGAAAGAAAACCCACTTCCTGGCTATTTGTGGGCTTATGTCTGTAGGAACTTGTCCCTTATCCATCTCTGTTTTCTGCTTTTATATTTGTAAAATGGAAAAGTTTTTGTGCAAACATATACATGCCCCAACAGTTTGAATTCTAGGGATATTTACATCTAAAAGAAAGATTAGTATAATTCTAATCTGTGCTCTGAAAAATACCTGGATATAAAGCGTTGATAAGGTTTCCGGGGCCTGCTGAGTTTTGCTGTGGCTTTCAGCCGTCGGCTGCCCTTCGAAGGACTGTGACTTCAGTGTAGGGCTGATGAGTCAGGAGCCCACTTGCTCGCATCATCCTCGCTCGCTGAACGAGACTGGAGAAGGAGCCAGTCCGAAAGTCAGCTGGGGAGCTGGGCAGAAGGAATGGAGGTTTGGCAGATTCGGGAGTACTGGTTGCTTCTGTCTGATCACAGTGGGTCCTGATTCTCCCTGGGGAAGGCTTGAGGTGGGTCAGTGTCATCCCAGGCCCTGGGTTGAGGTGAAGACGAGTGGCCACTAGATGCCACTCTTGAGCTAGAACCCAGCTGCCAAATCCGCTGTGGATTTGTTGGGCCTCCACTGGCTGGCCCACCCCCAGGTGTCTGATCTGTAGGTCTGGGGTGGGGCGGGGGCGGGGATTGGCATTTCTAACAAGTTCCTAGGTGATGATGGTAACGTTGCTAGAGAATCGTACGCTGAGAGTAGAATTCAGGTCTTGTCAAGATAACCTCTTCTTCCCTTCTAAAGGGACTAGCAAAAACATTTTTTTTGTTAAATCAAAATTAAGAAAGAATTCAGCTTTATATTTGTACATCTACAACAAGGGTTTTTAACTGTTTGAAAACATGACTAAAGCAAAGGCTCATCTTCCCATTAAAATGTGCATACGCATCTAACTGGGCATTCAATTTTAGGGGGTTTTTGGGCTCCCCACAAACTAATGTTAAGAAGCCCTCAATTTTTTGTTCCTTAAAGTGAGGTCCGCAGAACTTTCTCCAACAAGCCCTTACTTACTGTGGAAGCCGGGATCCGTCAGTCACAGTTGTGTTCTGCCGACCTTGCCGAGCCTCTCTTTCTGGCTCCCTTCTTTCCCCAGGGGTAGCTTCTGCCCTACAGTGGTCCAGTGTCAAAGGTTCGGCTTCAGCCTTGCTTTGCTGTGAGCTGAAGCACTCAATCTCCATTTAGGCAGTTTCCCAGGTTCTCTTCATGTTGAAACACATCCCCCAAAGCCAGAGCTTCCCTGCCCTCCCTTCTCTCCTGCCCAGCTCAGAGGTGTTTGGGTTGGGCCTGCATTCATAGAATTGCCTGGGAAGAGTTGAGAACGTCTCTAGAAACCCCCGCTATTTCTCTTCTCGCTTTTGGGCCAGGTTCAGGGCTGCTTTTCCTGCCCACTCAGAAACTTAATTGGGTAACTGGCTCCTGCTCAGCTACCTGGCTGAGCTCAGTATCTGGTAAACCTGGTGAGCTGCTAATCAGCCTCCTCCAGACCTGTACCAAACACCCAGCAACAGAAAGCACTTTAAGCTGGGTTAACGACACAAAGGCTGAACACCGCTATACCTTCCAGGCACTCTCGGCTCTTCAGGTGGGGAAAGTCTACCAATTCTGTTGCAAAAGGGATGATCATACTCTAATTAGGTCACCCTTTAAAGTTGCAGGTCATTTCCCTTTCCATTATCCTGGTTGAGCTTCACAGGTACACCTGGAGGGTGTATCTGCTGCTTATCCCTATTTTATAGATGAGGAAGCTGAGGCTCCAAGAAGTTACATAGAAAAACAGAGCAAATATTTACAGAGCAGTTCTTGGGCTAAGCATTGACATGCATATTTAAATTTAATCCTCACAAATGGCTGAGGGATAGACACAATTGGTTATCCCTATTTCATAGACGAAGAACTGAAGCTGAAAGGGCTTCTGTAACTGCTTCAGGGTCACCCAACAGGGAGGCGGTGGGGCCAAGATTCAGACTCAAGCCGTCTGAGTCACAAGCCTGTGTTCTTGTCCTCTGTGCTGTATATCTCAGTGACTCAGACTGGAGGAGTGAGGGCAGCGTGCAGGCAGGCAAGAAAGGCTGCAGGCGGGCGGCACCTGGGAGCCTGCTCGGCCACGGGACTAATGAGCCTGATAGCCAGCCCGGAAGCATGGAGCTGCGATGGGCAGGGGCTGCTGCTTGGCTAAGGCAGGAACCCATAGAGAGCAGTGGTTCTGGAACCAGAAGGACGTGTTTCTGACTTCTCTGCTTTCTGGCTTTAAGCAAATCCCATCTCAAACTTGAGTCTCAGATTTTTCATCTGGAAAATGGAGAAACATAAAACCTCATTGAGTTTTTTAAAAAATCAGAACAAATAAGATAATAAAACAAAAGGAGATTTTTTTTTTTTTTTTTTTTGAGATGGAGTCTCATGTTTTCACCCAGGCTAGAGTACAGTGGTGCAATTTCAGCTCACTGCAACCTTCACCTCCTAGCAATTTTCGTGCCTCAGCCTTCCAGGTAGCTCGGATTACAGGCGTGTGCCACCACGCCCTGCTAATTCTGTATCCCTAGCAGAGATGTGGTTTCATCCTGTTGGTCAGGCTGGTCTCGAACTTCTGACCTCGTGATCCGCCCGCCTTGGGCTCCCAAAGTGCTGGGATTACAGGTGTAAGCCACCGCACCCAGCCAACAAAAGGATTTTTCTGCCCTAATGGCATAGAGAGGCCAGGCTCAGAGGGTGGGGTTATAATGAGCAACACAGTGGTTCCCAGCGATCCAGGCCAGAAGCTGGCGGTAGGTGTGTGTCCACACAGCCCTGGGCCATTGTTGAGGAAGGGGAGGCTGGGTTTCTGCAGGAGGCAGTTGCAGCTCGTGTGCCCCATGAATGAGTCCTAAGGAAGCATCCCTTGCCTCCTGGAGCAGATCCGCCCCCAACCCCATGGTCTCTCCTGAGAGTGAGTGCTTCTGCTTTGCTTGTTCACTGACAGATGTGAGAGCAGAGGGCCGTGTTCGGACAGAACGCCAAGCACCCGGCACGCCAGGAAGCGGCGGGAAAAGGCCATTGTAAGTGATCTGGGGGCCCAGAGCCCGGAATGAATGGGGACTAGCAGGAAGTGCAGGGGCCTCATGGACCAAAGCCTTTTGAGGCTAGCTGGTGAGCCCCTCAGTCTTTGGCCTCTGCCTGGGGAAGAAGGGACTATGGCAGCAGATGACAATATTTCTCTCATTTGAAGAGCACAAGCGTCGCCAAAGGGCATCAAAGGTAGCACCATGCAAAGTTCAGCCAAGAGGCTGGCCGTGAGTGTGCTGTTGGTGGTGATTGAGGGCTCAGTGTCAGGGCCTAGAGAGAGCCAGGTAGGCAGGCTGTGGCAGTGGGGAGCAGAGCCAGGCTGACCAGGTCACAAGCCAGTCCTGCCGCCACTTTCTGTGTAACCATGGCAGGTCCCCAGCTTCCCCGAGCCTCACTTTCCTCATCTGTACATAAGGGAGTTGGGCCTGTGCTTCCCAGGGGTTCCCCCAACTTGATCAGGGCCAAGGGACCAAGAGAGCCTGTCCCTTCCTCCCCTCTCCCCTCCCAGAGTTAGTCCACAGGCCCTGGCCTGTTGGGTTTACCTGCTGACCCTACCACAAAGCTCCCCACAGAGAAAACACATCAGGTGTCTGGAGTGGGGAGCCGAAGCAAGCCAGCTATGCCATGTCACTAGAAAGGAAGGAGGAAAACAGGATAAAAGACAACAGACTCGCATTGGATCTCTCCCGTGTGATGTGGTACTTCAGGGAGGAGGGGTACGCAGGAGGTGTGCATACCCTAGAGGTGCACAGCTGTCTGGACGCAGGTACTTAAAGCCCTGGGCTGTGCATGGAGAATCTTCTTGGAGTCTGTGTCTGGTCATTCAGCAATTACAGGCCTAGAACGGTTCTGGGCATTGGAGGACAGCAATGAACAAAAAAGATGAGGCTCCCTCCTGGCTAAGCAGAAGGAAGAGAGAGATAATAGACTCGTTAAACAAAAGAATAAACAATGTAATTACAGATTGGGATAAGCACTGTGAAATCAGTAATGTGCAATTAGTAACAATCTGAAGTAAGCAGGACTGTTGAGGAGGATGTGTTTATGGGGTGGCCAGGGAAGGGCACCTTCAGGGAGCTGGGCCCTGATTGATGAAAAGGAGCAACCAAGCAAAAACTCAGGGGAACAAGTATTTGGAGCAGTGGCAGGAAAGGGCTTTATGAATTCAAGAAGTTGAAAGGAGGGTGGGAGGGGGGGATTTCTCTGCTGAGCTGAGCTTGGACATCGTATGTTGTGGGATGTACAGTTCCCCGACTGTTGACGACGGAGTCCTGCTTGTGGACCCGCCGCCTAGGTTTTCTTCCTTGCCATGTGTGGTACGTGGGTGAGATGGCTGGAGAATCACTGGCTAAGACAAGAAACGGTGCATTTTTTCTTATGGGAGCACAGGCTTTCAGGAACAAGGCTGTGGTTTCTCTCACAGGCCAAAGTGAGTGTTCCAATAGCAGTGGCTTCAACCAGATCAAATCCCAGATCTGAAAGGAGGGGAAGGAGAGTTCCAAAAGTCTCCCACCTCCTCCCTCTGCTGGGCTGTTCTAGACACCCACCGGCATAGCACGGAGCTCTCCTGAAGGTGATGCCTTGGTCTCAGTGTCTATACTGTGACTTCAGCCACGTTGCTCAGGCAAAACCAGAGATAATGGTGGCTCCAATAGCCCTGGTGCCCTCGCCTCATGACCCTTCCTTCCAGCTCACTCTGACACCCACGAACAACTTGCCTCCTGTGCTTGCCTCACCCCAGCACCCCCCCTGCTCAGACTTGAAAGGTAAGTCCAGAAGCCACTGAGTATGCAGGTGTATCAATGGTGATACTCACTCCCCCTTCCCAGCCCCAGTCTCTGCTTATTACCTTCATGTAAGCAGTGGCTTCCTTGGGGGCCTCTTCCCTTCCAACACCCTCCCCCAATAAGGGCAGGTGCTCTGGGGTAGAGATTGGCCTTGTCCTCTCTCTGACTCCAGCTGGTATTGCTCACTCAGCCAGGCATCATGGACTAGGACAAGGATTCCATGGGAGCCCACCCCCAAGGGGACCCCAGGAAGGCAGGCAATAAGTGGGTCTGTCTCTGTCCACCTTCTCGGGCAGGGTGAAGGCCGTGTGGTGTACATTCGAAATCTCTCCAGTGACATGAGCTCCCGAGAGCTGAAGAGGCGCTTTGAAGTGTTTGGTGAGATTGTGGAGTGCGAGGTGCTGACGAGAAGTAAGAGGTGAGTTGAGCCAAGTCATGGCAGATGAAGGGAGCAGAGCGGGGTACCAGTCCTGATCCAGAGCTGGGTACAAGAAGATTCCCAAGATTTGTGGAACAAACCTGATGAAATCCATAGCTTAGATGTGGAAAGCGAGGCCCAGGACAAGGACTAAAAGTGGTAGTGCGGTCAGTAATAGCAGCAAACTCGTGCTGATGGTTTACTAAGTGTCAGGCAGTTTCCGTTCATTCTTTTATCTGAACTTGCCAGCATGCCCGGGACATAAGCACTCGTAGTCTTTCAATGGCTCTCCTTTCTGCAGAAGTTTAGACAAGTTAACTGAGTAGCTAGTTGGTGTCAGAGCAAGAACCGGAGCCCATGTGTCTGCTTCAGGGCCTTTGCCCTGGAGATAGTGCAGGGCAGCAGCCCCTGGCAGCTTGAAGACTTGCACTAGGACCCCACTCTACCTCAAGCCCTGTGCTGCTCACATCCCTCCCTTCCTCTGCAGTAAGTCCCAGGCCTTGGTTGGGTACAGCAGCTCACACCTGTAATACCAGCATTTTGGGAGGCCAAGACAGGCAGATCGCTTGAGGTCAGGAGTTCGAGACCAGCCTGGCCAACATGGTGAAACCCTGTCTCTACCAAAAAAAAATTAGCTGGATGTGGTAGTGCACTCCTGTAATCCCAGCTACTCGGGAGGCTGAGGCGAGAGAATCACTTGAACCTGGGAGGTGGAGGTTGCAGTGAGCTGAGATCACACCACTGCATTCCAGCCTGGGTGATAGAGCAAGACTCCGACTCAAAAAAAACAAAGTCCCAGGCCTTCTGTTCTACTAGGCAGCCTGGTTTTTCATTGCTCACTTGGGGAAGCAGCGTTTACCTGTCAGGGGATCTGCAAAAAGAACAGGTTGCATATGAATGCACAATTTAGATGTCAAAACTTTGTCAGTTTTGAAATATTTCTAAATTATATCCTAGGATAGCTGCAAACTAAGTTATGAGGGTTTTTAACATTCTAATATAATAATAATAATAATAGAAAGCTTCAGTGAGGAAATAGTTTCTGGTGTAAGAGTTATTATACACTTCTTGCCCATTAGGATGGCTACCATCAAAAATCCAGAACATAAAGGCTGGGCGCGGTGGCTCAAGCCTGTAATCCCAGCACTTTGGGAGGCCGAGGCGGGTGGATCACGAGGTCAAGAGATCGAGATCATCCTGGTCAACATGGTGAAACCGCGTCTCTACTAAAAATACAAAAAATTAGCTGGGCATGGTGGCACGTGCCTGTAATCCCAGCTACTCAGGAGGCTGAGGCAGGAGAATTGCCTGAACCCAGGAGGCGGAGGTTGCAGTGAGCCGAGATGGCGCCATTGCACTCCAGCCTGGGTAACAAGAGCGAAACTCCGTCTCAAAAAAAAAAAAAAAAAAGGAAAAGAAAAAAAAACCAAAAATCCAGAACATAAACACTGGCAAGCATGTGGAGAAACTGGAACTCTTGCATAGTGTTGGTGGGAATTTTAAATGATGCAGCCAATATGGAAAACAATATGGCAGTTCCTCAAAAAATTAAACCTAAAACCACCATCTGATCCAGCGATTCCACTTACGGGTATATATCCAAAAGAATTGAAAACAGGATCTCCAAGAGATATTTGTTCACCTAAGCACATAGCGACATTATTTACAATAGCCAAGAGGTGTGTAAACAACCCAAATGTCCACCAACAGATGAATAGGTAAACAAAATATGGTTTATATACATACCATGGAATATTATGAAACCTTAAAAAGGAAGGAAATTCTGACTCATGCTACCACATGGATGAACCTGATAACATTGTGCTAAGTGAAACAAGCCAGGCACAAAAAGACAAAATACTGTATGATTTCACTTATATGCTGTGTCTAAAGTCGTCAAATTCATAGAAACAGAAAGAGTGGTGGTTGCCAGGGGCTGCAGAGAGGGAGACTAAGGGAGGTGTCATTTCATGGGCATAGAGTTTCAGTTTGGCAAGGTGAAAAACTTGTGGAGCTTTGTTGCACGGCAACGTGAGTATGCTTAATACTGCCAAACTGTATGCTTAAAAATGGTAAAGATGGTAAATGTCCTGTTCACTGTTTTTACCCAATTTTTTTTTAAAAAACCATTATACAAATAGAACCATTTCAAGTTCTATGCAGTTTTTAGGATATCAAATGAAGGTAGCATACAAAAATAAAGCAGGCAAATTAGTCTCTGAAGAGAAAGATCAATCTGTTAAGATTTTAAAAACACACAAGATCTTTACAAAGAGCCTTGGACGTACTACCAATATTAGACATTTAAAGAGGAAGAAGGGGCCAAGTGTAGTGGCTCACGCCTGTAATTCCAGCACTTTGGGAGGCCAAGGCAGGCAGATCACTTGAGGCCAGGAGTTTGAGACCAACCTGGCCAAACTGTGAAACCCCCATGTCTACTAAAAATACAAAAAGTTACCTGGGCGTGGTGGCATATGCCTGTAATCTCAGCTACTCAGGAGGCTGAGGCATGAGAACTGCTTGAACCTGGGAGGCAGAGGCTACAGGGAGCTGGGATTGCAACCACTGCATTCTAGCCTGGGCGACAGAGCAAAACTCTTTCTCAAAAATAAATAAAGGCAGAACGGTTCGAACTTGGCCCTGGTTCAGAGAGGTGTTGGGAAACATTCATATAAATGTTTATTATAGACCCACTATTTGTAAGCCTGACCTAAGCAGTTGGTGAATGCCACTTTGTCTTTGCTTTGAGGAGTTTACATAGCAGATGAGTGTCAGTCGGGATTCTTTCTGTTGTTCATGGAAGCGAAAAGTTGAAATAGAAGTGACTTTTGGGCCGGGCGCAGTGGCTCACGCCTGTAATCCCAGCACTTTGGGAGACTGAGGCGGGTGGATCACGAGGTCAAGAGATCGAGACCATCCTGGTCAACATGGTGAAACCCCGTCTCTACTAAAAATACAAAAAATCAGCTGGGCATGGTGGCGCGTGCCTGTAATCCCAGCTACTCAGGAGGCTGAGGCAGGAGAATTGCCTGAACCCAGGAGGCGGAGGTTGCGGTGAGCCGAGATGGCGCCATTGCACTCCAGCCTGGGTAACAAGAGCG
>NW_022437011.1:1830595-1847373 GCF_009761245.1 Sapajus apella | reverse complement strand
GGTGACTTTTGGTCCTTCTCAGGCAGACTTTTCTCCTGGTTGCAGAGTGGTTGCCTGTAGCTTTAAGCTGCCAGCAGCTTAGAGATTCCTAGGGAAGCAGGAGTCACTACATGACTGCAAAACCTGAGACGGATTCTTTAGGGTTCAGCCTTGAGTAACAGGCTTATCCTTGAACAAACCATGGTGTCCAGGAAGAGCCATTGTCATGTGCCTTGCCCTGACACCCTGACCCTGGCTGACCACACATGCTGTTGTCAGGGGAAGGCAAGTGCCAGCTGAACAGGCATCAAAGATGCCTACCATGAAGGGCAGGAGGTGTGCAAAATACCAGCCCTGTTAGGGGAGGTGAGGGCCAAGATGGCAGTCAAGGAATTGGTGACCAAGGCTGGCTTTGAAGGAGACAGACAGTGGTACAGTAGTATAGGCCAAGGATTTGCCATTTCCATGGCAGATCCAGGGAAATGGGAATGCTAGGAGAAACATACAGAGGTATTAAGAGTATCGGCTTTAATGTCAGAGGCCTGGATTTGAATCCCTGCTCTGACACTTGCTTTTGGGTAAATTACTGAACTCCACAGAACCTCTTTCCTCATCTGCAAGGTGGAGATAACAACAGTACCTACCTCACAGGCTCATCTGAGGAGGGTGCGGGGCAAGGTGTGGTGGCCACCACCTGACAAACATCCAACATCTTAGCTGCTTTCATTATTCCCACGTGGCAGAGGTCAGCCTAGTGGCCAGCATTATCTCTGTTTGGGAGGCCACGTGATGTGTGGAATCACTGTGGCAGTCAGTTCCTCATCTAGTAACGGAGGGTCTCACAGTGTCCACCCAGCCAGCCCAATAACATCCTCCCCTTGTTCTCTCCCCGCAGAGGCAAGAAGTATGGCTTCATCACCTACCGGTGTTCTGAGCACGCGGCCCTCTCTCTGAGGAACGGTGCTGCCCTGAGGAAGCGTAACGAGCCCTCCTTCCAGCTGAGCTATGGAGGGCTCCGGCACTTCTGCTGGCCCAGATACACTGACTACGGTAAGCCCCCGAGACCCAGCCACAGTCTAGGAGGACTCCAAGCTTGAGAGGCAGTGCCTTCCTTGAACAAAACCCAGAGCTAAAGCCCCTTGCGGTCATAACTCCCATCTCCACACCCCAGTGTGCTGCTTGGTATAACTTTGCAGCCCCTTCCTTTGCCTGAAGGCCACCATCTTGTTTTTCTTCTGGCCTCTGGTCCACCTTGTCCTATCCTGTGAATACTACCAAAGAGAATCAAGCCTCCCGTGGCCTCTGGGAAGGTTCAGTCATGTGCACAGCCAGCTGGCAGAACCGTGGCTACGGTCTCCTTGACTTCACAGGGTCAGCTGCTGTCCTGTCCCCTTCAGGGGCATTCCATGGTGACCCCAGACAAGGCAGCAGCCACCTGGGGGCAAGGTGATGAAGAAGGACAAAGAAGTACAATGTACAAAAGAATTACTTGGCCAGGTGCAGTGGCTCACACCTGTAATCCCAGCGCCTTGGGAGGCTGAGGCGGGAGGATCACTTGAGCCCAGGACTTCGAGACCAGCTTGGGCAACATAGTGAAACCCTATCTCTACAAAAAATACAAAAATTAGCCAAGTATGGTGGTTTGTGCCCGTAGTCCCAGCTACTCAGGAGGCTGAGGTGGGAGGGTCACCTGAACCAGAGAGGTCGAGGCTGCAGTGAGCCATTATGGCACCATTGTACTCCAGCCTGAGCGACAGAGCAAGACCCTGTCTCCAGAAGGGGAAAAAGTACTTATTGGAGAGAATCCAACGCAGCCTTGATGGTACAGGACTGAGTGTCAGTGGCCCAGCCAGGAGCCAGGTCAGGCGGCACTACACTTGGCTGCGTGTCCATTTATGGGAATCGGTTTCCCAATCTGTTAACAATTAGATTGTTAATAATGGTTATCGGCAGCACCCCGAGAGGCGAAATGACCGTGGGAGGTCCCATTGCCAGTGAGAAGGCAGAGGGGTAACCCAGACCAGGCCTAGTGTTAGCCCTCCCTTAATGTGACACTGCGGGTTACTAATGAGCAAGAAGCTGCCAGGGAAAGTAGAGTCGTAGGGTGTGGAGCTAGAAAGCCTCTGGAGGGCTCTAGTTTGGGACTCCAGACCTTTAGACAAGGCAGCCAAGGCCCTGAGACACTGACACCATGGCCAAGATGTCCCGGCAGGATGGCGGGCAGTGCCCACAGTCCAGTGCCCGTCCCAGCTCCCCAAGACCTTGGGCTGCAGCCACTCCACGGTGCCCACTTGTAGTGGCAGATGCCTTGACCATCCGGTCTTTGTCAGTTGCTCACTGCTCTTCCCTGTCTCCTCACCCCCATGCCCAGATTCCAATTCAGAAGAGGCCCTTCCTGCGTCAGGGAAAAGCAAGTACGAAGCCATGGATTTTGACAGCTTACTGAAAGAGGCCCAGCAGAGCCTGCATTGATAACAGCCTTAACCCTCGAGGAATACCTCAATACCTCAGACGAGGCCCTTCCAATATGTTTACGTTTTCAAAGAAATCAAGTATATGAGGAGAGAGCGAGCGAGCGTGAGAGAACACCCGTGAGAGAGACTTGAAACTGCTGTCCTTTTAAAAAAAAATCAATGTTTACATTGAACAAAGCTGCTTCTGTCTGTGAGTTTCCATGGTGTTGATGTTCCACTGCCACATTAGTGTCCTCGCTCCCAACGGGTTGTCCTGGGTGCACCTCGAAGTGCCGGGCCAGTCACCCATCGCCCCTTCCTTCCCGACTGACTTCCTGTGGTAGACTTGCAGCTGTGTTCACCATAACATTTCTTGTCTGTAGTGTGTGATGATGAAATTGTTACTTGTGAATAGAATCAGGATTATAAACTTCATTTTTAATTGAAGAAAAAAAAAAGTATATCCTTAAAATAATGTATTTATGGCTCAGATGTACTGTGCCTGGGATTATTGTATTGCTTCCTTGATTTTTTAACTATGCACTGTCGTGAGGTGTTTGCCACTGAGCTGCTCTGCTCCCCTTACCAGATTGCCCTGGGGGTACGGGGTGGCCGCTAGGCTGGTCCGCAGGGAAGCGTGGCCTGCCGTCTCCAGGATGTATCTGCCACGCCCTGTCCTGTCTCCTGCTGAGCAAGTTTGGCTCAAATTACAAGAGCCCCCATCTTGTGCCCAGCTCACGCTTCAAGCGTGTGTCCATCCATTCGTACTCAGACCCTTGAGTACCTTGTAAGGAAGGCGGGGCGAGCCGCATCATTCCTGCTTTCCAGGGGAGGCTGGCAGCACCCCGAGAGGCAAAATGACCATGGGAGGTCCCATTGCCAGTGAGAAGGCAGATGGGTGACCCAGACCAGGTCTTCTGATTCTTGGTCCCATGCTTCCATAGCAGCTGGGGTAAAGATGCAGTTTCAGGGACTGGTAGAGGTGACTTTGGCTAAATTGGGCACCAGACTAGAAGCCTAAGGGCCCGTTTTAGGGGTTACATTAGCAGTCGACTCACTGGCATCAGGTGAATTCCAGCCCTGGCATATGTCTTGGGCGTACCATCAGCTGTGATCCTGGGTGGTCCTGCGGTTTGCCTCCGCCTGCGGACACACTGTCAGAATTTGGTGACACCCCTGGCAGTGGTGCAGACAGGCGGTCTGGGAGCAGTCATCCTTTTTGGGCCAGCCATCAGGCCATCCTACCCCCTCAGGTAGTCCTTTGTCCTTGTCTGTAAAGTTGTTTTGGTGGCTGGGGCAGGGGAGCCAGGAGGAGGGTGTGAAGGTTGGGAGTAGATAGAACAATCTCCCAGCTCCCCTCCAACTGAAAAAACACTCCCATTTGGCTTTACTTTAAATTTGGTGTTAAGTGATGGCAAAGCCATTTCCAGCTTAATGTTCTGTGGGTACCTTGGGAGTCATTCGTGAGGGCAGCATGGCCAGGCAGGGTATGAGTGTACTGTTTCTGATTTCTTTCATACATCAGGGTTCCTTGGGAAATTTTCATATTTTTTTTTTTAAAGGTCCTTCTGCTTAGAAAAAAAAGAAAAAATTTGAAAGTGGCTCATTAAACTAAACAGTCTAATGTAATTTGTTGCTTATGCCAAGCCTAGTTCATTGAGAACTGACATTTTTAAATACCTCAGTAGGAAAAATGAGCCCATGGTCTTCCACTGGGTGGTGAGCATACTACCAGCTCATGGATAAGGCCGGAAGAAGCAGGCTTTAGAGAGGATAGGGATATTGAACTGCAGTGTGTCACAGCAGTTGACCCTTCTGGACCCCAATTTCCTTTTGTGTGAAATGAACTGAAGGGGAGACTTAGACAAGTTTCAACATTGTGAGCTTTTGCTGAGGCAGTGTCTAGCCCAAGATGGCAAATACATAGTACACGTGCCACTACTCCCAGCTCGTTGACCAATACAGACATAACTAATCAATCACAGCACTCAGGTTCCTTGAGCGTGGATGTGCTATAAGAATCCTGAAATCGGCCGGGCGTGGTGGCTCACGCCTATAATCCCAGCACTTTGGGAGGCCAAGGCGGGTGGATCACGAGGTCAAGAGATCGAGACCATCCTGGTCAACATGGTGAAACCCCGTCTCTACTAAAAATACAAAAATTAGCTGGGCATGGTAGTGCGCACCTGTAGTCCCTCGGGAGGCTGAGGCAGGAAAATTGCTTGAACCCAGAAGGCGGAGGTTGCAGTGAGCCGAGATCGCACCATTGCATTCCAGCCTGGGTAACAAGAACGAAACTCCGTCTCAAAAAAAAAAAAAATCCTGAAATCAGTGCTCTGGTAAGTCATTACTAATTGATCAGAGTTTAATCTATTTGACATCTTGGGCTAATCTTTGGAAGGTTTCTAGCAATCACGCAGAACCATATGCTGGCTGAGTTTCGTGGTGGCGTATCCCTGTCTATGATGTTCAGTTCCATGAGAGAAAACTCCCCTAATGCTATTCTGTGGCACAAAACTCCCAATACTATTTTGCCATACACATCCCCTTGCAGAGGGTTTAGGGGGCAGCAGATGAGTAACAGACAGGAGCATATTTGGGGAAGGCAGGGCTTAGGAGGATGGACCAAAAGATGGACTTCCCGCAGCACAGACCTGATCATTCTGAATTCCTTTATAGCTATTCACTGCCTAGCACATAGTAGGCATAAAATAAATGATTATGGAATGGGATAGAATTTAGATCTTTCTGCTGCCTCCACTAAGTAAGTCCTGATTTGCATCAAGGAGAGAAGTGAGATAGGAAAGAACACTAGATTCCAAGTCTGGAGAGTTGGGGGAGTCCGGACTCCACCAAGAACTTCCTTTGTGACTTTGATGAGTCCCTCCTGCTCCCTGGCCCCTCAGTGTGCTGAATGGAGTTGGACCATGGGTGATCTCTAAGCCCCTCCTCCTATTTGCTTCTTCCTTGATTGCACTTGGTCAAAGGGTCGGCCTTGGGCTGGTAGTACTTTAAAGAAATGGGGAGTTTTAGCAAAGGACAAGTCTGTCACTCCCTGCTTTGGGGTCAGCTGAAGCTGTCCTTTCATGTCAGATTAACCTAGGACACTTGAAGTTAGCTTAGACATTGGCCCTTGAGCAGAAACCTGAGCGTGGCATTGGGACATGACATGCCTAAAGTCAGGGCTGGGGGATGCTACCTGCCGAGGGCATCGAGTAGTCTCCATTGCCATCCCTTACATAAAATGCTACAAGTTCTAAAATTTACCAACCCTGCAGACAACCTCTATCCCGAAGGACTCATTCGGTGCTGTGTATGATTTACTAAGGCAACTCCAAGGTCTGTTCAGGAAAACGAGTGAACCTTGGTCTCTTTCCCACCAAATTGAGGAACAACCCAGAGGGAGCAGCTGCCATTGGCAACCATCTCATTGTAGCTCTGTCCTAGTGTTTGCTCTCAATGATGTTTACATGTGATCGCCATAAAGCTTGCTGTAGACTGTGTCGATAGCTGTCCGTGCAGGGCAGGTCGTACTGTCCGTTTCTGTGCCGTGCTGGTGTTTTCCAAAAATGTCCGATTCAACCACTAAGTGGAATTCTTCCATCTCCTTCCTCAGTCTGTACAAGGCTGAATCAGAATCCTCATTCTTGGGGGCTCTGGTTACCGAAGGAAAATGCATCAAAGAGGTAAAGAATATGAGTGGATGGAGTGCAGCTAAGGCCCCCACCCCCTGCCCCGTCACAACTTGCCCCCTCAGCCAAAAAACTGCTTTGAGTCAAAAAGCACCCATAAGGTATCGGCATCTGCCTTGAATTCTTGCGGCATGGAGTGTCATATGTGCTCAGGAGAGAGGCAGGGCTTTGTGGGCAAGTGAAGGAAGGGAGGAATGCTCTGAGCTGCAAAGACCCAGTACTCAAGTTCTGACGCGGGAAGAGATGCGGTGGGACGTCTTTTGTTGCCTAAAGCCTGTGCCTGTTGGTTTTTTAGAGTGATTTCCCCTAGACATGTGCAGTAGCCCCACTGGGGCTGCTGTGTGTGGTGAGTAGAGGGGCAGGGAAGGCATGGACAGCCTGATCTTTCTGCATGGACAGCTCAGTTCGTGGCCCATCCCAGATACAGAGTTCAGTTAATCCCAGCCGAGCCTGCAGCTTGAGAGATGGCTTATCCCAACTGTGAAGCAAAATCAGTCTCACAGTATGTATTGATCTGACTCACTGATGTCAAATTGCAGTATTTTTTTTAGCATTTGAGATTTAGCAGCTGCCTTCAGTTTGGAGTGACCCATATCCCAGCATCAGATATGATTAAGACAAGAAATTGGATGTACAATAGCAAAGAAAGTGAATGTAATGGTTTCACTGGCCAAAGAAGAGGGACCCTGTCATCCCTTCCCACTGGGGCAGAAGAAAACTAATTAGTGCTATGTGCAATATGTTAAAGGTAGCCCCCTAGTCCCTGAGGTGTTTTTACCCACGGATGGGCTCCAGGTCCGCTTGCCAAGTTTAGAGGTACAGGGTAAATGGAGGGAAAGCTTCAGAGTTGGAAACCCACATGCATGAATGTGTCCTTGGCCCAGAACCACCATGGGATGGGGGAAGCCCTGGGAGCCGGCTGCAAGATGCCCAGGAAGTAGGCAAAGGCTGACTTTGCATTACTAAATAAAAGCACTTGGAGAAAACCCCAACACTTCAGCCTGGCTCCATGTTTCTACACTGGAAAATATGGGTCTCCTTTGGCTGTGGGAGGTACTCTATTCTAGAGACTGGGACAGGGAGTTCAGGAATGGGGCTGCTGTCAAGGCGGAGAGCAGAGATGCCTTTGATGTCAGCAGCAGGAGAGCTAGTGTGAGGGCCAACCCTTTGCTAGCCTTTTGTTGGAAGTCCTAGAAACGGAGCCATGGATTTAGATCTTGGTACTTACCTTTACAGAGAGATGAAAACAGCGAAATGAGTTTGTAGAGCAAGTCACTTAACTATAAGCCATCTCAGAATCAGAAACCCCAATGTTTCTTACTTGCTGTGTGATCTTGGGTCCCTGTTTCCTCATCTACCAAATGAGAGTGTTGAATATGAGCATTAAAGTCCCTTTGACTTCTGAGAGACGCAGATTCCCAACCAGGAGCATTGGGAATCCATCCTTAAAACTGAGTCCATTCTCTGACTTGACCCAATTCCTGTTCAGGGTGAGGGTTCTCTGCAAGAACCAACTAGCAGCAAGTTCAGTCCCACTGTGTCCTGGCTGAGTTGCCTTATCCCAGGAGGCCAGCTCTCTGGGACAGATCTAAGCCATAGTTTCTAGTGGGGACAGTAAGGAATTAAACCCCCAACTTGGCTGGGTAATGATGTCAAATCTCACATTAACCTCGTCTTTATCCCCACTGGACAGATGTTAATGCAAATGTTGTGACCACTTGGCTGTTTCTCTCCTGTTCTCAGACAATACTAGCAATACACTTTTTTTTTTTTTAAACAGCTTAGGCACTTTTCACACATTTCTTTCAAATGATTGTAAAACATATGGGGCAACAGGAGGCATTGATCACGCTGCATATGTTTAGGGCAGCTTTTGTTTTTTGTTTCTTTAATGGTATAGCAGCAGTGACTGAGGCTTCGTGATTCATGGGGACACCTTTTCAGATACTCCATTTCATCAGAATGCTTTGCACATCCGGGAGGAGTACAAAAATCTGATTGCCCGAATTTGGGGCTTGGAAAATAGGTTTTACAGGTGGTCGGTCCCTGGGCTGTGCAACAACTCCTCCAAGAGGAGTTTATATAACTAGAGCCCTCCCCTCCCCCACCGCTGTGCAGTATTTTCTGGTCAGTGGAGTCACCAAGGCGGTTTATAAAAGCTTCCTTTTTCACTTGACCACCCTTGCTCATTGGTTACTTGTGAAGGGGATTGGTCAGTTTCCACCTCAGCACTTTGCCTTATCAACATGTAGTCGCCATCTAGTGGCCAAAGGTTGTCTCCACCAGCTACCCCAATGGAAGGCAAATAAGTCCTTTGGGCCACCCAGCTGTCCATCATTAACTTTGGGAATGAAATATGATGGCATGAACCAACTGTTTTTGTATTCAGAGATCAGTGCAACACTAGGGTCAGAAGACTCTGGAAGCAGCCACTTAGTAGACTCTCACGCAGAACTGAGAAATGCACTAGCTGTCCTGTGGGCAGAAGAGACAGGAGTGGACCAGGGGAGGTCCAGGGGCCCGGGAGGGGTTCACCGTAACTGCAATACTGGCAGCCCAGCTGCCGACCTTGTTACGTAAACCTTTGCTGGGTGGTCCGAATTACACCCTCAGGGCAAGAGAAGAAGCTGGGTGTAAGAATTCTTGGGGGGCCTGGCCATGACCTTTGATATGGTCCACTGAATAGCCAAATCGTTTTTTTTGTTCAATTTTTTTTGTTTGTATTTTGTATTTTAAAAATCTTGTCAAATGTTTTTGTGTTAGGAATAAAAAGTCATAAACTATTCCCAACTTTGTTTCTTGAGGAATGTTCTGATTCTGATGGAAACAGGTTGGAAATCTCAAGGGGAGCGTGGACAAGGTGGTCTGTGGATCGGGGGAGTAGACTGCTTGGATTTCCAAATGGTTTCTGGGGAAAATGGCCATCCAGAAGTCCAGCGTAGTGCAGTCTGCTCTGGAGTTCACACCCATCCCTCACCTCCTTGTGCCATGCTGTTAGCATTGGCTTGGAGCATCTGCTTCTTCCAGAGGCAGCTGCTAATGTTGAAACCAACATGAGCCCTCTCCCTAACCCCAGGTTTCTAAAGAAGGTGTTTGTAGCCAGCCTTAATCAACTGGGCAAGGTGGTCCCTATGATCCTTTCCAGCATTTCCAAATCTTGGACTCAAATCCTTTTCTCTTGGTGTGACCACGCAGCCTAGAGAATTCTGAGCAATAGGAGCCAGGGCCTTCCCTGACTCTGCGACAGGGTCAAACCAAGGAATGGCTAAACCTGTGAGGTTTTGTCATCCCCAGGGGTACTACTGTAGGGGGCATTATTTATTAGGAAGCTTAACAAGGTAACTACAGCCTGAGTGTGTGAGTGTAAGGCTGTGTTTGTGGTGGGTATGTGTGTGTATCTGTGCACACATACACACATCTGTGCCTGTGTGTGTGTGTATGTGTGTGTGTGGAATTACATTGATGCATTTATTGAGAAAGGTGCAAGAATTTCACCTACACAGAGGGACACATCTGCTTTGTTATTTATAATAGAAAGCTAAATTTTAATTTTTTAAAGGACACTGCTAAATGATTGAGAATCAAGTTTTTAGTTTTGCTATTTTTTTTAATTGGTAGAGGATTTTTATATATTTTTTCCATTTTGTTGGGTTGTGTCCTTATTTATATAAATACTTTATCTGTAAGAGGCAAGAAGGAAACCTTCTTTGCTTTTAATTATTGTGGTTGTCATCGTTCCTATTTTATTTCTGGTGTGATTTCTCTGTCTTACCTTCTAAATGAGAAAATGTTTTCCCGTATTTGTACATTGTCAGATTCTATAGTTTCCTAGATAATTTAACCAAATTGCTCTATGTATTATTATTCTGTGAGTATAAAGTTCTATTTTAATGTCTGTAAATACTTCAGAACTGGCTTCTTTTCTCAAACTCCCACTGTGGGGTTATTGTTTACATCACAAAAACTGTAGAATCTCTATGCTTATGTACTGTAAATAGTGAAGTGATCTGCTTATAAATAAACTTAACAAATACACTATGGAGATTACAAAGAAAATACCACCCACAGCTCTGCCCACGTGTGTCTTTCCTTATTGGTCCTGGGAGCTCTTTGACAGACACCGACCACCAAATGAGGAAGAGCTGTCAGTTTCATCATTACCTTCTCAGATAAGACCCCACCTCACCGCACTTTTCCCTCCTTCACAACTCTTTTCACAGTTCACAATATCCATTCATGCTGGGTACAGGAGCTGAGATCGGGGATCATTTGAGCCCGAGAGTTCAAGGCCAGTCTGGGCAACATAGTGAGACCCCTCCATCTCTGAAAAAGTAAATTAAATAAAATATAATAAATAAAATAATCATTCAGACTCATCTCACATAACAGCTGTTCCATGAACGACTTTTTGCCATGACGTTAATAAAGCTTTACCCCTTTCCGAACACAGACTTCCTTGTTTTGGTATACCAACTTTTTCACACAGGCACATTGAATAAATGCACTGTAAGAGATATTTTGGCATTATGGTTCCAGGCAAAACACTCATCAATTTGTAATTACAAAAATCACAAAATGGTTTCTGGTCAGAGGATCTCAGAGCAGGCCTGCATTGTGTGCGATATTTGAGTGAACTCAGAACATTTGCCTTTGTGTACATCCAGCAAGTAGGATGAGGAAGTGGCATCTTCCAAGACTGTCTTGTGGCTGTGTGTCATTTCCTCACGCCTCAAAGGGGTTAGCCTTTATTTGACCCTAAAGCTGTTTTTTGTGCTTTACTTTTAAATGCAAGATAAGCCCCAAAAGGTCGAAACATTGAGGAAGAGAATTACATATAAATAAGAACGGGCCAGGTGTGGTGGCTCACATGTGTAATCCCAGCGCTTTGGGAGGCCAAAGTGGGTGGATCACCTGAGGTTAGGCATTTGAGACCAGCCTGGCCAACATGGTGAAACCCCATCTCTACTAAAAATACAAAAATTAGCTGGGCGTGGTGGTGGGCACCTGTAATCCCAGCTACTTGAGAAGCTGAGGCAGGAAAACCGCTTGAACCTGGGAGGCAGATGTTGCAGTAAGCCGAGATCATACCACTGCACTCCAGCCTGGGCAGCAGAGTGAGACTCCGTCTCAAAATAAGTAAATAAATAAACAAAAACAGGTACAATGAATGATTCCATTTTATGTTATGTGCAAACTATTTTCAGGTTGCTGTTTATTACATAACTCATACACACATACATATATTCTCCTTGTTCAGGTGGTTTATCTTCTCAATCTGTGAAAATTGCTTGGATCTCTTTGATTGCAAGGGAACACATCACAATTTGTTTCCCATTAAAAGTAATAGGAACGTTTCCACTTAGGGCAGAGCTCTCTGGTGTGATTAGAGTCTTTAGAGAGAGTATGTGTGTGATTGACGGCTCAGTACCTGTTGCCCATCTGTTGTAGATGGTAAGCTTCAGGAGAATAGACCTGCTTTTCCATTCACTGCAGGGTACCAGCCCCATCAACCAGGAGTTCCTGAGAGGATCCTACCCATAGTGCAAGGAATAGGATGGCAGATGCAGAGCCTCAAGACCTGCGCTTGGGACCCATCTCTGCCACTTCTATATTGTGTGAATTGGGCAAACCACCTCTTTTTGGTCCCTGGTTTTCCCAAATAGGAAACAATTTGCTTAGCTGAACTCGAAGTTCCTTTATGTTCTTATGTTCTTTAAAAGCAACAACAACAAAACCTGATTTGCAGAAGCAGTACGGTACAAGGAAAATGCTCATAAGCTGGGGTTCTGGTGTCAAACTGCTTGGCTTTTTTTTTTTTTTTGAGACAGAGTGTCACTCTTGTCACCAAGGCTGGAGTGCAATGGTGTAATCTTGGCTCACTGCGACCTCTGCCTCCTGGATTCAAGTGGTTCTCCTGCCTCAGCCTCCCAAGTATCTGGGATTACAGGCACCCACCACCACACCCAGCTAATTTTGTGTTTTTAGTAGGGACAGGGCTTCACCATATTGGCCAGGCTGATCTCAAACTGCTGACCTCAGGTGATCCACCCACCTTGGCCTCCCAAAGTGCTAGGATTATAGCCATAAGCCACCACACCGGCCTAAGCTGCTTGGCTTTAAATCTTGGCTCCACCACTTACCAGCTGGGTGTCCTTGGGCAGATTTCCTCCCTCTTTAAGTCTGCTCCTCACCATGTGATAAATGGAGCTAGGAATAGTTTCTCCCTTGGAGTGTTGTTGTTAGGATGAAATTAGATTGTGCACAGTACCTAGGACATGGTAAGTACTTAATCAACATCAGCTGTGATCCTCATTGCGCTCAGTCCCATTTGGTGCTAAGCAAAGTCATCTGAGAGAGGTACAGCAAGGATCTTGACCTTTTTTTTGACAGATTGGGAAAAGCTGGGAAGTGGAGCAGAAAGAGACTGCCGAAGGGACTCAGAAATGCGATGGCAGAGTCACATCAATGCCTATGTGTTCCTGAGTGACATTTACTTCTCCTTCTACTCTGCCATGTAACCACCACATGTGATGCACTTAGGACAGGCCTGTGCTTAAAGACCACTGCTCTCAGAATGTGCATTGCAGCAGGGCAGAACATCTAGCTTGGGAGTTTAAAGATGCAACTTCCAGACCCAGCTCTCTATTGACATGACCTGCAAACAGGAGCAGGGCTCATGCGTCAGGAGCCCAGATTGATCAGCTATGGAGGCCTGGAAGCCACCAGGCTGTGGATGCCCTGTACACTGTGTTCTCTGTGACCTTGGGCGTCTCCTGGAGAGAAGCTGGGGAACTGTGCCAGGAACTTGGCCCAGCCCCATCCTCTCACTGGCCTTCAGTTTCCTTGTGTGTCTAAAAAGAGAGATTATAGTAGATCTGTGGTTTACTGTTTGGGGAAACCATGTGGCTCCCTCTCCTCAAGGCAACTGTTTTAATATATTAGTTTCTGCATAACATTCAGTGTGGAAGGAAGAAAAGTTCTAGAGCTAATGTCCATTTATTAGAATGAGACAGAGGAACGTGTTACATGCGGCCACAAAGGAACAATCATAAATACAGATGTGAGAAAACTATTTCTGCAAGTCAGTGGCAAAGGAAGTAAGGAAGGAGCACTTTGTAGACTAAAAGAGACTTCAGAAACAACCATAGCTATGTGAGGTGATGGATATATTAATTAGCTTCATTATGGCATTCATTTCACAATGCATGTCAGAATATCACAGCATATACCTTAAATATGTATAATCTTTATTTGCTAACTATACCTCAGTAAAGCTGGGGGGAACAACAGAGGATGAAAAAAAATTTAGATTTGGTCAAGCATAACAGAAATTGACTTGCAACCTTTTAGCATGTTATTGTCATTTTCAACTTCTGGTTTATTTGTGCTGTTTTCGACATTAGTTACTATGGTACAAATGCTGATCAGGCCAGTGGCATTCTGCTAGGCATTGCAGACTTGCCAGAACATACTTAGATTCAGTGTAAAAGAAATAAGTCCTGGCCAAGTGCAGTGGTTCACGCCTGTAATCCCAACACTTTGGGAGGCTGAGGCGTGAGGATCACTTGAGGTCAGGAGTTGAGGCCAACCCATGCAACAGAATGAGACCCCATGTCTACAAAAAAAAGTTTTAAAAAAAGTAGCTGGGCATGGTGGTGCATGCCTGTGGTCGGCACTACTTGGTGAGTTGAGATGAGAGGATTCCTTGAGACTGGGCAGTTGGGGCCCCAGTGAGCTATGATCATACCACCGCACTGCAGCCTGGGCAATAGAGTGAGACCCCATCACAAAGAAAGAAAAAAGGAAGGAAGGAAGGAAGGAAGGAAGGGGAGGGAGGGAAGGAAAGAAAGAAATTCTATCTACTACATCTATCTTTTTAAACCAACAGAATGCCTGTTCATTTAAGGAACAGAAGTTCTGAAATTGAGAATAATTTGCCTTAATTTATACCCCGTGAAATCAACGGAAAATCCAAAAATAAAAAGTACATCTTCTTTTTCCTAAAAACCAACAAAAAGAAACAACTAAATTTGAAGTGTGAAATTGTTTGGATAAGATTCAGGCAAGCCAACCATTAAAAACTTTTGTGACAATGAAGGAAGGTTGATTAAGGGCTGGCATCACAAGTTGGGTGCCCCAGAAAGCACACTTTAAAATGGACGTAGTCTGGAGGATGCTTATTAAGCAGTGCCCTGGGGACCGATGCCTGGGGAAGGGAAGGAAATAGGAGTGAGCACAGGGAGAGGTTGAGCTGCGATGTGAACCCAGCAACAGCCTTGATGGACCCCACGAGGAATCCTGCAGCTAGAAGAGCCCATGCTCAGCCAAGATGGCCAGGCCCCTCCACCTGGCATGGATCAGCCATTGGGTGTAGGCCAGCCTGGGAAAGGCTGCAGTAACATCTGACAGGGCTGACACTGAGGGTGGTCTGCCAACAGCACTCAAAGCTGGTGGGGTTCCAAGTCCTTTGCTGAAGCTTGGGGTCTGTACAGCCCATCGAAGCATACATCGCAGCTGGGTATCAGGCAGGCATCGGTTGCATGGGCCAGGGATGTGGTTATGTTAGAAAATATCCTTAATTCTTTAAAGATGAGTTAGTAGAAGAACGAAATGATATGTTTGAGATTTGCCTTTTTTTTTTTTTTTTTTGAGTCAGAGTCTTGCTCAGTTGCCCAAGCTGGAGTGCAGTAGCACGATCGCAGCTCACTGTGATCTCCGCCTCCCAGGCTCAAGAGATCCTCCTACCTCCATCTCCTTTGTAGCTGAAACTACAGGTGAGTGCCAGCACAGCTGGCTAATTTTGGCATTTTTTGTAGAGACAGGGTTTTGCCATTTTTGCCCAGGCTGGTCTCGAACTCCTGGGCTCACTACATTCGCCTGCCTCAGCCTCCCAAAGTGCTGGGATTACAGGTGTGAGCCACGAGACCTGGCCAGGATTTGCCTTTAAACACTTCAGGTAAGAAAAAGAATTGAAAAAGAAATGTAAAAAGGACAGATGAAATGCATGTAGCAAAATCTTGATACTGGAATCTGGGTGACGGGTTTGTGGGGATTCAGCGTACAATCCTCTACTTTTCAAAATGGTTGAAAATTTTTATAATATATTAAATGAAAGTATGAGAACAAAAATGATTCAAGGAAATAAATAGAAAGAAAAAAAGAGAGCAAAAATGATTCTAAGCAAGCCAGTGAATCTGGCATTAATTAAATGTGTAATTGATGTCTATGAAACCTGGAATATTGGTTTTAGCTCAGTAGGCAGTTCTCAAGGCTAAAAGAATAAAGACACGAATAAGGTGTAAGCCAAGCTTGTTCAACCCTCGGTCCATGGGGCACATGCAGCCTAGGACAGCTTTGAATGAGGCCCAACACAAATTCATAAACTTTCTTAAAACATTAGGAGATTTTTTTGTGTGTGATTATTTTTTAGCTCATCAGCTATCGTTAGTGTATTCACGTGGCCCAAGACAATTCTTCCAATGTGGCCCAGGGAAGCCGAAAGATTGAACACTCCTGGAAGCTAAATTCTCTATCAGCTTTCAAATCCTATGACTCCTTTACTTCTCAAGGTGTGTGGTCTTCCGCTGGCTTGGGTCATCTCTTCCCACGGAAGGGTGGTGCCGTCCGGCGCCGTCCGGCCAGCAGACCCCCGGTGGTGTTACTGGATACAGCAGGACTTGGATGTAGTTGCACCCCCTGGGCTAGGGTTTCCCCCCAGCTGATTTCCTGCGGCTGCTGCAATGAGACAGGAAAGAGAACAGGCGGGGTGACAGGAGGCTGCAGTGGGCTTCCCCTTTGACCTAATTTGGACCAAGAGTTGCAAACTCAAAGGCTTTCAGCGGCCAACAGATAACCACACATGCAGAAGGCAAACTGGGTGTGAGGAGAACCACGGAAACAGAACATTTCTCTAAGAAAAACAGCAGCATGAGGATGATGATAAATGAGAACCGGTACTTGGTACCAGTGTCTGGGAGACACCGGGAGTGGGAACACTGAGGAACTAGAGGCAGCCTCTGTCTCATCCAAAGGGGGCAGCTGTCACTCAGCTTCAGCCAATTGTTGCCATGCAAAAATGATAGACTGGTGTGGCCAGATCTTACTCTTTTAAAAAGAAAAGCTGGGCCAGGCACAGTGACTTACGCCTGTAATCCCAACACTTCAGGAGTCTGAGGCAGGAGAATTGCTTAAGCCCAGGAGTTGGAGGCCAACATGGGGAACATGGCAAGATCTAGTTTCTACAAAAAAAAAAAAAAAAAAAAAAAAATTGGCCGGGTGTGGTGGCATACACCTGAAGTCCCAGCTGATAGGGAAGCTGAGATGGGAGGATCACTTGAAGTCAGGAATTTCAGGCTGCAGTGAGCTATGATCATGCCACTGCATGCCTGGGCAACAAAGCGAGACTATATCCAAAAAAGAAAGAGCTGCGCACGGTGGCTCATGCCTGTAATCCCAGCACTTTGGGAGGCTGAGGCGAGTGGATCATGAGGTCAGGAGTTTGAGACCAGCTTGGCCAACATGGTGAAACTGCGTCTCTACTAAAAGTACAAAAATTAGCCAGGCGTGGTGGCACGCGCCTGTAATCCCAGCTACTTGGAAGGCTGAGGCAGGAGACTCGCTTGAACCTGGGAGGCAGAGGTTGCAGTGAGCAGAG
>NW_022437011.1:1767113-1830495 GCF_009761245.1 Sapajus apella | reverse complement strand
AAAAAAAAAAAAAAAAAAAAAAAAAAAAAGAAAAAGGAAAAAAAAGAAAAAAGAAAAAGAAAGGCTGCAAATCTGGACTTTAAAAATCTGAAATATTCTAATTTTAAAATGTGGTCCAAAAAAATCACATTAAAAAAAATGTTGGTACTGATTTGCTAGCTATAAGAAAAAAAGAAGAGAAAAAATGTAAGCAAATCTGTATTTTTTATCTGTAGGCCACAAATTTGCAATGACCTACCACTTGCCCAAAAGACAATTTGTACAAATTAGAAAAATGCACTTATTTCTCAGGACAACTCACTGCCATTTTTCTAGAAAATCAAAACAGCTATACACATCCATGATGTACAGGATGCTTCCTGGAGCTGTGCAAAGCATGAACTACAAAACTCTAAGTCACCCCTGCATTTGCAGCTGCCCATTTAGAATCAACCCTCGCTGCCCAGAGCAGAGCTGAGGCCCTGGTATTTTCCATGTGTAAGAGCCATGGGTGAAGAGGGATGGGTATGCAGTGGAGGGCAGTCAGGGTGGAGCAGGGATGAGACGCCACGTCCTATGAGGAAACAGAGCACACGACCAGTAAAAGAAATGACTTAGGGGAGGGGCAGTGCTGTCAGTAGTAAAGAGTTGGAACAAACAAATCCCATTCGATTCTGACGGCAGAACCATGACCGCTAAGTGGAAGCTTCAACAAGGAGAACAATTTGAGTTCAAGGAAGATCTAATAGTGGTACTGAATAAGGATGTCATGTAAGATAATGAGACCTGTCACTGGTGGTTTCAAACATCAGACATAAGGCTGGAAATAGGGCCTCTAAAATTCCTTCCTAGGCCAGATGTAGTGGCTCATGCCTGTAATCCCAGCACTTTGGGGTGCTGAGGCGGGTGGATCACCTGAGGTTGGGAGTTTGAGACCTGCCTGACCAACATGGTAAAATCCCATCTTTACTAAAAATACAAAAATTAGCCAGACGTGATAGTGGGCACCTATAATCCCAGCTACTTGGGAAGCTGAGGCGGAAGAATCGCTTGAACCTGGGAGGCGGAGGTTGCAGTGAGCCAAGATTGCACCACTGCTCTCCAGCCTGGGCAACAGAGTGAGACTCCGTCTCAAAAATAAATGAATAAATATAAATAAAATTCCTTCCAACCAATAATTCTAGATCCTTTCTAGATCTTTTCCTTTGCCCCAGGGTGGGGACATATGTCGACAACCCTAAAATCAGAGTCTGTGCTCTGTTGGTTGGGGGGCACTTGCTAGGAGGCCTGAAGCTTTTCTCAGCCTCAATCTTGGGAACCAGGCTCTGACTCTTACTGTGACTTGGCCTCTTCCAGCCTCGGGTGCACTCACACACAGAATGGGGATAGTACTGGCCATCAGGAGCCTGAATGAGACTCCGCGTATGAGGCTTCGAGGCCAGACTCAGACACCGGGTGCTCAGGGAGCGGGTGGTGGGATTCCCTATCTACCCCCTGCACAAACCTGGCTTGGCCGCCTGCTGTTTCTGCTTCTCCTCCTCCTGCACCTTCATCTTAGCATCATACTCATCAGCAAGTGCCTTCCACTCCTTGCGATTGTTGGTGATCCCGTCCAACATCGGGGTGATCTCCTTGTGGAAACGGGAGAATTCCTAGAAGAGAGAGTATGTGCCTCTGGCGCAAGGGCCATGCCCCAGGGTCTGGGTTCAAGTGAGTGGCACAGCTGGAAGTGTCCACCATTGGAAGGAGCTGCTTTGGGGTAGCAGGCCTCTGTCACCATGCTGATTCTACAGGGCCTCCGGTCCATACCATCCTGTGCCTCCCCTGCTTAGAAGCCTCCTGTGGCGCCCCTGTCCTTTAGCAGGAAGTGAAAGCCCCTTACTATGGCTTTCAAATTCCATGACCCAGTGTCCTCCTGCCCTTGACCATCTTGCATTCTCCAAGCAATCCACAGCTCTCAGTTCCTGGAGTGTATCCTCTATTCTGTGGGCCTCACACAAGCTGCTCTTTTTTTTTCTTTCCAAGACAGGGCCTCACTGTTGTTCAGGCTGGAGTGCAGTGGCACAATCATAGCTCACTGCAGCCTCAAACTCCTGGGCTCAAGCCATCCTCCCACCTCAGCCTCCCAAGTAGCTGGGACTACAGGCGCACGCCACCACACCCAGTTAATTATTTTATTTTTGTAGATATGGGGTCTCCCTATGTTGCCTAGGCTGGTCTCAAACTCCTGGCCTCAAGTGATCCTCCTGCCTTGGCTTCTCAAAGTACTGGGATTACAGGCTTGAGCCACCATGCTCATCCCAAGCTGTTCTCTTTGCTGAAACAGTCTAACCTCCCCTTTTCTCCCTTGAGGCCACCACTTACACATCACTTTCTCCAAGAAGCCTCTTCTGACCCCCCTAGGTAAATGGAGTCCCCCGTTGGAAGCTCCCAAAGCTCTCTCTTACTACCTCTTGCTTCCTTGTACTTGTAATAACTCCCTTTGCTTGTCTCCCCCAGAGGCTGAGAACCTGGAGAGGGCAGGGACATTGGCTACCTTGCTCCCTGGGGTGGGCCTGGCCTAGCACAAGGTCTGGGACACAAGGATACTCAGTAAATACTTTCTGAGTGAAATTGAGATGTTGAGAAGATGATTCTTAAAGGCTCTTACAGCTCTTTGAGCACAGCACATTACAGTTTATGAAGCAATTTATCTCCTTTGGTCCTCAAATTCCTGTGAGGTAGGAAAATAAGATTCATCACTTCTACATCTTTAGGTAAGGAAATTGAGATGCAGATTGATGGAGTGGATTTGCCCAGTGTAAGAACAGCAAATCCAAGGCCCTCTGCGAAATGCCAGCCAGAGCCGACTGTGTTCAGAGATGTCTAGGTTCTGGTCCAGGCTCTGCCACAAACGATGTGACCTTGGGCGGGTCACTACCAGAGCTTCCCTTCAGCCATGAAATCAGGACAGTAGTAATACCTACCCCCCAGCGTGGTTTCGGTAGTGCACATAGAGCACTTAGCCTAGTCTCCCTTACTTAATAATATTCCTGATGATTAAAACTCATGACCTCAGCCGGGTACCATGGCTGACGTGTTTAATCCCAGCACTTTGGAAGGCCAAGGTGGGTGGATTGCTTGAGGCCAGGAGTTTGAGACAAGCCTGGCCAACAAGGCAAAACCCTGTTTCTACTAAAAATATAAAAATTAGCCTAGTATGGTAGCACGTGCCTATAGTCCCAGCTACTTGCGAGGCTGAGGCAGGAGAATTGCTTGCACCCAGGAGGCGGAGGTTGCAGTGAGCCGAAATCACGCCATTGCACTGCAACCTGGGTGACAGAGCGAGACTCTGTCTAAAAAAAAAAGGCCAGGCGCGGTGGTTCATGCCTATAATCCCAGCACTTTGGGAGGCCAAGGCGGGTGCATCAGGAGGTCGAGATCGAGACCATCCTGGTCAACATGGTGAAACCCTGTTTCTATTAAAAATACAAAAATTAGCTGGGCATGGCGGTGTGCACCTGTAGTCCCAGCTACTCGGGAGGCTGGGGCAGGAGAATTGCTTGAACCCAGGAGGCAGAGGTTGCGGTGAGCCGAGATCGCGCCATTGCACTCCAGCCTGGGTAAGAAGAGTGAAACTCCGTCTCAAAAAAAAAAAAAAAAAATTAGTTGGATGCGGTGGTGTCCACTTGTGGTCCCAGCTACTCAGAATACTGAGCTGGGAAGATCAACTGGGCCTGGGAGGTCAAGGCTGCTGTTAGCCGTGATGGTGCCACTGCACTGCAGCCTGGGTGAGAGTAAGACCCTGTCTAAAGAAAGAGTCATAAAAAAACTCATGGCCTCAATGAAAAAAAAGAAATATTACTAATATTTAGTAATGATAGTGGCAAGCATCAGCCACTCTGCCCTGTGAGTCAGAGCAGCCCAGTTAGCCTGAGCTCTATCTCAGGTGCTCTTGTTGCCCTTTAGAAAAACTGCACTTCTTCCTAGCAGAAGGGCTGCAGCTCAGACAGCATAAAGAGCACTGGACTGAATCCTGCCTCATGGCTGAGTCCAGTGACACTGGCGCTGTCATTTTGCATCTCTGACTTCTGTCTTCTCATGTGTAGCATGGCCAAAATAAAAATGGGAAGTCAGAGATGGATGGTGGCACAGATAACAGAAAGCTGGGAGCAGTGGGTTTCTCAAGAGGGAGACTAACTTTGAACAAGAGCTCAAAGAGAAATGCCAGATTATCTTTTCACAATGACTAAAGCAGGGAAGTTAAAAGGACGTATGTCTGCTGTGTTTCCTCTGCCTCTGTCTGAATCCATGCTTAGCCATTTGCCCCACAACTGTGTATTAAGCAATTAGGATGTGCCCCAGGCTGGAGCCTGGAGCTGCAATCACCTAAGACCCACAGAACTGTCCTGAGAATCAAATGCCATTCAAGATGAGATGTGCTTTGTAAAGTATCACCCACTGTTCACCTGTTGGGGTTTATTATTTCTGATGTTGTCTGGAAATCCCAGGTTTATCAAAGACATCTTGTTGGGTCTGAGGAAGCCAAGGGCCTACCTTGTAGACAAAGGTGCAAACAAAGTCAATGAAGCCAACTTGAAGCTTGGGGAGTTCATCTGCTTTGTTTCTGTCCATCATGGGCTGTCACAGGGGAGAAAGAGTTAACTGCACTGGGCAGTAAGAGAAACCCACTCTACCTATGAAGCATTCTTACCAAAATCAAACTGTAAACTCATCATGTTTCCAGACCTGCATTTTGCAGGACATAGGAGAATAGAGAAACATGCTAAAGAACACCATGAGGGTACAACCAACCAAATCCAGAATGCAGGAAACTGTACCAAAAAAAGGCCCACTGTCTTCAGCAAATAAATGGCATACCACAAAAAGGCCAGAGGGTGGGCGGGATGGGAGGGCCTGATACAGTTTAAAACAGACTTAAGAGACATAAAAGCCAGAAGCAGGATGTTCCTTGATTAGATCCTGATTTGAACAAATCAACTGAATTCTCTTTCTTAATCAAGAAAAACGAGCAGAAATTGGGGATTCGATGATACTAAAGTACTATTACGAATTTAGTGAGTGTGTCAATGGTACTGTGGTTATGTTTATGGTTTTGTCCATATTAAGCTCTTGTCTCATAGAGATACATACTAAAGTGTGGAAGAGATTACAGCGTCTGAGATTTACTTTAAAATACTCCAACCAAAAGAAAAAGAAATGCACATTGGAAGCAATAGATAAAACAAGAATGGCAGATTGCTGCTAATTGTTGGCTCTGGTTGATGGGCACTGGAGTTCACTGACTATTCTCAACATATTTGAAAATGTTACAAAGAGAGAGAGCGAGAACGACAAAGCCCATAGGGCCCTTCACGTGTTCCTTCATGACAGGACCTGCTCCTCCCAGCCTTCCACTCTCCCTTGGCTCCTGCCTAAGCCTGCCATGGTGCCCCTGTATCCTTAGCACACTTTCACAGGTTTAGCCTATCCAGGTGTCAATGGTTTGTCCCCAAAATGCCTCTCTCTTTTACCCATCCTTTCCAAACCCTGCTCTCCTTCCCAGCTTTGCCTTCAGGAACTTCAGGGAAACTTCAGGCTGCTCTCCCCGTCTCCCCATCTCTGTGGGAAGCTGGCTGACAGTCCCAGCCAAGTTGATAGGCACACAGCTTGCTGGCTCTGTGCTGTTAGGTCAGAGTCAGGGGAGGTAGATGGCCTTCTAGACCTTTGGAATTGAAAGGGCAATCTAAATGTTAGAGTCTTCTTGCCAAGCTCCACAGTTGAGTGAGCTAAGGACACATTTCTCAAACTTGAGGAGGGCTTACTTGGTAGAGCACTCATTGCAGGGTCCCACCCCCAGAGCTTCTGGTCGGATAGACCTAGGGTGAGGCTTGTGAATATACATCCCTAACATGTTCTCAAGTAATGAGATTAACGAACACATCTTGAGAACCACTGCATCAGGAAAAGGTCATCTTTACGGTAAAGTCACACATCTCTCCATCATAGCAAGGTCACGTCTAGGTCAGGATGGAGCACACACGCCTAATATCAGGCTGACATCCCCTCTGTACTTACAATGGGGTTCTGTTGCAGCACTGTGCGCTCCAGGTCACCTTGTTCCCAGAATTCGGCAGCCACCAGCAGAGCTACCTACAACACAGAGACCATCACACAGAGTCAAAGCCCCAGCCCAATCCCCTACCCCTGCTCTCACCCCACTTGCAAATCCAACTCAACAAAAAGGATAAACCCACCCCTGCCCTGCCACCCTCACTGTGCTGTCATTATTGGAGAGACCTAAAGTGATTCCCATGCCTTAGCAGGGGAGGATGGAACACAGGTGACCTGGTTCTGGAGCTGGGCTGAGAGAGTCCAAGCCTCATGACCTGCTGCCTCCAGTACTGGGATGCCCCTCCTCTTGGGTCAGCAGGAGTTCATACCTTGCTCTGCACCTCCCAAGGCTTGGTGATGGCTGAGAGATCACAGGCAGTCATCATCATGGCCCTGGGCACACAGACACCCTCTGTCAGTCCGGGGCCATTTAAGACTTTATGTACGGGTTAATTCCATCTCTCTTATCTCTCTCCACCCCCACTAGTAGGTGACTTCGTCTCATGGTGAGGAAAGGGCTCACCCCCATTGCATCTGGGGGTTGGGCTTTGAAATCAGATAGGGTTAAATCCTGCCTCTGAGGTTGGACCTTGTGCAACTACACCAACCGCTCTGAGCCTCCATTTCCCTGCCTGTAATGATAATCGTGTTTTACTCACCGAGCAGGTGTAAGATTAAACGAGGTGGTGGATGGAGAAACCTTAGCATAGTGTCTGGATGTGGTACGTGCACAAGGAACATGTCCCGGGTTTTCTTATGTACCAAGCACTGTTTCAGGGACTGCCCAAATATCGATTTCATTAAAATCTCATTGCATCTTCAGAGTCCCCTCGATCTTGGCTACGGTAGACAAGTGTTTCTCAACTTGTTTTCTCATCATCGTTCCCTGCCCCAACTGCCAAAGAGCCTTTTTAGACACTTTTCCTGTAATCACCCCACCATGAGCTTTTAATACCACAGATATGCTGTCCATCTGTTTGGAGAACTGCAGGCCATTGTAATAGCTAAGATTGCTCTCCTCCTTCAAGAATCACCTTTTGTACATTAGAGGCAATATACTCCTGTTTTCTTTTTCTTTTCTTTTGAGATGGAGTTTCACTTTTTCGTCCAGGCTGGACTGCAATGACGCCATCTCCACTCACTGCAACCTCCACCTCCTGGGTTCAAGTGATTCTCCTGCCTCAGCCTCCTGAGTAGCTGGGATTACAGGCACGCGCCACCATGCCTGGCCAATTTTTGGGTTTTTAGTAGAGATGGTGTTTTGCCATGTTGGCCAGGCTGGTCTCAGACTCCTGACCTCAGGTGATCCACCTGCCCTGGCCTCCCAAAGTGCTGGGATTATAGGCGTGACCCACTGCACCTGGCCATACTCCTTTTTTCTATCAGTCAGTTAGCTTTTCTGATTTAGGAGTTTTGTTTAATACTAATAGACTTCTTTCTCTTCTAAGCCATTTCCTCACCTGGCAGAAACTCTCATACAAAAAATTTAAAACGTAAAAAAAGAAAAAAAAAGTATGGTGTAGAGAGAACTGTGAGCAGCTATAGTGAAGAGGCCTTGCATTAAGAAGGAGTGAGAAGGGCCAGGCACCCTGGCTTATGCCAGTAACCCAACCCTTTGAGAGGCCAAGGCGGGGAGATTATTTGCAATCAGGAATTCAAGACCAGCCTGGCCAACATGGTGAAACCTCGTGTCTACTAAAAATACAACAATTAGTCGGGCATGATGGCATGCACCTGTAATCTCGGCTACTCAGGAGGCTGAGGCAGGAGAATTGCTTGAACCGGGAGGCGAAGGTTGCAGTGAGCCAAGATAACACCATTTCAGTTCTTCTTGGGCAAAAAAAAAAAAGTTTGGGAAAAAAAAAAAAAAAAAAAAAAAAAAGGGAGCTGGTAAAGAAAGGAGGCAGAAGGCATTCAAAAGTAAACTCTTAAGGGAGTGTCCTGCTCATAAGAAGGCAAGGCAGGTATTATTACACAGGTGGGTACAACAGAAAATAGAAGGGGGAAGGACAGGGACAAAGAAGTGGAGCAAGAGGAGGGAGCAGGTAGGGTGGATTTGAAAAGGATTTTAGAGCAGGTAATGCTGCCGATCCACGGTCATGTGGCGTGGGCCCAAAACTCCACACGGGGGAGTGCAGACAGTTTCTGGTAAGCAGTGGGGAGCAGTTGAAGGTTAAGGGCCCAGGTGTGACCTCTTCAGAGCTGTGCTGCGGGAAGGACAGAGGGGGATTGGGGTGCTGCAGGAATTCAGCAGGAGGGCAGGAGAGCTGGCCTGCAGCAATGCCTGCGGAAGGGTGAGACCAGTGGGCAGGAGCCGGGGAGAGGGAGGAGTGAGAGAAGGCCGGGGTTCGGAAACTAACTTGCTGCTTGGATGATTTTACAATTAACCAACTGTATGGGGCATATTTTCTTTTTCTTTCTTTCTTCTTTCTTTTTCACCACAAGCAATTAAATTCTTTATTATAAAAATCTCAAAAATGTCTACCTTTGCTGGAGGCCAATCTTCTAAAACGGGATCAAAGGCAATCCTGCTGTTTCTCTCTGAAAGCTAAACTCCCTCTGAATGAGAAAATAATACTAGAACACGAAGAATTTTATTTCCAAGCTTCATATGCAAAAGGCAGTTTGCATTCTTAGGAAACACAAAAGTATTACCTAAACCACAAATATTTCTGTCTACTCCATTCAACCTAATTAAAGAAAACAAAATGATGAGAAAAATAGGAACTGAACAGAAAGAAAATTCACTTCATTTTCTACTAGGATGAACGTTCAAAGGTTGCTTCAAATTAAGTACTTTTAATTATCATTCTAGCGAGGATCACACTAAATAAGACCTCATGACAGTCCCATATGCGGCCACTTCACCTAAACCGTGGCACAGAAAGCTCTGCTGTGAGCCACAAGAAGCACATCACCTCCCCACAAGCACAGGTTGCTGGGATGAGCCACCCTTTCCTTTTCCTTTCATGTTTATATTCTTCTCAACTGCGTCTCAGTTTCCTAAAGGTCCCAGCCACACAGAATTCTTTTAGGGGTTAAAGTAGGAGGAAAAAAATAAAGAGAAGCCAACATCCATCCTTGAAGAAAAAAAGTAAATCCATTTCATGGTATGGGGCATATTTTCTGTAAGCTGGTCTGGGAGGCTGTAAGAGTTACTCATGAAATATTAACAAATTTAAAGAAAATCTTTAATTATGGGCCAGGCGCAGTGGCTCACACCTGTAATCCTGGCACGTTGGCAGGCTGAGAATGAAGGATCGCTTGAGGCCAGGAGTTCGAGCTTAACCTGGGCAACATAGTGAGAACCTGTGCCTATGAAAAATACACAGATCAGCCAGGCGTGGTGGCATGTGCCCATAGTCCCAGCACTTTGGGAGACGAAGGTGGGGGAATCGCTTGAGCCCAGGAATTTGAAGCCACAGCGAGCTATGATCATGTCACTGCACATTTTAAATTACATAAACCCTCAAAAATTCACATAACTCTTTAAGCTTTCAGAATGTACACGTTTCCTAGAAACACCACTATGCTTTTTATTAACCTCAGAAAACATGCCCTATGCTTTAATAAGTGCTGTGAACATGTTACACTTCCTGTCAGATAGGTTGGGAAAATAAATGCTCAGCTCTGCATGTAAGAGTCACCAGCTCCCTGGTGGCTTCAGGAGGGTACTGGATGCTTGCTTTCCTTCGCTGGAGGGATCACGTGAAAAACACTCCCAGAGGTTGAAGAAAAACACCTAAGAATTTTATAGACAGAGATTTGCTGTGTGCATGGGGTGGAGGAAGGACACTGAGGTGCCAGAAAAGCCAATTCGAGGCCTTGTGCCCTAAAGACGAGGCTTCACATTCACTTCGGCACTGCCCTGCATATGCACTGGGGTTCCAGGTGCTGTGCTGGGCATGGGGGATCCCGAGCGGCCTGCAGGGAGCTCACGGTCACTCAACGAACACAGGGCACAAAAAACTGTCATCACAATATGCTAAGTAGAATGGCAGAAAAAGGTCCAAGGGAAAGAAAGAAAGAAAGAGAAAGAGAGAGAAAAAGAAAGAGAGTGAGAGAAAGAAAGAAAGAAGGAAGGAAGGAAAGAAAGAAAGAAAAGAAACTCAAATGTGAAGGTGGCTAGTTCAGCCCAGGTGCCATCTAAGAGGTGACAATGGAGCAAAGGCCTTGTGGCGTACACAGGAGCTCTCTGTAATGGACAGAATGTTTGTCCCTTCCCAAATTTATATGCGGAAGCCCTAACCCCTAATATGATGCTATTAGAAGACAGGGCCTTTGCGGGGTGATGAGTTTTCCATTAGGTCATAAGGGTACACCCCACATCATGGGGTCATGGCCTTCACCACCACGGAAGAACACCCCGAGAAGGCGGCCATCTGCAGGCCCGGAAGAGGCTGGGCTCATATGGTCCATGCTCTCAGAGATCTTGTGGACGTGCTGGGGAATTGCACATTTATCCCACAAATGCAGGTTAACATGAAGCAAACAACTGCTCTGAAGGAAAGGACTTCTATTCTTGGAGATGATATGAGAAACAGAAACTGACCAAGGTCTGGGAGTTCAGGAAGGGCTTCCCTGAGAGAGTGCCCCTCGAGCTGATAACTGTAGGAGGTATAACCATTTATTTGGTAAAGAAGGGAGTGGCAGAAACACATTCCAGGCAGAAGGATCATCTAGTGTGCAGGTGTGCAGGCCCTGGTAGAAGGAAGCCTGACACAAAGGGCTTAAAGGTGGGAGGAGCTCAGAGAGCAGGTGGGAGACCTGGCAAGAGAAGCTCCACAGAGGAGCAGGGGCAGCCACGCAGAGCCCAGGGACTGTGGCGAGGGGATGGTCCTTGCGCTGTGAGCAACAGGAAAAACCACTGGAGTTAGAACAGAAGGGTGACGTGGTCAGATCAGCATTTCACAGAGATCACCTGTGGTTTAGGTGTGGAAGAGACGGAGCGTACACAGGGAACCCAGTTAGGAAGCCACTGCAGGATCTGGACAAGAGATGGAGGTGGCAATAAAGAGACATGTCCAGACAGATATGGCACGTAGGAAGTCAACTCAGCAGCATTTGGGGACAGTTTAGACATGCAAAGTGAGGAAGAGACAGGCGTCAGGATGGAACAGAGCAAAGGACAACATGGTTGTAATGCAGAAGCAAGAGTACCCCGCAAAGGTACTGCATGCTCAGAAATGGGAACGTTTTGCTCTCAGTAGACGAGTCATCAAGAGGAGGGGATGGAGGTCAATGGGACAACAGTGTAAAATTCCATGCAGGGCTTTGGAATGAGACAGCTGAATTACGCCTTCCATCTACTCCTCACTTACTGCGTCCAGGGCAAGCTGTCTTTGAGTCCCAGTCTGTTCGTTTGTAAAATGAGCTATTCATATTAGGTTGGATCCTATGAAATCCTGATTTTGTTAGTCAAAATCAGTTAAAATTCAGCAGTTTCTTATGGGTCCATGTAACATATCCTCTCTAAGACTTACGTGATGATCACATAAGATGCTTTTGTAAATACACCCAGTGTCCTCATCTTCATGATCAGCACCTGCATTTATCTCATTCATGTTCTGGGTCACCCTCGTGTATAGAGCTCTCAAAAGCAAGCTGAGCGCTTATCCATTTGCACCATCCCCAAGGCAAATGTTTCTTCCTGAACTTGGCTGTGAGGCTCAATGGCACTTCCTCCTGACTCCTGGCCAACTTTCAGGAAAAGCATTCCAGCCTTCCTCTTGGCCAGCCCTTTCAGGACACTTACTCGGACCCTCCCTGCAATTACACCTGTCCGGAGGGCATGGCAGGAGATTCTTCAGGGAAGGCCTTGGAGGCACCTGAGAGAGGGGTGGGTGTGCAGGCAAGGACTGGTGTGGCTGAGTCCAAGTCCTCGATGCTCCACGAATGCCTGTGTGACACCAGCTAAGTCACTGTGTCTCTCTGGGCCTCACTTTCCTCATTTGTAAAACACTAGACCAGGAATTGGCAAACTCTTTCTGTAAAGAGCCAGACAGTAAATATTTGAGGTTTTACACCCCACATAGTCCCTACTGCAAAGACTTAACTCTGCCACTGCGATGGGAGAGCCGCCATAGATAAGCAGGGAATGGATAAGCAGGGTCAGCTCGCCCATTCAGCAGAGCACCGAGGGCCCACAGTACTCTCCAGGGCCCATGAAAATATTTCCATTTCTTTCAAGGTCAGCAGGAAAAAAGGACACAATCAGAATAAATATGTAAGAATGAATTCAGCCTGGATAGTATTTGTCTTCATACTAACACAGTTATAAAATATAATTTGTGGCCGGGCACGGTGGCTCAAGCCTGTAATCCCAGCTTGTAATCCTCCCTTTGGGAGGCCGAGGTGGGTGGATCACGAAGTCAAGAGATCAAGACCATCTTGGTCAACATGGTGAAACCTCGTCTCTACTAAAACTACAAAAAATTAGCTGGGCATGGTGGCGCGTGCCTGTAGTCCCAGCTACTCAGGAGGCTGAGGCAGGAGAATTGCCTGAACCCAGGAGGCGGAGGTTGCGGTGAGCCGAGATCACACCATTGCACTCCAGCCTGGGTAACAAGAGTGAAACTCCGTCTCAAAAAAAATAAAATAAAATAAAATAAAATATAATTTGTATTTACTTATTTACTTTTACGGAGGAAGAAGGCACAGACAAAAGTGCCCAGGACCCACAAAAGTCAGAATGTGGCCCTCTGTCAGGGAATACAATTTGATTTATGGAGACTGAAATTTGAATTTCTTATGATTTTCATTTGTCATGAGATACTCCTTTTTTTTTTTTTTTTTTTTTTTGAGACAGAGTCTCACTCTGTCCCCCAGGCTAGAGTGCAGTGGCACCATTTAGGTTCACTACAAACTTCGTCTCCCAGGTTCAAACAATTCTGCTGCCTCGGCCTCCTGAGCAGCTGAGATTATAGGTGTGCATCACCACATCCAGCTAATTTTTGTATTTTTGGTAGAGACGGGTTTCATCATGTTGACCAGGTTGGTCTCAAGCTCCTGGCCTCAAGTGATCCTCCCGCCTTGGCCTCCCAAAGTGCTGAGATTACAAGTGTGAGCCACCACACCTGGCCATGAAATATCATTCTGTTGATTTTCCCCCCAACCATTAAAAAATGTTATAGCCATTCTTAGATCACGAGCCACACACAAACATCACAGTACTAGAGGATCTGTGAGCTCTTCCAACTCATGGTTTGGTCAGACTGTCAGCAGCAAAATCTGGAATTAAGTGGAAATGTCAAGAGTTTGATGAAGAATAGGAAGTCACACCCTCACTCTAGAGTTTCTACAATATCTTGGCCCTAGAGTAAAAATACTAAAGTAGTCCTAGCTACTCAGGAGGCTGAGGCAGGAGGATCACTTGAGTCCAGGAGGTTGAGGCTATAGTGAGCTATGATCATGCCACTGCACTCCAGTCTGGGCAAGAGAACCAGACCCTACCTTTTAAAGAGAAAAGTCAACTGGCTTTGGGCATATCAAGGGGTTAGGAGTGGACCTCCAGCCACAGGAAGCCAGTGGACATAAGTACTCCAAGATAATCAAAACACAGGAAGGAAATGTTAGGATTTTCCTCACAGCAACCAATCCTGACACCAAGTGTCTTGAAATTCGCTTCAACTCTGATACTAAATTCCTATAGTTAGCATCAGACCCAACACGTTCAAGGGTTCAGTCTCACAAGACTGCCTCACTTCAGAGGCCAGCCACATGTATCGGGTCCCCAAGCTACCTGCACTTCTATCTGACTTGGCAACAAAGTTGAAATGTTTCCCTGTGTTTGGGTTCGGTAATTTGCTAGACCAGCTCACAAATCTCAGGGAAAGACTTTATTTGCATTTTCTGGTTTATTGTAAAGGGTATAGCTCAGAAACAGCCAAATAAATGTGATGCATAGATGAAGTTATGGGAGGGGAAGGCATGCCAGCCACCCAGCACCCGGATGCATTCACCACACCAGAAGCTCTCTCAATCCTGCTGTTGAAAGGTTTTTATGGACCCTTTTATCACAGAAGCATGATTGATTAAGTCATTATCCACTGGCAATTAACTCAGTCTCCAGCCTCATCCCTCCCTGGAGGTTGGGGATGGAGCTGAAAGTTCCAAGCTTCAAATGAAGGCTTGGTCTTTCTGGTGATAAGCCCCAGCCTGAAGCTGTCTAGGGTCCTGCCAAGAGTCATCCCATCAGAACAAAAGACACTCCTATCACTCAGGAAATTCCAAGGGGTTTAGGATCTCTGTCAGGACCCAGGGACAAAGACTAAATATACATGCCTTCTTCTACCACAGGAAGCACGGAACACCACTACCTACTGCACTGCGTTCCACATGCTCCAGCTCAGCCCCATGAGAGTCCACGATCCTCATGGAGGAGATGAGGGAAATGAGGTGAGGGAGTAAGTCACCTGCTCAAGGCCACACCACCAGTAAATGAAAAAGCTGAGACTTGAACCCAGGCTGTCTGATACCAAAGCTCCAAGTGTGTAACAGCTACACACTACTCAGGCGTGAAGACATTCCAAGTATGCACCTGAGCAACGGGCCCCGAGATGGCTTTATAGCAAACAACCCGGGCCAATGTTTGTCCCACGGGGATATTTGGCAATGTCTGGAGACACTTTTGATCGTCACAACAGGGCAGGAGGCAGTGCTCCCGGTGTCTAGTCCTGTGCACCCCACAACATGCAGGGCAGCTCCACAACAGGGTTGCCAGCCCCAAGTGTCAACAGGGCTCAGATTGAGAAATACTGCATTATAGGTCTCCCAACATTTTTCGTTAAATCCTTACCTAAAGACTTTTGAAAACTGCTACCTTCTTGCACATTTTTTTTTTTTTTTTTTTTTTTTTTTGAGACAGAGTTTCGCTCTTGTTACCCAGGCTGGAGTGCAATGGCGCGATCTCCGCTCACCGCAACCTCCGCCTCCTGGGTTCAGGCAATTCTCCTGCCTCAGCCTCCTGAGTAGCTGGGATTACAGGCACGCGCCACCATGCCCAGCTGATTTTTTGTATTTTTAGTAGAGACGGGGTTTCACCATGTTGACCAGGATGGTCTCGATCTCTTGACCTCGTGATCCACCCGCCTCGGCCTCCCAAAGTGCTGGGGTTACAGGCATGAGCCACCGCGCCCTGCCCTTCTTGCACATTTTTAAGTTGACATCTTATACTATTACATCACAAGTTTAATACTTGCAAAGGATCTAATTTATAGCATATTATACATACTGACTTTGTTTTTTGTTTTGCTTTGGTTTGGTTTTTTGAGACAGGGTCTCACTCTGTTGTCTAGGCTGGAGTGCAGTGGCACCATCAGGGCTCACTGCAGCCTCGGTCTCTTGGGCTCAAGCAATCCTTTCACCTCAACCTCCTGAGTAGTTGGGACCACAGATGCAGCCACCATATCCAGAGAAATCTTTATTTTTTGTAGCGACAAGGTCTCACTATGTTGCCCAGGCTGGCCTCAAACTGCTGAGCTCAAGGCCTCCCGCCTCAGCCTCTTCAAAGTGCTGGGATTACACATGTGAGCCATTGCGCCCAGTCATACTGACTTTTTAAAATAAATTTGCTATATCATTCTTTACCCATGACAAAAGCACATGAACAAGCTTTTCTTTAAGAGTCTAGAGTTTTACGTCTTTCATTGTCTCTGTAAACCTCTATTTCCACTTGACTTCCCATAGAATTTTATCCTAATATTGTGCGTGTATGTATACTTGTATGTGCATATGTGTTTTTGTATATGTGTGTGTGTGTGTGTGTGTATACTATGTATATTCTTGAAAGTCTTTCACTGACCAACTTTCATAATTACATGTAACCAATTATATCCATATAATTAAAAATTTTTCTTTGCTCATAAGCCTCTAAGCGTTGAAAATTTTTCTCTTGGATTAAGTTATTATTACACAGTTAAACGACAAAATATACTACCCATTTTTACAAATAATTATTAAATACTCAAAGTACCTTTTTTTGAAATTCGTCCATTAACAAGATAGGATGGGATTTTCAAAAAGTATTGGTTAATGAATGAATATTTCTTATTAGACTGAACTAGGATTCAGCATCTATTTTTTTGCCAATTTCCCTCTCTCTCTCTCTTTTTTTTTCTTTTTTTTTTTTTTTTTTTTTTTTACTAGAGTCTCTGTTGACCAGGCTGGAGGGCAGTGCAGTGGCATGATCATAGCTAGCTATAGCCTGGAACTCCTGGGCTCAAGTGATCCTCCCATCTCAGCCTCCCATGTAGCAGGCACCACCATACCTGGATAATTAAAAAAAAAAAAAAAAATCAAGACAGAGGCTTACTCTGTCACCCAGGCTGGAGTATGGTGGTGAGATCATGGCTCACTGCAACCTCCGTCTCCCAGGTTTAAGCGATTCTCGTGCCTCAGCCTCCCAAAGTGCTAGGATTACAGGTGTGAGCCACTGTGCCCAGCTCCTATTTTTAAATTTAAATAAGCATGTTACAATGCATCCAATTTACCTTTTTTTTTTTAATTCTAAGAAAGGTGGAAGTATATGGAAGGTAGGTAGGTAGATTAGATGGATGGATAGATAGATAGATAGATAGATAGATAATAGATAACATGATTCGGTTGAGAGACTATTGGCCAAATAAAAAAGAAAGAAAAAAATTGTAAAGACAGGTGATGGAAAGAAGCCAGTGGTGTGGGTTCAATCAGTTGCTGCCACTTTCAGTACTCATTACTGATGTGCCTTGCTCAGTGTCATGGTTCCTGGGCAGTGATACATTCTCTGAAAGCAGTAAGATATTTAAAGGAAAAATCATTCATTGCTGCTGTTTCTCTGTACAACCCCACCCACTGGCTGGGAATGGGGGCGGGGTTCAGGGGGAGTGCCTGGAAATTAAAGCTGTAAAAAGTTGAACAACTAGTCCAGTGGCTCACACCTGTAATCCCAGCACTTTCAGAGGCCGAGGTGGGAGAATGGCTTGAACCCGGGAGTTTTTTTTTTTTTTTTTTTTTTTTTTTTTTGAGATAGTCTTGCTCTGCCGCCAGGCTGATTATGCAGTGGTGCAATCTCGGCTCACTGCAACCTCCACCTCTCAGGTTCAAGCAATTCTGCCTCAGCCTCTGGATTAGCTGGGATTACAGGCACGCACCACCATGCCTGGCTAATTTTTTGTATCTTTAGAAGAGATGGGGTTTCACCATGTTGGCCAGGCTGATCTCAAATTCCTGACCTCATGATCCACCCGCCTCGGCCTCCCAAAGCGCTGAGATTACAGGCGTGAGCCACTGTGCCTGGCCGAATCCAGGAGTTTAAGATCAGCCTGTGCAACAGAGTCAGACCCTTTTTCGTCTCTACAAAAATTTAAAAAGAGTCTGGCTGTCATCCAGGCTGGAGTACAGTGGTGCAATCTTAGCTTACTGCAACCTCTGCCTCCCCAGTTCAAGCAATTCTCATGCTTCAGCCTCTTAAGTAGTTTGGATTACAGGCACACACCATGACACTTGGCTAAGTTTTGTATTTTTAGTAAAGATGGAGTATTGCCATGTTAGCCAGGCTGGCTTAAACTCCTGACCTCAAGTGATCCACTCGCCTTAGCCTGTCAAAGGGCTGAGATTACAGACATGGTCACTGGGCCTGGCCCCTTCCTTAGATTTATAATGCCTTAATTATGAGAGGCTGTGACAACACCCGTATGGTGGGCCCTTGATCAACACAGGTTTGAACTACACAGGTCCACTTACACATGAAGTTTTTTTCAACTGAACATGGATTGCAAGACGCAAAACCCATGTATAGGGAGGGCTCTCTTCACATCCAAGGGTTTTTCTGGGCTGACTGCAGGACTTGAGTTTGTACAGATTTTGGTATACTAGGGGGTTCTGGAGCCGGTGCCCTGAGTATACCCACGGATGACTGTATTTGAAATAGTCATCCTGTATTTCAAAGCCCAGAGGTTTTTGTCTCTAGGACAATGCACCGCAGGAAGATTCAAGAAAGAGTGGAGTTGGCTTTATTTTGTAAGGTGGGAAAGTGAGAGAATGCTGTGCCTACTTCGCTGCTTCCTTCTCAGGAAGATTAACATTATGAAAGAAAACACTGATTTCCTTAATGCTATCCATGCTGACATACTCCTGGAAGGACACGAGTTCCTGGAGCGGGCGTGTGCCGTCATCTGAGGGTGCCTACATAAGCATCACCTTGACTTTGACAATGGCTGGGTTCCTGCTCCTGGCTTTTTTTTCTTTTTTTAAGTTAAACACAATACCTTTCATTTGATGTCATTTCTTTGTAAGTCTGTAAGATACTCCATTGTATGAAAGTGTTATCGTTTCTTTAACCTAGCTCCCCACTGCTAGGTATTTAGATTGCTTTCAATCTTGTTTGTGTTACAATCAATGCTGTAACAAATAACTCTGTACACATGCTTTGTGTATGTGTGGGAGAATATCTGGAGAGGAAATCCTGGAAGTGGGATTGCTGGGTCAAAGGGCATGAGCACTTACAGCTTTGATAGGTGTTACCAAATCGCCCTCCACAAAGGCTGGGCCTGTTTACACTCCCACATGGGGAATGAGGTGGCCTTTTCCCTCAATCTGCCCAACACAGTATGTTAGCAAATGCTCTCATCTTTGCCAATAGGAGTTAAACATTATATCTCACTGTAGATTTATAGTCGTCATCTTTTCATAGGTTTATATCCCACTGTAACTTTTCTGGGAACTGTCGGTTTGCACCTTTTGCCAGTTTTCTATTGGATTAGTCTTTTTCTTGAATTGTATTAACACTTTATTTACTGAAGAAATTAGATCTTTTTCTCTTAGAAGTGTTGCAAATATCTTCTTCCAGCTTATCACTTACATTTCCAGGGTATGTGTTTTTGTGTGTTGTACAGAAAACCTTAATTATTTCATAGTCAGATTTCTCCATCTAATTTTTTGACTTTATGGATTTCATGTCTTCTTTATTTATTTATTTTGAGATGGAGTCTTGCTCTGTCACCCAGGCTGGAGTGCAGTGGCACAATCTTGGTTCACTGCAACCTTCACCTCCTGGGTTCAAGGGACTCTCCTACCTCAGCCTCCTGAGTAGCTGGGATTACAGGTGCCCACCACCTCACCTAGCTAAATTTTTGGTAGAAACAGGTTTTTAGTAGAGTGGCATTTCACCATGTTGGCCAGGCTGGTCTCCAACTCTGGACATCAGGTGATCTGCCTGCCTCGACTTCCCAAATTGTTGGGATTACACTGCACCCAGCCTCATGCCACATTTTGAAAATCTTGCTCTGAAATTATTCTTAATTCTTCCACGTTTTCTTCATGCTCTCTTTTCTTTCCCTTGTTACTTTAAAATTTTTAATTCATCTGGAGTTTATTTTGCCGTAAGGAGTGAGGTAGGGATCTAACTTCGTGGCCCTCCCATTGTCCCAACACCACTGATAAACTTATACCTTTCTCCACTGGTATAAAATCTGCTTTGAGCACAGACATAGTCCTTAAGATCGTCCTATTGATGTGAACGACTTCTCCTGCCTAGGATTGAACTGCCTTTAGTTCTGCTGGTTACCACTATTACTCTTCTATGTCAGAGTTTTCTAGCCACTCTTTTTTATCTTTTTTCTTTTTCTGGCTATTCTTGCATACTTATTTCAAATAAGAATTTTTCAATCAGCTTCCTAAATTCCCCTGGAATAAAGCAGGGGTTTTTTTTTGTTGTTGTTGTTTGTTTGTTTTTTAATCACCCTTAAATGAATAATTAATTAGGGAGAATAGACAACTTTCTAATATCAAGTCCCTCTATCCAACAGCAGGGTGTTCCTTCCAACTATGTAGTCCTTCTGCTGAGCCATTTTGAAATGTCCAGCTACAGAAATCAGAAAAAGAAAAACGTTAGGAAAAAAACCAGAAGTTAATAAATAAATAACCATAGTGAGATACCACCTGGCACCAGTCATAATGGCAATTATTAAAAAGTCAAAAGAAGTCTGGGAACTGTGGCTCATGCCTGTAATCCCAGCACTTTGGAAGTCCGAAGCAGGCAAATCACTTGAGGTCAGGAGTTCGAGACCAGCCTGGCCAACACAGTAAAACCCCATCTGTACCAAAAAATACAAAAAATTGGCTGGGCGTGGTGGCAGTTGCCTGTAGTCCTAGCTACTGTGGTGGCTGAGGCACAAGAATTAATTGAACCCAGGAGGTGGAAATTGCAGTGAGCTGAAATCGGTGACAGAGTGAGACTCCGTCTCAGAAAAAAAAAGAAAAGAAAAAGTCAAATCATAACAGATGCTGGTAAGGCTGTGGAGAAAAAGGAATACTTACGCACTGCTGATGAGAATGTAAAGTAGTTCAGCCACTGTGGAAAGCAGTTTAGAGATTTCTCAAAGAACTTAAAGTGGAATTACCATTTGCCCCAACATCCCATTAGTTGGTACGTATCCAAAAGAAAACAAATAATTCTACCAAAAGACACATGCACTTGCATGTTCATCACGGTGCTATTCACAACAGCAAAACACGGAATCAAACTTGGTGCTTATCAACAGTGGATTGGATAAAGAAAATGTGGTACACATACACCATGGAATACCATGCAGCCATAAAAAAAGAAAAAAAACACGGCCTTTGCAGGAACAGGAATAGTGTTGGAGGCTATTCTATTAAGCGAATTAACACAAGAATGGAAAACCAAACACTGCATATTCTCACTTATAGGTGGGAACTAAACATTAAATATACATGGACACAAAAGACAGCAACAATAGATACTGGGGACTACCAGATGGGAGAGGGAGGAGAGTGTGGGCTAAAAACCCACCTACTGAGTGCTATGCTCACTACCTGGGCAATGGGATCGTTTGTACCCCAAACCTCAGTGTCACACAATATACCCATGTAATAAACCTATCCATGTATCCTTTGATATATAATAAAAGTTGAAATTATAAATAAATGTGGATGGACATGGTGACTCACACTTGTAATCCCAGCACTTTGAGAGGCCAAGGTGGGTGGATCACTTGAGCTCAGGAGTTCAAAACCAGCCTAGGCAACATGGCAAAACCTGTTTCTACCAAAAATACAAAAAGTAGCCAGGTGTAGTGGCTGTGCCTGTAGTCCCAGCCACTAAGGAGGGTGAGCTCAGGGGATTGCTTGAGCCTGGAAGGTTGAGGCTGCCGTGAGCCCTGATTGCCACTGCACTCCAGCCAGGGCAATAGAGCAAGGCCCTGTCTCAAAAATAAATAAATAGTTGGGGGGCGGGGGACAGCTCCTGGTCAGCCTGTGAGTAACCATGGGCTGAGTGTGCCCCTTGTTCAGTGAAAGCAGACTGCACTGCTCCCAGGATCATACTGCAGACACTTGCAATGCTTGTGACTTAATCAAGTCTCATTTCCACAGAAGCATCTGGGGCTAAACAAATAAGGCAATGCCTCCTAGGCAACTGGTCAGGCCTTGTCCCCCCTGCAACTTTTCCTGACCACTGCCTTCAATGACCAGGACCCATCACAGAGGAGCCAGGGGACAATCTGGCTTGGGCCACATATGCATAAAAGGCCTCAGATTTACACTTCTCACCCCATTGTCAGTTGAGGTGAATCATGGAAGCACACTGAGAAAACTGAAAAAAGACATTCACCAGACAACTTAAATATGAATCTCATTAGCGTTCCAACAGTGCCACACCATGCACTATAAATTTCATATCAACCGTAACCGATCTGTGAATGCACATCTATATTGCAGGTTGTTGTCCTATGTAAAAGAATACTTAAAAAATTAATCCTATATATTTTGAGTGACACATTAACTATCACTCAAACTTTAATTGGGGCTGGGCATGATGGCTCACACCTATAATCCCAGCAGTTTAGGAGGCCGAGGTGGGTGGATCACTTGAGGTCAGGAGTTCGAAACCAGCCTGGACAACATGATAAAACCCCGTCTTGACTAAAAATACGAAAATTAGCTGGGCATGGTGGTGGGTGCCTGTAATCCCAGCTACTAGGGAGGCTGAGGCAGGAGAATCGCTTGAACCTCAGAGGCGGAAGTTGCAGCGAGCCAAAATCTTGCTAGGGCACTCCAACCTGGGCGACAGAGTGAGACTCTGTCTCAAAACAAAAACAACAACAAAAAAAACACCTTTAATTGGTATAGTATGCTTTTCATTGTATCAAAAACTGGAAAGTTATATCAGTTTACCACCCAAATCCTAGATATTATGATTGAAATACTTCAAATAACACACTTTTATATACAGATAAATAAAACAATAATATATTGTCTTGCATTTTTAGTGCGAAAATAAAGATTAAACATATGGTTTGTGCAACTGGAATTTGGTATAAGTTCATTTTTTCATATGTTGAAGGCCTCCAAAATGAAAGAGTGCAAAGGCTTGTTGAGGGCAGTAAGAGCTGTCAGAGCAACGTTTCGCCCCATGATCCTAAGCCTAAGAGCATCAGGTTTTAACCCCATCCCAACTCACATGACGATTTCTTTCCGTGTCTGCTCCAGCATCATGTACTGCGTCCACTCCTGTTCACTCTCGTACATCTTAGACTGATCCACGATCTTTTGGAACATCGTCCTCTTCCTACAAGACACACCAGTCTAGTAAAGCGAGCAAGTCATAGAATAAGGCAACACCTGAGTTGCTAACACTGGCTGATTCAGATGGAGGCTTATTAAATCAACAGAATTCACAGAACAAGGTTGAAAGAACCCAGGCCTGGGAGTGAAGACCTAGCTCTAACCTAAGTCTCTCCAACTGATTTGTTATCTAATCTTAGCAAATCTCTTGTCCTGAATCTCAGTGTTCCCATCTGTACAATGGGGGTAATAATATCTAACTCACAGAGTTGTAGCAAGAATCAATGTTTCCATAACACATGTGTTGTGCTTGACACATAATAATGTTTATTAATATCATCATTGTTGCTGGGTGCAGTGGCTCCTGCCTGTAATCCCAGTACTTAGGGGGGCTTAGGCAGAAGGATGCCTTGAGCCCAGGAGTTTGAGATCAGCCTGGGCAACATAATGAGAACCCATCTTTATAGGAAATTAAAAAATTATCCAGGCATGGTGGTGTTCCTGTGGTCCCAGCCACTCAGGAGGCTGAGGTGGGAGGATCACTTGTCCCAGGAGGCAGTGAGCTGTGATGGTGACACTGCACTTTAGCCTGGGCAACAGAGCAAGATCCTGTCTCAAAAAAAGAAAAAAAAAAATATATATATATATATAAAATCATTGTTACTATTAAAATAAGAAGAAATACCAACTTGAAATACAGGGCGAGGTCTGTGGCAATGATTGCAATGTCCATCATGTGGATGGCATGCTCATGCTGTCGACGATTGAGGTTTTGAAAGATATTCAGGCTCTAAAACAAAAAAACAGGCAAGATGGGAGAGAATTGATGCTGGAAAGTCACCCATCGACCAATGGCCGCCACAGACGATGGCAGAAGCAGTCCAGGCCAATGGAAAGAATGCTTCCAGGGCACACTCAGGCTGCTTGTGAGATGGGGTCTCTGATCCATGCCCGGCAGCTGGTGTACCCTTGGCCCTCATCCTACCTCGTCTCTGAGCAATGTTTTGCCAAACTCCAAGTGGTGTCTTTCCAAGATAGAGGACCCATGCAGCTTGGCCAGTGGGTTCTGGGATCTGAATGAGAAAGAGAGAGAGAGAGAGAGATAATCAATACGGAATGGACAATAGAAAATTAGGACTAAATATTAAGTCTCCTGCCTCCATCTTTAACCTTCTCCACAAGTGATTCCAAGCTACTTTTGGGTCATGAACTCATTAGAGGATCTACTAAATAGTGTGGACCCATTCCCCCAGAAAAAGCCGCAAACACACACAATGCAATAAAGGATTTTAGGGACATTAGCATTGGCCCATGCTTCGAGATCATCTAGCCCTGATTCTTCATATCCGAGTCTTGAATATTCATTTCTGAATTCAATAAATATTTGTTGAGCACTTACTATGTGCCACACACTGTGCTAAGTATTTAGAGTCTCAAAATGTAAAATGTAAATACAATCTCTAGCCCCAGAGCAGCATGGAAGTATTGAGAAGAGTCAGAGCAGCATGAATTCAGAGCTTGTTAATGACTTACAGGCCATGGGCCCTGAGCGGAGACTCAGTTTTCTCCTGTGTAAGTAGGGATAACATTAATCCCTGCTCTGCCCAGCCCACTGGGTGGTTGTGAGGATCCAATGAGATCATGGCTCAAGGACTATGCTTCATGGGCTGTCTGAAATATAAGCTCTGTGAGGACAGGGGCTGTTTTGCTCATCAGAGCACCTCCTTTGCCTAGCATAGAGCCTACCACCTATATTAGAAGCATTATAAATATGAGATAGGGCTGGGTGCAGTGGCTCATGCCTGTAATTCCAGCATTTTGAGAGGCCAAAGCACGTGGATCACTTGAGGTTGGGGGTTCGAGACCAGCCTGCCCAGCATGGAGAAACCCTGTCTCTATAAAAATAAATAAATAAACAAACAAATAAATAAATAAGAGATGAATGAATGAACCATTACTGGTTACTTAACATCTTGGCCCTAATTGGTACAGCAGGTAGCAGAGGAAGGAGACAGGAAAGGAGATTAATGCATTAATTTTCTATGGGTGTTGTAACAAACTGCCACAGACTTAATGGCTTAAAACAATAAAATGCATCATTTTACAGCTCTGTATGAAGTCTGAAATGGGTCCTTAGGGCTGCTTTCCTTCTGGGGGCTCCAGAGGAAAATCTGTTTCCTTGCTTTTTCGAGTTTCTGGGGGCCACCTCCTTGCTTGTAGCCCGTGCCTCCATCTACAAAGAGTAGCATTGCCTCTCCTCTCTGACCTCCTGCTTCCCTATATAAGGACCCTTGGGACTACATGGGGCCCACTCGAATACTCCCTGTATCTCAAGATCCTCGACTTAATCACATCTGCAAAGTCCCTTTTGAATATAAGTGAAATCTTATATGTTGTCTTATAAGACAACATATTCCCCAGCTCAGGGATTTGAGATCTGGACATCTTTGGGGGGTCATTATTTTGGCTGCTACAGGAGGAGACTCAGATCCCAGGGACAGAAGGCAGTGGGAATCTGTGGAGCACAAGACTTCCCTGTTGGCCAGTGAGCCTGCCTGGAGGCCACATACAACTGGATAATAAATCCGGAGGGCTGGGGGTGGGGAGGGAGGCTGACTCACTTCATCTGGTAGAGGTTGTTGGTGCCTCTGTGGTCAATGTCATGGCAGAAAGCAGCAGTGACCATGGCCAAGGCCTCCAGGTCCGTGAAGTAGCGCTTCAGCTTTCCCGTCTGGAAGGGCAAGGAGAATGCAAATCATTCCTTTTGTGTAGGGGCTGGAAGCAGGGCTGAAAAGGCGGGTGTAGGGAGGAGGGCCCAGAGCTAGGAAGCATGGGTCTGATCTTGGCTGTATCCTGGCCCCAGAGGCTGACCGGAGGACTGCTCAGGGCTGAGGGGTTTTTTTTGGGATGTGGGACTTTCGGTGCTAGAATGGGGAAAGTACCAGGTAAATGGAGACAACTGGTCACCCTGTTTCTGAGTTGACCTTAGCTGGTCTCATCTCACTCTGAACCTCAGTAACCCAATCTACAAACAGGGGGTGGAACATATTAGATTAGGTGATTTTTGAGAAATTTGTAGATGTCAGGTTTTAGGATCTGGCTGGACTGGTAAAACAAAACTTTCAAAACAGGTCTACTGGTTTAAGCACAGCCTGGAGGAATCCTTCCTTGTGATTCTGCCAGACACTTAACTCCTTGATGCTGGATGTTGAAACAAAATGTGGGAAAGTTCTTTGGAGAGCTGACGCTGACTTTAAGAAAGAAATCACTCTTCGTGGTGTTCTTGCTACCTTCTATGATACCCTGGTCAGAATTCCTGCTTCTGGCCCTAGCACCCACTCTGGCCTGACCATTTCAGCCAAGGGGGAAGGAATGAGGATGAGGAAGGGCAGGGATTTGCATCATGATCTGGAGGGGAAATAATTTTAATTAAAACATAAAGGTCTCTGATCTTCTGAGCCAAAAATACGGACACAAATACACAAAGATAAGTTCCTCCAAGGATATTGTGGCATTGTTTGTAATAGTGAAAGACTGAAAACATTTCCAAGTCCAACAATAGAACACTATGCAGCCATAAAATTGTATCATGGATAAGCTTTAAAACATTATACTAAGTGAAGTACACCAGACACATAAGGATAAATACTGTAAGATTTCACTTATGTGAGGTACATAGAATAGCCAAGCCCGTGGGAGGCTGAAGCAGGAGGACCACTTGAGCTTAAGAGTTCAAGACCAGCCTAGGCAACACAGCCAGACCCTGTCCCTACAAAACTAAAAATTTAGCTGGGCATGGTGGCGCATACTGTGTTCCAGCTACTTGGTATTAGTCCAAACTGTACCATTTTGTAACCTCCCCATTATTTTACAGAACTTTGTCAAAGTGAAACTTTTCACAGGGGTTTGGGCCGTGAGAAACATCCTGCATAACTACCTGACCACAGGGCAGGCAAAGGCCCAACTAAAGAAACATCCTGGCATATCTGGCTGGGTAAAAGTCCAAGAAATACCACGATGGCATCCCTCCGGGACAAGGGCGCAGCTGCCTCATCATGAGAACATCTATTAACATCCTGCCAGGCAAGAAGCCATACTGCCCAGACCCCTCCCACCCACGCCTATATCCTATAAGCAGCAGTGGGCTCTGGCATTAGGCTGGTCCCCACTTCTGTAGGTTTTATGCTGGACATAAAGCCTGCATTTGCTGTTGAGCTGCCCTCTTTCTGTTTGCGTGTGTCTTTCTTTAACCCTCACTTTCCCTTCAAAACCTAACACTTGGAAGAATGAGGTGGGAGGATCGCTTGAGCCCAGGAGGTCAAGACTGCAGTGAGCCACGTGTTCTCAGCACTACACTCCAGCCTATGTGACAGAGCAAACCATGTCTCAAAAAAAAAAAAAAAAAATCTAAGAGGATAGAGATTAAATGTTGCCTCCTCTACAATTTCTTATTACCAACAGACTAAAAATATTTGGGACTGTTAGTAAACATGTTCTGTGCCACAATGACAGACTGTACTATGGGAAAGTAGATGCTTCTAGAAACTATTATTCACAGACTGTTGACCTACAGATTGCTGGTGTGACAGACAGTTCACAATTTTTGCTTGCTTCCTAGTGTTCACTGGAAATTAAGGTCACTAAGGGTTCAAATTCCTAATTAATGTAGGGATATATTAACATATTTCTATATTATTTATAATTCTTAACCCTTAATTAATATATTAATAATAATAACTAGTAGTTAATATATTATTACTAAAAATAATAAGTGAAACAATTCTATAAGCAATTATATAAGAAGGCAAAAAGTCCTTTGGGTAAGAAAAAGCTATACGATATGAGGATGCTTTATTTTGTTAAGGGGGAAAAGAGAAATTTTTGTCCTAAAGTAAGATAACTGGCTGTTCCAAAATGAGAAGAGGAAAAAGCACAGTACAAAAGCTGAGTGGATAAGAAAGCTGTAGAAGGCTTGTGGAGGATAAATCTTGCGATAGTAATTACTTGTGTCATTAAGTTGGCTAAGATGGAAAGAATATTTTTAAGTTTTTCTAAAATTTTGATATTAACACTATCTTGAACATTAATGTCCAACATACACTGATGCAAAACTAGAATTTAGACCTCTCTTTTAAAACAACAAAGTTTTCTTGGAGTATTGGTCTGCTTTTAAAAGGAAATTTATCTTTTAGGTAATTGGCCTAGGAAACAAAGATTCTGTGCCTTATCAAATTAATTTCCTGTGCTCCGGGTTGTCTTTGTTAGGTTTTTGATCACTTAAGAAAACTGAGTTTTCTTTACTAAAAGAGTTAAGGTCTTTTTATAAGTATGTAACTTTCTGTGTTTGCCTTTGAAGTCTTTTATTTATCACTTTGGTCAAATGAATGACTACTGTTCACAGTGATCTTTTCTTTTCTTTTTTTTTTTTTGAGACAGAGTCTCCCTCTGTCACCCAGGCTAGAGTGCAGTGGTGCAACTGCATCTCACTGTAGTTTGGACCTCCTGGGTTCAAATGATCCTCCCACCTCAGCCTCCTGAGTAGCTGGGACTACTCGTGCATGCCACCACACTGGGCTAAATAATCTTATTTTGGGCTGGGCACAATGGCTCTTTCCTGTAATCACAGCACTCTGGAAGGCTGAGGAGGGTGGATCACTTGATGTCAGGAGTTGGAGACCAGCTTGGTCAACATGGTCAAATATCATCTCTACTAAAAATATTAAAAATTAAATCCCAGCTACTCAGGAGGCTGAGGCAGGAGAATTGCTTGAACCCAGGAGGCGGAGGTTGCGGTGAGCCGAGATCGCGCCATTGCACTCCAGCCTGGGTAACAAGAGCGAAACTCCGTCTCAAAAAAATAAAATAAAAATTAGCTGGGCCTGGTGACACACACCTGTAACCCCAGTTACTTGGGAGGCTGAGACAGGGGAATTGCTTAAACTCAGGAAGCAGAGGTTGCAGTGAGCCAAGATCATGCCACTGTACTCCAGCCTGGGTGACAGAGCAAGACTCTGTCTCAAAAACAAAGAAAAAGCATTTTAAACCTTTGATATTTTTTAGAAACTTCTCAAAGTCATGTTCTTTTTTTTTGAGACAGAGTGTTGTTCTGTCGCCCAGGCTGGAGTGCAGTGGCGTGATCTCGGCTCACTGCAATCTCTGCCTCCTGGGTTTAAGTGATTCTATTGCCTCAGCCTCCTGAGTAGCTGAGATTAGGCACATGCCACCACACCCGGCTAATTTTTTAAAACATTTTTGGTAGAGACAGAGTTTCACCATGTTGGCCAGGCTGGTCTCAAACTCTTGACCTCAAGTAATCTGCCCGCCTTGGCCTCCCAAAGTGCTGGGATTATAGGCATGTGCTACCACACCCAGCCCCAAAATAATATTCTAAAATAAGTATTTTTCTTGACTGCAAATTAACTTTGGAATTTTTCAGATGAACCCTTGGATCATCTTAAAAAGATATCTCTTCTTGTAAAAAGAGAGACATTAAACTAATTAGGCTTATTTGATATATTAAACTATATGAGAAGCATTGTCAAATACAATTAATGCTAAATCTTCTTTGAGTTATATTCTATGGATGTTATTAATGTGTTTCAAAACTGTATAAAATTCACAGAAATCTAGTATTCCTGGTATAACACTGTCAGTCACAATTTTAGTTATTGTCTTAAAATGTTTGTGACAGAAATAACCAAATTTCCTTGTCAATTGTGTCATTATTGTAATGAACGCTCATGAGGTCTTTAACTATGACCATGTAAAGTCTCGTCATCCACAGACGGTTTTTCACTCTGCTGCTTTCTGAGCAGCTATCAGCCTAAAGTGTTTCATCTTCATGAGATCATACCACTGGACTGGGGGAGAATTCCCAGAATTCCAATGAAGAAACGGACTGGTTCATAAAACTGCAAACTCAATATTAAGCAGAATAAAAAATAATTGAAAATAATAAAAAAAAGCATTTGGTAGACTTTTTTTTTTTTAATTTGGTAGATTTTTATGCTAAGTCAGCCAGTACTGAAATTCGTAAGATATACAATTTAAATGAACTCTACAAGATGGATCTAAGTCAAATTACCCATGATAACCTATTTAATAAACAGTTCTATGCACCTGAATTAGAGAACAAAATTGGTGTTTAAAAGGATATAAATCCAATGTTAAGTGTGGAGTTATGGAGAGCCCCAATAGCCAGCTGGTCCTTAACGAGTCCTTAAAGCTTCCATTATTAGATTCCTGCACTCCATGAGTCATCATGGAAGACATAAAATGACAGAAATTATGACAAAATATTGACAGGGTAACTGCTCTAAAATTGCTAAAATGGGCTGGGCGCGGTGGCTGGTGCCTGTTATCCCAGCACTTTGGGAGGCTGAGACTGGCGAATCACTTGAGGTCAGGAGTTTGAGACCAGTCTGGCCAATGTGGCGAAATCCCATCTCTACTAAAAATAGAAAAATTAGCCAGGGCTGGTGACATGTGTCTGTAATCCCAGCTACTTGGGAGGCTGAGGCAGAAATATCACTTGAACCTGGGAGGTGGAGGTTGCAGTGAGCCGAGATCATGTTGCTGCATTCCAGCCTGGATGACAGAGTGAGACTCCATTGCTAAATAAATAAATATAATTGTCAAAATGGTTTTAAGAAATATTTGGGGCCAGGCATGGTAGCTCACACCTAAAATCTCAAATATTTAGGAGGCCAAGGCAGGAGGATCACTTGAACCCAAGAGTTCAATACCAGCCTGGACAACATAGTGAGACCCTGTCTCTACAAAACAACTTAAAAATTAGCCCAGTACGGTGATGAGTGCCCACTGACCCAGCTACTTGGGGGACTGAGATGGAAAGATTTCTTGAGCCTAGGAGGTCAAGGCTACAGTGAGCCATAATGACACCTCTGCACTCCAGCTTGGGCAACAAAGCAAGACCCTATCTCAAAAAAAAAAAAAGTTTGATTTGTCAAACTCATAATGCTAGCATGACAATAAAAATCTCAGGCAACACATTTCCGGCACCCACTGGATTATCTGAACACTTACAGATGGATTTCACTAAACTGCCACCTTCAGTGCATCTTTTCTGGTTTTATAGAACCGTTCCCATACAGGAAGGCTAATGTTATAGCACTATACTATAACACTTTAAAAGCTATTAGAAAATACTTTTTCTCTGGGTTTAATGGCTTGTGTCTGTAATTCCAGCAACTTGGGAGACTGCAGCAGAAGGATCACTTGAGGCCAGGAGTTTAAGACCATGGCAACATAGTGAGACCCCATCTCTTAAAAAAACCCACAATAAATAAATCAGTCCGGCATGGAGGTACATGCCTGTAGCTTTAGCTACTTCAGAGGCTGAGGTGAAAGGATCACGTGAGCGCAGGAGTTTGAGGCTGCACTGAGCTATGATCACATCACCACATTTCAGACGGGGCAACAGAGTGAGAGTTCATCTCAGAAAAAAAAGCTTAAAAAATATTTTTTCCTTATGGGGAATTCTTGAGAAAATCTCCAGAGACTTTTCTGGAAGCACTGTCAAATAATAATGCTACACCTGGTTTCAGTTATAGTCTATGGATGTGTTATTGATATGTGTTTCAGAAACTGTATAACATTTTCCTTTTTTTTTTTTTTTTGAAGCAATCTCTCTCTTTGCCACCCAGGGTAGAGGTCAGTTGTGCCATCACGGTTCACTGCAGCCTCGACTTCCTGTGTTCAAAGGATCCTCCTGCCTTACCTGCTGAGAAGTTGGGACCACAGGCGTGTGCCACCATATCTGGCTAATATATGTATTTTTTATAGAGATGGGGTTTTACCATGTTGCCCAGACTGACCTTGAACTCCTGGGCTCAAGCAATCCACCCATGTCAGCCTCCAAAAATGTTGTGATTACAGGCGTGAGCCACCGTGCCCGACCTGTATAAAATTTATAGATGGAGATAAAGAGGTACTCATTTCACTAGACAAATTGTAAAACAGTTTACAAAGATATAAACACAACTGCGTTTGGCAAAGCTAACTGAATCAATTGGATTGCCTTGGTGAAAGGTATTCTCAATTGATGACAATCAGATCCACTCCTGCCAGAAAACAGATTGACCCCATATGGAACAGTTACAGGAAGATGTATGCCCCTGATAACAGAACCTCATTTATCTTCCACTCTTTTTTTTTCCTTTTTTTTTTTTTTAATTTTGAGACAGAGTCTCCCTCTGTTGCCCAGGTTGGAGGGCAATGGTGCGATCTCAGCTCACTGCAACCTCCACCTCCCGGGTTCAAGCGATTCTCCTGCCTCAGCCTCCCAAGTAGCTGGGACTACAGGTGCATGCCACCGCACCCCACTAATTTTTGATATTTTTAGTAAAGAATGGTTTTCACCAGGTTAGCCAGGATGGTCTCCATCTCCTGACCTGGCGATTTGCCCAGTTTGGCCTCTGGAAGTGCTGGTTTACAGGCGTGAACCATTGTGCCCAGGTATCTTCCACTCTTATAAACTCTGACATGACTCAGTACTGCAGGACTTTACTGCATTATGCCAAAGCATATTTTCATCAGGTTAAAGAAGCTCTTTGTGACCCACCAATTGATGACAACCAGACCTTTCATGATATAGAACCCAGAGATTAGGTCTTTTGGAAATGACACCAAAGGAAGACTGCTCTTCAACTCCACTGGAAGGGACCATACCAAGTTCTTCTCTACCACAAAACCTCGGGACCTTGAGTCTTGGATCTCCATCTCTCAACTCAGAAGTTCCCTCCAGATTCCTGGAACTATACGCCTGTTGGCCTCCTGCAGGTAAAGTTAACCAGGGAAGATTTTCCCTAGAAACAGATGGCATTCTAGATAGGGACAGTTTTCCCAAGATCATAGATCGAGACTTCTCTGCCAGCATGAAGGAAACAGCACTCTGACCTTTCTAATTAATAACCTAATCACTGCCAAATACAGAAAACCCATCTGGGTGATGCCTATCAAAGGTATATCATGCCTTCAGGTATTGTGTAGTCAAGACTTGGAAACTACCCATATGGCTAGCAGTAATTGCTTGTAGCATATCACAGGATTAAATCCAGTAATGCTTCTTTCACTAAATGTGGTTATGCAACCTTACAATATGATATGAAGGGACCACAAAAAAGTAAGTGGCGTCCCACTGGACCCCGTTCAGGAGCTATGCAGACTTACGGGCTGACAAACTCAACTGAACTCTGTTCAAGCACCACTAGGTGGCCTCTTTTCCAGTCCCAAAGGGCTTATACTGGGTTTGCTTACTCTGTTCTCTCTCCCTGCTGGCGCAGAACTTGCTATTTGGCCAGGCTCACTCCTTGCTCCCAAATAGCTTTCCCTGAAAGTTCCCATAATAGCTCCCACAATCAAAGGCCAAAGCAATTGATAACCAAAATTACTACCAACCTCAAAATGGATGAAGATAAGTTAGTTTCTACTGAGGAAAGTTTTCAATGGGGTTCCTGGGGGCTCACTCTTGCTGGTGGAGGGGTACCAGTTATAGGGAATTTGAAGCTAATTATACATTGGAGGGAAATCTTGGATTTTAAATAGTCAATCAGGCCTCCCAGGGTTCAGACGGGGAGAAGCAACTCTCTAAAATGTGGATGAGATTCATGGAAACACCTAATGGAACAGGATGCAGCTTTAGACCTCCTCTTTGGCCTTGTTGGCTTGCGTATGGTGCTGAACCAAATCGAATGTGGCACTTATCTTTTCCCTGATTTGAGTACTACAGGAAGCTTAATGTGAAAGGTGGCTGATACTGCTGTTTCTCTAGACACTGCCACAATTTAAGGAAATGTAAGAAAATTTCTCTGGGGAAAAGAACACGTGACGTGTTTATGGGAGCAGCTAACAGGCGGTTTGCAGGCATCTTGAATGGCGAATGGCAAACTTTTCTATTCCAAGGTTTTCTAATCTTTATTTTATTTATTTATTTATTTATTGAGATGGAGTGTCACTGTTGTTGCCCAGGCTAGAGTGCAACGGCGTGATCTCAGCTTGCAACCTCTGCTTCCCGGGTTCAAGCTAATCTCCTGCCTCAGCCTCCCGAGTAGCTGGGATTGCAGGCACGTGCCACCAGCTCCAGCTAATATTTTTGTACTTTTAGTAGAGACAGGGTTCCTTCACCATGTTGGCCAGAATGGTCTTGATCTCTTGACCTCCTGATCCACCCGCCTCGGCCTCCCAAAGTGCTGGGATTACAGGCGGAAGCCAGCACGCTCGGCTTATGTTTTGTTTTTTTTTTTTAAAGTGGATTTCCAAATGATTATGACTTGCATTACCAGGCTAACTACAGAAATGGATACCTCTTTATATCATGCCATTTAAAAATGAACTATGTTCCTAACCGTCATTATGCCCCAAACAAAGACTATGACCAATGACCAACTGAACTGTTGAACTATTTTAATATATGTGATGTGGTAACTCCCAAATAACCAGACTGAGGTTGGGGGTAGCTTGCAGCTTTCTTTCACTTTTTTTTTTTAATATGCCTCTCTATTCTTAAAATCCTTTTATACAAAAGCCTGTACTGCTTTCACATAATTCTTAAAAGGCAATAAATAGAGAAAGAAGAACAATGCTGTTGCTACCATGTAGAGTCTGCTGTGATGCACGCCCACCCTACCAGCCCCACCGGCCCCGCCATACCACCAGTAGGGAGAACATGGTCTGGCCCACGTTGAAGCCGTGCCGCCAGTTGTGGTAGGTGATCTTGCGGTAGCCCTTACTCAGGGAGTACATGAACCGCACCAGGGCCTGTGAACACATACGTATCAGTGAGGCAGGACACACATGAAATGGTCTCCTGATGGTTAGAATAACAAAAACATGCAGAAAGCATGGCCCATGGCCCTCTCTTTTGAGGCTGGAGGTCCTCCAACTCCCATCATTGCTGATTGGGAGTAAGGAAGCCTTGGCTATCATCCTGGTTCTTCCTCTCATTTACTGTGCAACTTAAGGCAATTTTCTTCTCATCTGGGCCTACGTCCCCAAGTGCCAGAGTTACTTGCTTCTGAGTTCCTGACCCAGAGCAAAATTTGTTAACTTGTAACTGGTTCACTGGACCAGGAGGTGAGGACTTGTAATAGATGCAATCACGCTGTGAAAGTGCTTTGCGAACTGCTAAATGCTATGAGGATGTTGTTGTTAGGAAAGGAGGCGAGCATGAGTCATTCCTCGGACCCAGCTTCATCAGTGATTCCCAAACCATGCCCTGGAGAGCAACTGTCCTTGGAGAAGCTAACAGGGGCTCTACAGGAAAGGGAAGCTAAAGGACTCTTATCCAGTGGCAAACTTGTCTGTGCGTTAGACTCACTTGGAGGACTTGTTAAAACAGTTTCTGATTCTTCAGAGCTGGGAGTGTGTGTGTATGTCTGTGTGTGTGTGTGTGTGTGTGTGTGTGTGTGTGTGTGTGAGAGAGAGAGAGAGAGAGAGAGAGAGAGAGGAGAGAGAGAGAGAATGCGAATTGCTGATAAATTCTTAGGTGGTATGGATGTGGTCTGGGGCGACACTTTGAGAACCACTGCTTTAATCCAAATCAAATGAGTTTGGGAAATTCTGCACACCATATGCCACTGCCTCCCATATACACCTCTGCCTGTTCCCCACTCCCCTAAATTCATAGCAAATCTTAATAAGGAATTCTGCAGGGAATGAGCCCTGTTTAAATTGGTTTAGACCACATTTTCTGCCCCTATTTAATTATAGGATCCATTTTTTGCAGCACATCTATTCCCAGCCTTCAGAGCTTACTACCTCAGAACTCACTGCAAGAAACCAGTGCACCCAAAACATCACACTTCACAGGACACAGAGGAACAGTGTGTCTCTTTTCTTATAAATGACTCATCTGTGCAACATGACTAATTCTTTAAATCCTAAATGCTGAGGATACATTCTTTTTAAGGTAGTTTACAGATTGAATTTTTTGTTGTTGTTTTTTTTAAAGCAAGCAAGAAAGAAAATGAAAAGTGGAAATCAACAATGTTTGTTTTGACCTCACCTCTTGTGGAATGTGAAATTTATCCACCACTTTGAGCTCATAATACATCTGTATTCCACATTTCACCAGCTCCAGTTCTGTTAGGGGCAAGTCACTGAAGTGAAATTTATTAATTTCATATTTCTCTGCATCTGGCAGCTCTGCTTGCTGTATAAGAGTAGAGTCAAGTGATTAGGAAGCATGAAGTGTTTCTGGGTGCCCACCTCCTGCCCAGGCCTGTCCCCATGCTGGGTCTGCGGGAGGGATCAGAACAGAGTGATGGGGATCATGCTTTGCAAAGAGACACCTGTGCACGCTCAGGAGCACCTTGGACTTGTTATACATCAGGACTCGCGCTGCCCCCATTCAGCTCACCAGGATCTCAGCCAGCTCCTCTTCCTCACATTCCCATGGCTCCTTCCCGTACACCTCTCTGGTTTTCTGCCAGGGCCCAAAATGGCAGGGGGAAAAAAATAGGTTACAACATCTAAAGCCTAAAAATGCCTCCCCTCTTCCATTCCCACTTATCTCCTTTCTCTAAAGTCCTTGCGACAGAACCACGAGCTCAAAGAGGATTCCATTAAACATTCACTGATGCACCAAGTCCTGGGCTTTAGAGCCATAGAGACCTGCATTCAAAATTGAGCTCTGCCGCTTACTAGCAGTGTTACTAATGCTTCTGATCTTCAATTTCCTCATCTGTTAACTGAGGATAATAAACGTACTTCACTGCTAAATTAAAATGCAATTATGCAAAGTCATTCTTGAGCCATATATGTAAAATTAAATAATGCATATAAATCACTTAGCACAGTGCTTGGCACATAGTACACTAACATAAAAGAATGTTGTTGTTGATAGTTTTATTGTTATTAGTTCTGACTGGGAGTAAGGAGGCCTTGGCCATAGTCCTGGTTCTTCCTCTCATTTACTGTGCAACTTGAGGTAAGTTCCTTCTCTCTCTGGGCCTATGTCCCTCTGTGCCATAGGAGGGAGAACTGGACCCAGTTACTTGCTTCTGATTTCCTGACCCAGAGCAAAACGTGTTAACTTGTAAGTGGTTCACTGAGGCTGTGCCCCACTAGGTTGCACATACCCATTCTTTGGCTGAAACTATGGACGGAGTCAAGCAAACCATGAGGCAATTTATTTAAACTGGATGTTTTCTCCTCTAAATTTACCAGTTATTGGGATGAAATGATCAAATTTGTTGTGGCATCATCCCAGCTTAAGAAATGCCCTCGAAAAACATTAGCCTGTCTTTCTTTTTTCTTTTTCTTCTTTTTGTTTCTGTCTCACTCTGTCAGGCAGGCTGAAGCGTGGTGGGGCAATCGCCGCTCACTGCAGCCTTGATCTTCATGGGCTCAGGTGATCCTCCCACCTCAGCCTCCTGAGTAGCTGGGACTACAGGTACGCACCAACATGCCTGACTAATATTTGTGGGGTTTTTTTGGTAGAGACAGGGTCTCACCGTGTTGCCCAGGCTGGTGTCGAACTGCTGGGCTTAAGAGATCTGACCACGTTGGCCTCTCAAAGTGCTGAGATTACAGGTGTAATCTGCACCCAGCTTGATAGGGTCTTCTAAGTGAGCTGACCTCACAGGAAAGAGGCTCTGAGAAGCTGACCATTGTCCACTGGTCTTCCAGATAAAGCTTTCTCTCAGAGTAGGGGCTCTGGCTGGTTGGCCCTGTCTCCAGTACTAAGTCATTCCTGAGCACAATAAAAAATGAAGTTTCTAGAGCTGTCAAGCCAACATCTGACCCCAAGACTGAGGTGTTTCTGTAAGGAATAACTGTCCCCAGGCCACATAGTGCAGTCGTTATGTACCATTCTCAGGCACTCATCTGTTATGCACTCATTCATTCATTCATTCATTCATTAAATGTTGAGGGCTGCTACATCCCTGCGCTAGGCAGGAAAAATAGAACAGTGCACAAACCCATGCCCAGGCGTGCCCTCATGGAGTTGCAAGTTTTGCCTTAGTCTGGCCACATCTCTGAGATGCAGTCTCTATTCGAGTAGAAACAAAGAAAGAACATTACACACCAAGATTTTCTGAATTTCTTCATTGTCACATTTCACATGATATTTTACTATGTCCTGGAAAATATCCTTCCTATTTTCAAGTTTATTCATTGACTCATAGGTGTCAGGATTTAAGACAGACCAGCCCAGAAATTGAGTCAAAGACTGAAAAAGAAAGAAAGGAGAAATCAGAGACAGAACACTCAAGTTTAACCTTGACACTAAAACTTATAGCAAGAGTCTCTCGGCCTCTGTTTTCTCAGCTGTAAAATGGGTTTGACAAGCCATGTGCTGCCCACCTTGCAGAGCTCTTACAAGGCTAAGTTAAAGGAATGGATGTGATCACACTTTAAGTAAAGCACTAACATACATAAAGCATCATTCTTACATGTAATAACGTCACAAAAAGAGAATGTGTTTTTGCATATGTGGGGATAGAGGATATACAGGAACTCTATACTTTTTTGCTCAATTTTGCTAAGAACATAAAACTAAAAAAGCAGAGTTTTTTTTTTTTTAATGTTTTTTGGATAGGGTCTTGCTCTGTCACCCAGGAGGGAGTGCCATGGTACAATCATGGCACACTGCAGCTTTGACCTTACTTCAGTCTCCTGAGTAACTAGGACCACAGGTATGCACTACCATGCCTGGTAAATTTTTTTTTTTTTATAAGTGGGGTATTGCCCTGTTGGCCAGGCTGGTCTTGAATTCCTGGACTCAAGCAATTCATCTGCCTCAACTTCCCAAAGTGCTGGGATTACAGGCATGAGCCACCATGCTCAGCTCGATTCAATTTTTTTAAAAGGAAATGTGGATTTCTCTGACAGCACATCAGTGCCGTACAGAAGTGAGAGTAAAGAAAGTGATTGATGAGGCTGAGTCAGGATTAGACCAACCAGGTTGCTGCCCCATGTGATAGAGCAGTGACATCCATCCCCCTCCAGCCTCCCCCAGCAAGCTGACTCTGAATCCCAGCAGCAAAAGACCTCCTAGCAAGCCATACCTCCATGAGGGTCTCATCCATTTCATCAAAGGGCTTCCCATCTTTACGATTGTAAAACGTGGCCACCCCAACAATTTCTTCCTTCTTGTTCACAATCGGCATCGAGAGGACATTTTTAATCATCCATCCAGACTCATCCAGAGGCTCTTTCTACAAGAGAAGGGCAACGATGATAAATTTCACACTACATCATGACCCTGATTAGCTGAGAGGAGGAGGTGGCAAGAGGATGGAGTTTGTCGGATTTTGCATGATTTTAGTCACCCGTAACTACCATGGGAAATAACCCATCTGGTTGGAATTCCTTAAGCCAACTAGCTATTTTGTGTTCGTCCCTCAGATGTGAGGGCCAGTGTGCGTCAGGCAGTGTGTTGCAGGCTGAGGATGTAATGACATGCAGAACAGCCAAGAGAAGTAGTGTTTCTCTTTCAGATATGGGAGGAGGTAGTGGTGGGGGGCTGGCTTGAAAGGGCGATGCTATGATTCTTGTAACTTTGAATTAATAACCTAGATATAACCTGCACTTTTTGCCTCTTGCCCTGACTTCCTGTGTTACTTTTAGCACTTCATTTTCTCTCCTGGGGCCTCAATTTTCTCCTCTATAGGATGGAAAGAATATGTGTCTAACTGAACAAATGAAGTTCTTGATCAATTATAAGATTCCTTTGGAGAAGTCAGGTATGGTGGTTCATGCCTTTGAGATGGCTCAGCCATTGTGCCTGGCCCAATCTATGTTTCTTAAAAATGTTATTCAGGGGCTGTGTGCAGTGGCTTACGCCTGTAATCCCAGCACTTTGGGGGGCCAAGGTGGGAGGATCACCTGAGGTTGGGAGCTCGAGACCAACCTGACCAACATGGAGAAACCTCCTCTCTACTAAAAATATGAAATTAGTCGGGGGTATGGTGGTACATGCCTGCAATCCCACCTACTTGGGAGGCTGAGGCAGGAGAATCACTTGAACCCAGGAGGTGGAGGTTGCGGTGAGCCAAGATTGTGCCATTGCTCTCCAGCCTCGGTACCAAGAGTGAAACTCCGTCCCAAAAAAACAAAGTTACTTAGGCTACCTTGTGGAGGATGAGTTGGAGGAGGAAGACCAGAATCTGAAAACAAGATTAAATTTGCTTTACTAACATAGTTCAACCGCAATCCAGTGGATGACTTGAGTAAAGACCACGTTCTGCTGCGGTTGTGGTCAGGTTAGCAACTCTCAGCAAGTCTTTGGGCTTGTCGCATTGATGTGGTCAAAATCACATCACATGAAGTCCAGTTTTCACTTTGGAACTATTTTGTTGCTAAGCTTTTTCATAATGTTCTTGAAGGAGTAAAAAAATAATTCTGACTTTTCTCAGCCATTTTTTTTCCCTCTGAATTATTTCCTGATTGATAATGATTTGTTTTTCTTTTGTTTAGCCTAGCATGCTAAACCAAGTCAATATTGACAGGGCCCTGGAGCTGAGGATGTCAAGAAAGATAAGATCCAACCTTGACCGAAGGAAGCCACATTTTACTAAGAGGAATTAGTCTGACACAGAGGCAAGGGTAATAAAAGATGAAGTAAGGAAAATACGTAAGAGACACAAGTTCCTTGGTGTGCCTTTCCAGGCCCTTCGAAATCTGACCTCTGTTCCCCTCTCTAGAATCTTCTCTTGTCAGTCTCCCCCTTAGTTTCTCACTCAGATTTGTTGGCTTATTCTAGTTCACCCCAATAAGCCATCTCTTTCCTGCAATCATCTCCCCTTTCTCTATTGCCCATACATAAGTTTCGGGGGCACATTTCTTGACTCCTTCCAGATTAAGTCAGAATCTCCAGAGAGGTCGCCTCCTCTCCTGCTGCCCTTCTCCTAACCACCACTCCTGCCTCTTTCCCCATGCAATCATGAGCTTCATGGAGACAAAGGCTATGCCTGTCTGGTCCACCACTGTAGCAAGTGTAACGTTTTGCCAATGCCGTCACAGATGATATCCTCCACAAAACATTTGTTTAAAAAAAAAAAGACAAAATCAAATGGAAGGTTGGGCATAGTGGCTCACACCTGTAATCCCAACACTTTGGGAGGCGGGGAGACTTAGTCTCTACTAAAAATACAAAAAATTAGCTGACTCACGCCTGCAATCCCAGCACTTTGGGAGGCCGAGACGGGTGGATCACGAGGTCAAGAGATCGAGACCATCCTGGTCAACATAGTGAAACCCCGTCTCTACTAAAAATACAAAAAATCAGCTGGGCATGGTGGCGCGTGCCTGTAATCCCAGCTACTCAGGAGGCTGAGGCAGGAGAATTGCCTGAACCCAGGAGGCGGAGGTTGCGGTGAGCCGAGATCGCGCCATTGCACTCCAGCCTGGGCAACAAGAGTGAAACTCTGTCTCAAAAAAAAAAAAAAAAAATTAGCTAAGTGTGGTGGCAGGCACCTGTAATCCCAGCTACTTGGGAAGGTGAGGCAGGAGAATTGCTTGAACTCAGGAGGCAGAGGTTGCAATGAGCCGAGATTGCACCACTGCACTGCAGCCTGGGTGACAGAGTGAGACTCTGTCTCAAAAAAAAAAAAAAAAAAAACAAATGGAATATGAAACAATATTCCATAAAAATTACAAGGAGAGAGAAATGATATTCAGCCAGAGAATAAAACTTAATAGAAATGACGGCATTTGAGGTTGTCATTGAAGGGCAGAGAGGATTTCAACATCTCTTTCCTACAATCTTCTCCCCTTTCTCTATGGCCCACACGTAAGTTTCACAGGAGATGATGGGGAACAGTGTAAGCAAAGGTGCTGAGGCCAATCAGGCACAGTGGTGAACTCCTGTAGTCCAGCTGATTGGCAGGCTGAGGCAGGAGTTTGGCTTGAGCCCACCAGGCTGAGGCTGCAATGAGCTATGATTGCACCACTGTACTACAGCCTGGGCAACAGGGTGAGACCCTCTCTTAAAAAAAAAAAAGACAAAACAACAACAACAAAACACCTGGCAAAGTGGCATTTTGATTATATTTATTGAAATACAACTTTAATGTCTGAATCTGATCGTGAAACTTTCGAGCTTTTGTATATTATATATTGTATATCTTGTGGTGGGGCAGGGGGGATAGATTCTGAGGCCAGAAAGCAAAGGGTGTGAATGTTAAAACTGAATAGGACCTTGACCTTGGAAATTACCTGGTTAACCCCGTCCCCATTTCCATTGGCACAGGTCTTTTCTCCTGTCACATGTTCACTTTGTTGAGGCTGCTTCCCAGCAGAGCAGTTAGATTCTAATGTATTCTAATGCTCTTTGGGTAGGGGGGAAAAAATCATGTGACTAAGACAGCAATAAAAAATGACTTACCTGAAATGCAAAAAAGTCCTCCGCCGGCGCATTCATGATGTTGCAAATCTGAGAGCCGTGAAGGGGAATAATGAAGGTGTGATTAGGCCAGAGAGAGCGCCCAGTGAAGCACTGCATACCATCTCCAATAACACCATGTCCTCACCCAAGGCATTCACATTCTTTTTATTAGATAGACATAGTTGAGAAAATTTGGAATTATCGACTGAGGCTACTAGATAGAAAGGTCACCCTATAAACATTTCTTTTTACAGTTTGCTCCACTCTTGAATCATTTTCAAACTTTGAAAAAGTTAAGGCTACACCTTGTGATGACTAGTAGCTGGAGAGTGTCCCATTTTGTTGTTCCCCTTTTCTTGCTTATTTGGGTTGTATCCATGGTCTTTAAGTTATAAATACCAGCCCAGCCAATGTGGTGAAACCCTGCTTCTACTGAAAATACAAAAATTAACCTGGGTGGCGGTACATGCCTGTAATCCCAGCACCCTGGATATTGAGGGGGGAGAATCACTTGAACCTGGGAGGCGGAGGCTGCAGTGAGCCGAGATCGAGCCACTGCACTATAGCCTGGGCGACAGTGTGAGACCCTGTCTCAAAAAAAAAAAAATTAATTTAATTAAATTAATATAAATAATGCTACTCTAAATATATTTGACTCAACTACATTTGGCTTCTGTTTTGTTTGTTTGGGCAGGTAGGAGTTTTTCCTTGGAGTATAAATCCCAAAGTAGAATAATGAATGAAAAGTGTTGTAGCTCTGGCTGTATATGGCTAGATTCCTCTCCTGAAAGTTGGACCAGTTGACCTACTGGTAAGGAATCAGATGACACTTATCTGATCTCCCCAGAGCACTATGGGGCCACTGTGTACGGTTATGTAGCATGTTGACTGTACATAAGCATCTGGCCTAGGGGAGACTGGGAGCTGAAATCCAGCCTGTGGTCAGCTTGCAGCACCATGACGCCGACCTTTCTCTAGTCATCCGTTGAGAAATGGTTCCTTCTAGTTCTCAAAAAGGCACCACCTCGACTTGCAGTAGCGTGCCTGACAACACAGGAGTGGGCTGTCTGTGGTCTCAGTGAGTGGGCTGTCCCTGCTCCTGTCCAAGGACTGACCGCTTACTGCACCAGCCTTCTGACCTCTCCTTCCACCAGTTCTATCAGTTGCCATCATTGTCTGCTGAGCTTAGAGCTCTTTGAGGGCTCTATCCTCTCATCTGTGAGCATGCTGGAGTCTCTCTCATGCTTGAAAATGAAATCCTTCCTGTATCCCTTGTGGTCCCCGTAGCAACCACCCAGGCATTCTCTTTCCTTTTGCATTCTTTCTCTTCTCATTATCCATCCACTACTCAGCAAACCACGTGCTGGTTCTGCTCCCAACTTGCCACCAAATCCATTTTCACGGGGGGCCACCAATAATCTCTTCAGTGCCAAACCCAATGGGGTTTTCAGTTCTTATCTCAGCAGTTCACTCTGCTGCATGTCATCATCTCTCTCCCTGCTGAAACTTTCTACTTCCTTGGTTTCCATGACACTGCCCTCTCCTAGGTCTCCAAACACCTCTGAACCTCCCTTCTGTTTCTCCATCACACACTCCTCTTTCTCCACCCACTCTGTAGAGGCCAACATCCTCCAGTATTGCACCCTGGGTCCACTGCCTATCTGCCTCTCCCTAGGTGGCTTCCTCTACACTCATAATTTCAAACACCATCTGGCTCTGATATCTTCCAAATCTCTGTTTCCAACACTCCTCTCTCTCCCCAGCATACGAACTGTCTCTTCATCTACCTGCTGGACATCTGCTCCTAAAAAATGTCACAGTTTCTTGTGTGACACTGAAACTTGCGTGTCTGAAACTGACTTCGTCATCTTACATCCAAGCCTGATGACAGCACTATCCATCCAGGCTAGAAGCCTGAAATTAGCTTTGACTCCTCTCTTCCCTGCTCTGCCTACAATCAGTCACAAAGCCCTGCCAGCCTCATCCTCTCAATATTAGACCTGACCCATTATTCCTTCCTTGTGTTCTTGCCTCTGTCAAAGTTGTTGTGAGTATTAAATTTAGGTAGTGCCTGACTCATTGTAAGCACCCAGTGGCTGTTAGCAAGAATCATAGCACTTTTGTTTTTTTGAGATGGAATTTCACTTTTGTTGCCCAGTCTGGAGTGCAATGACATAATCTTGGTTCACTTCAACCTCCGCCTCCTGCGTTCAAGGGATTCTCCTGCCTCAGCCTCCTGAGTAGCTGGGATTACAGACATGTGCCACCACACCCAGCTGATTTTGTATTTTTAGTAGAGACGGGATTTCTCCATGTTGGTCGGGCTGGCCTCAAACACCCGACCTCAGGTGATTCGCCCACCTCGGCCTCCCAAAGTGCTGGGATTACAGGCGTGAGCCACCATGCCCAGCCAAATGATAGTATTCTTTACTCAACCTGTCTTTGTTGAAATTCTCATCACCTCTTACTTGAATGATGCTCTGGTACTTTGCCTGCAGTCTTAGTCCTTCAGATCCACTTTCCAGGAAGCTGCTAGAGTCATCTTTCTTTCTTTTTATTTATTTCTTTTAAAGACAGGGTCTCTATCTGTTGCTCAGGCTAAAATGCAGTGGTGCAATTATAGCTCACTGCAGCCTGGAACTCCTGGGCTCAAGGGATACTCTTGTCTCAGCCTCTTGAGTAGCTGGACTGTGGGCTAATTTTTTGTAGAGACAGAGTCTTGCTGTGTTGCCCAGGCTAGTCTCAAACTCCTGGGGTCAAGTGATCCTCCTGGCTCAGCCTCCCAAATGTTGGGATTTGGATTACAGGTGGTAATCACCATGCCCTGCAAGAGTTATCTTTCTAAAATGAAAATTGACTATGTGACCTGTCACCTGTAGATTAAAGTCCCACCTTTTATGGATGAGCATGGTGGCTCACTTGAAACCAGGAGTTCAAGATCAGCCTGGCTAACATGGCAAAACCCCTTCTCTACTAAAAATACGACAAATAGCAGGGTGTGGTGGCGCATGACTGTAATCACAGCTATTCTGGAGGCTGAGACATGAGAATCGCTTGAACCAGGGAGGCAGAGGTTGCATGAGCCAAGATCACACCGCTGCATTCCAGCCTGGGCAACAGAGCAAAACACTGTCTCAAAAAAAAAAAAAAAAATATTCCACCTTTTAGGCAAGCCATCCAAGGCCTGCTGTAATTTAACCCCTTCCTCCCTCTTGAGCCTCATCTTTTGCTGTCTTCCTGTCTCAACTCTAATACTTCAGCCACACTTAACCACACACAGCACACTGCTCCAGGCCTCCATGCCCACATTGTTTGCCCATGTTCTTCCTTCCACCTGGAACCTACTTTTGTGACCCCAGCTGCCTAAGACATATTTATTTTATTTTACTTTATTTACTTATTTATTATTGAAATGGACTGTCACTTGTTGCCCAGGCTGGAGTGCAATGGTGTGATCTCGGCTCACTGCAACCTCTGCCTCCCAGTTTAAAGTGATTCTCCTGCCTCAGCCTCCCGAGTAGCTCGGATTACCAGCACTCGCCACCATGCCCAGCAAATTTTTGTATTTTTAGTAGAGATGAGGTTTTGCTATGTTGGCCAGGCTGGTCTTGAACTCCTGACCTCAGGTGATCCACCTGCCTTGGCTCCACAGAGTTCTGGGATTATAGGCATGAGCCACTGTGCCCAGCCAAGACTATGCACCTTTCCACCTAAGGATTATTTATCTGTGCCTTTGATATTTCCTCAAATGTCAATTCTCTGTTCATTCATTTAGACCAATTGCCAACTGAATTCAGAGAAACAAGAGAATCAGATTTTTTGAGAGCCACATTTGCCATTATCTTTTCCACCCTCTTGATCTGAAATCCTTCCACTCTTCCTACCACTTGATCCCAAACTCTCCCCCTTGAAAGTTGTATTACTTACCAGGCCATTTTGGGCAACATAAGTGGGGAGCCCGCTTACTAAAGCCCAGTGATCAGGAGGTGGATTCCTGTGAAGGCCAAAGAGAAATGGTGACTCTCAGTGCAGGGATGACTGGACTCAGGACTAAAATCTGGGCCTTTGCCCTCCCCCTGCTCTCAGGTGGCTCTCAGCGCCTACCCGTGACCACAACCAAAATGTCGGCCAACCATCTTAATGTCCAAATCTAGACATGGAGAAAAGGGTGGCAAATATAACATTTTACTGACTGCCCACCAAGTTTCACTCTCCAAGAAAAGAGACAACATTAATTCTACAGATAGTTACTGGCTGTGGAGCAAAAACCAGTATCATCACTTCCCCCATAAAGTTAGAAGCTACTAACACTATGTAGAGAGTGAAAAAATTCATCTATGAAGAATTCCTACCATGTACTAAGCACTAAGCTAAGTATATTTATCCCTCACAATACCATAACTTTGTGTATTATTACTTTTTGCTTGTTCATTGTGAGAACAAAACATGCACATAAACACACATTAAAAATGTCACCAATCATTAGAAAATGAACATTTATAAAGCCACATGGACATCAAGAACAGCATGGTCAGCTCCTTGGGAGCCCTTGACTTTCCCCCGCAATCATAACCTTCTCCCCAACCCCAAAGGTAACCATTACTCTGGAATTACGCTAAATTGCATTCTAGCTTTTTTGTAGAGTTTTACCTCCTAAGCACGTTTTCCTGTACCTGTTAGTTTAATTTTACCTGTTTTTCAACTTCATTTAGATGGAACCATACAATATATATTATTTTGTCTGGCTGCTTTTTCCTGTTGCTGTAATTCATCCATTTTACTGACTTACAGTTTTCCCTATACTATTGTGGTACAATTTGTCCACTCAACTGTCGGTGGACATCCCTCTTCCCCCCAGTTAGGGGCTAATATAAACAGTGCTGCTGTGAACATTGGTGTATATGTGCTCGCAATTCTACATGGTATATTTTCTACGAGTAGAAATACTGGGTCATAAGATGTTCATATCTTCAACTTTACTAGATTAAGGCCAAACTGTTTTCTAAAATGACTGTACCAATTTACATTCACATCAGTGATGCATTAGAGTTTCCTTTGTTCTACGTCTCTGTCAATATTTAGTATTTTCAGACTTTTAAATGATAGTCCTTCTGGTGAGGTCTAATGGCATCTCATCATAGTTTTCTGTCATGTTTCTCTACAAGATTAATAAAATGGAGTACCTTCCATAAATGTATTTGTCATTTGCATTGTTTTTTTTTTGTAAAGTTCCTCTGTTCATGTCTTTTACTCATTTTTTAAAATTACTTTTAAATTTACTTTTACTCATTTTTCTATAGTGTTTTCTTTTTATTGATTTGTAGGAGATCTTCATATGTTCTCTTTCTTTTTTTTCTCTTTAAAGAGACAGGGACTCACTCTGTCACTCAGGCTGGAATGCAGTAGCCAGACTCAACTGGTCTTGTGACCTCCCCTAGGAACTGACTCACTGCAAGAAGGCCGTTTCAATCCCCTGTGATTTCATCCTCAACCCAACCAATCAGTCAGTGTTCCCCACCCCCTAGCCTCCTGACCACCAAACTATCCTTGAAAAACCCTGGCCTCTAAATTCTCAGAGAGGTAGATTTGAGAATTATCTTTGGTTTTCTTGCTCAGCTGCCTTGAAATAATTAAACTCTTTGCTGCAACTCTTGCCGTTCTCTGTGTATTTATTGTTTTTCTGGGTGGTGGGCAAGAAGAACCTGTCAAACTGTACCATAGAGATGGTGGGGGGGGGGTCTCACTATGTTGCCCAGGCTGGTCTCAAACACCTGCCCTAAAGTGATCCTCTTACCTAGGCCTCCCAAAGCACTAGAATTACAGGCATGAGCCACTGTGCCTGGCCCTATATGTATTTTTGATATTATCCTTTGTCAGTTATTTGTGTTATGAATATATATTCTTGCACCGTGACTTGCCTTTTTACTCTTTATAGTAAGCAGTCCCCTAGATGACCCTCAGTGATTCTCACTTCCTTGTATAGTTCCCTCCAACTATGAATCAAAGCTGTTCTCTGTGACCAAAAGAATATGGTGGAGATGAATGTGTTATTTTGAAACCAGATTATGAAAGGCATTGTAGCTTTCACCTGCTTGCTCTGGGGAAGTCAGCCACCAGGCCATGAAGTAACTCAAGTAGCCCTCTGTAGAGGCCTATGTGAAAAGGAACTGAGGCCTCCTGCCAGCAGCCAGCATCAACTTGCCAGCCATGTGAATAAGTTATTTATTATTATATATTATTTTCCTCCAATTCCAGGAAAGCCTTCAGAAGACTGCAGCCCACACTCATATTTGACCTCAACCTCATGAACTACCTCAAGCTAAAACTGCTCGGTTAAGCCACACTTGAATTCCTGACACACAGAATAAAGAATTATAAATAATAAAAAGAGGCTGGGTGCAATAGCTCACACCTGTAATCCCAGCACTTTAGGAGACCCAGGTGGGCAGATCACCTAAGATCAGGAGTTCAAGACCAGCCTGGCCAACATGGTGAAACCCCGTCTCGACTAAAAAAAAAAAAAAAATACAAAAATTAGCCAGTCATGGTAGCGGGTGCCTATATTCCCAGCTACTAGGGAGGCTGAAGCAGGAGAATCACTTGAACCCAGGAGGCAGAGGTTGCAGTGAGCCAGGATCATGCCACTGCACTCCAGCCTGGGTGACGACAGCAAAACTCCATCTCAATAATAATAATAAAGAGAAATAATAAATCTTTACTGATATTTTAAGCCACTAACTTTTGGGACAGTGTGTTATGTAGAAATAGATGAACTAATACACTCTCAAATGGTATATTTTGATATAAATAGTTCTTGTTCTTAATGTGGTCAAATATATCAATATTTTTGTTTATTCGTTTTGAAGTTTTATTTAAAATTTTTTTATTCCAAGGTCATAAAGTTATTTTATGTTATTTATTTATTTATTTATTTATTTTGAGATGGAGTCTTGCTCTGTTACCCAGGCTGGAGTGCAGTGGCATACTCTTGGCTCACTGCAACCTCCGCCTCCTGGGTTCAAGTGATTCTCTTTCCTCAGCCTCCCAAGTAGCTGGGATTACAGGTGCCTGCCACTACCCCTGGATAATTTTTGTATTTTTAGTAGAGACAGGGTTTCACTATGTTGGCCAAGCTGGTCTCAAACTCCTGACCTCTGGTGATCCACCCGCCTCAGCCTCCCAAAGTGTCGGGATTACAGGCATGAGCCACTGCACCTGGCCATGTAATTTACTTTTGAGGGAGAAATCACATTTCTTTTTTTTCCATATTGGTACCCATTTAAACAAGCATAATTTATTTGAAAGACAATTTGTTCTTCCATTGCGTTAAAATGGCACCTTTGTCCTAAATGAAATGGTTATATACGTGTGAGTCTGTTCCTGGCTTTTTGTTCTGTTCCCTGGATATATTCCCAGGCTGGTCTCAAACTCCTGAGCTCAGGTGATCCACCTGCCTCAGCCTGCCAAAGTGTGAGGCTGGTGTGAGCCATCACATCTGGCCTAAAATTCTCTGTAGAAGATTAAGAACATTTTCCTCTGTAATGATGATTATGTCATTTTTCTCTTAATGGCAAATTATATAGGTTGATTTTTCTAATGTTAAACCAAGTCTGCATTCCTGGAATAAATTCAACTGGGTAATTATGTGCAATCTTTTACATATTATTAGTCATTATTTGCTAGAATTTCAGAAATGTCAAAGAGTAGAAAACTGCATCTTAAAATCAATGAAAGGTGATGTATTTCTTTCTTGTGCAGCCTGGCAATCTTTGTCATTTAACTGGAACATCTAGTTGATTTATATATTTTTTTAATTATTGGCCAGTGCATCAGCTCATGCCTATAATACCAGCACTTTGGGAGGTTAAGGTGGGAGGATTGCTTGAGCTCAGGAGTTTGAAGAGGCCAGCCTGGGCAACACAGTGAGACCCCATCTCTACTACCAAAAAAAAAAGAAAAGAATTATTAGCAAGGTACGGTGGCTCACGCTTGTAATCCCAGCACTTGGGGAGACAGAGGAGGGAGGATCACTTGAACCCAGAAGTTTGAAATCACCCTGGCAACATAGTGAGACCCTTTCTCTATAAAACACTTACTAAATAAATTCAAATAATTGATATATTTGAATTTGAATTTCACCTTAATATGTACATTTTGTTTTCCTGTCTGCTCTGTGTTCTTCTCTCCTTCTTTTTCTCTCTTTTTTAGTGAAAGGGTCTCACTATGTTGCCCAGGTTGGAGTACAGTGGCTATTCACAGGTGCAATCATAGCTCACTGCAGCCTCAAACTCCTGGGCTCAAACAATCCTCCTGCCTCAGCCTCCCGAGTAGCTGGGACTACAGACAGTGCATCCACATCCAGCATCTCTGTTCTTTTATTTTGAACTTTTATTTTGCCTTTCTTTGTTTTGATTAGTCATTCATTTACTGCTCAATGTTCCCCTCTGTTAGTGTGGCTGGCATATACTGTGATAGCCATTCCAGTGCTTACAGATATCTGGCTGTCTATCCTGGGCACAAGGTCAGATTGCATTCCCTAACCACTCAAGTAAAGTGTGGTCATGTAACTAGCTTTGGCCAATAAAATGTGAGTAGAAGTGCTGTGTGTCACCTCCAGATGGAGATTTTAAGAGCCAATGTGTGTTTTTCCTTTCTTCCCTGTGGCAGTCTATCTTGCAAGTTTCAAAATGTGGCTTCTTTATCAGCCTTGGTTCCTGCATGACTACAACCCACACGCCATTCTTCCAACCACACCTGCTGGTTGCAATGCACACATAGTGGGATGGTGAAATAAACTTCAGTTCTTTATATCACTCAGGTCTCAAGGTCTTGTTACAAAAGCAGAACCTAGTCTATCTTGGCTGAAACAAAGATTTGTGTCAAAAACAGGGTGCTGTCATACAAAAAACCTAAAATGAGAGACAGGTTAGGGACGGGGTGGTAGGCAGCCTCTGAGTGTTACCAGAGACTAGTAGGCTGTGATGCCGGTCAAGCAGAGACAAACTCAGAAAATTGTGACCTGTGACCATTTAAGAGACAGATAATGAGTTCATCAGACTGTGGCTCTAAAAAGGGGCTAGAAAACAGAATTGTTGAAGAGTATTTGAATTTGAATTTCACCTTAATGTGCACATTTTATAAGGTAGAAAACAAAAAAGAAAAGATGTGCTTTAAAAGAGAATAAGGGAATCAGTCTGGGTGCGGTGGCTCACACCAGTAATCCCAGCACGTTGGGAGGCCAACATGGGTGAATCACTTGAGGTTAGGAGTTCGAGACCAGCCTTGTCAACATGGTGAAATCCCGTCTCTACTAAAAATACACAAATTAGCTGTGTGTGATGGTGCTCGCCTGTAATCCCAGATACTCGGGAGGCTGAGGCAGGAGAATCGCTTGAACCTGGGAGGTGAAAGTTGTAGTAAGCTGAGATTGGGCCATTGTGCTCCAGCCTGGGAGACAGAGCTAGACTCCATCTCAAAAAAAAAAAAAAAAAAAAAAAGAGAGAGAGAGAGAGAGACAGAGAATAGAATAAGGGAATCAGTCTTTATGCAGGCAGGAATAATAAAGAAATAGAGATAACCTAGAAATTGAGGAACTTGAGGCAACTACTCATCCTCACCAGTAAGAGATAACCCTGAGAACTTGTTTATTTGGGTGACGGGATTATTACAGTTTGGTCTCATGCCCAAATTGAATGGCCTATCGCACTCACTTTTTGAGGATTAAGGTGGCATACAGTAAATCCCTTCTGTTGGACAAAATTGCTGTGGGAGACGAGACTAAAGGTGTGGCCCTCCCACAGAACCTAATTACAGCTTTAAGGCTTCAGCAATTAAGTTGAGAAAGAGCCATGTCTCAAGACAGAACCATGAATATGGCTCTTAGCACATGGAAAGGATTCAGAGAAGAAGGTAACTAGGTTTTTGAGAATCATCTACTGACCCAAGAAAGTATAAGCCTATATTTAAAAAGTTTGCAACTGTTCAAATCTTCGAATGGTTGTTGAATCCCAGCTACATAGACGCAGCAGTGAGAGCATTCTTTCCTTTTCTTTTCACGGTCCTCCTCGGTCACACATGAGAGCACATTGACAACAGCCTTTCCATGGGGGCTGAGTCAGTTCCTTTGCAGCTTCCTGCTTTTGCTTTGCCTCCTTCATATACTGGAAGAGTAACACTGCAGAAAACAGTTGAAAATCCCTGATTTCATCCCAGTCTCATTCTATACATGGGACCCTGAGGTCCAGACAAACCACTTATTGGCACTGGATATGAGACAGGAACTCAGAGCACCTGACTCACATTCTGGCCAACTGTGGCCCTCATCAAGGCTCTGATCAAGCCTTTCCCCTACTTGGGGCTCACTGCCCACCCTCTGAGTCTCTCTACCATCTCATGCTGCCTCCTTCCCACTCTCCCTGCCTCTAACAAACTGTGGGGCCTCATTGGATTCGGTCAGTGTTGATCTTGGAATGAGTATCTTTTGGAATTTGATAACGTACCTGCAGTTTTCCGTGTTTTGTGATGTGTTAAAATAAAGGCTACAGGAGGCCCTTGTTTTGGACGAAGCTCTACCCTAAGCTGCAACAAATCAGACTAAAAATCAACACGGAGTCACCCATGATAACGCTCCACCTCACCAAACCTAAACTAAGTTGTTTTCTGATCCTCTTAGCAATCGGGAGAGAGGTAAAAGCCAATTTCCCAAAAAGACTAGTTCCAGTCCTTAATAGGCATGATAATGAAGTCCCTTTGCTTTAATCCTTACACCAAAAAAAAAAAAAAAAAAAAAAAAAGGTAGCAGTAACCTGATATTAGTTAATCAGTTAGTTTTCATTGTTCCATCTCCCTCTCCCACCTTATAAAAGTGTCTTAAAAATGACTCCCATGTTCCTTGATCTTCGCTTGGCTTTCTTCAGCCCTTCTCTGTCTATAAAGCCAACCTTATCAGAACACTTATGGAATGACATGTTGCCCAATTCCAGAATCACCAATAAAACCAACTGAGATCTTAAACCTGAATTTGTTATAATTTTGTCTTGTGACAGGTGAAACTTACGGGATTACTTTGATGTCTTCTTTGCCATGTAGGATGTAGTCAATGACCTTGTAAAAGTTAATTTCCTGGCAAAAGAAAGAAAAATTATACCTTTTTTTTAAGAAAGGGTCTTGCTTTGTTGCCCAGGCTGGAGTGCAATGGCATGATCTCGGCTCACTGCAACCTCCACCTCCCAGGTTCAAGCAATTATTCTGCCTCAGCCTCCTGAGTAGCTGGGATTATAGGCGCACACCACCACACCCAGCTAATTTTTGTAGTTGTTTTAGTAGAGAGTGGGAGGGTTTCACCATATTGGCCAGGCTGGTCTCAAACTCCTGACCTCGTGATCCACCTGCCTTGGCCTCCCAAAGTGCTGGAATCACAGGCATGAGCCACTGCACCCAGCCAAAAAATTGTACCTTTAAGAGTCAAATAGAAGTTCAACAGGAGTAAGTTCCTGAAATAGACTGTTTTTTTACCATCATATGCCCTGTGGTTTTTGTTGTTGTTTTAAGAAATTGATGTTTTTATTGATATATAGTAGTTGTACATATTTTGCCCCATGATTTTCAGAAAGCGTCAAGCCTGGCCATAACTCCCTCCAAGGATGTGCCTGGGCTGCCTTCTGGTGCTCCCTCTCCTCTGCTGATTCTTAGGATTCAGCATGCCCCACCTTGGAGCCAGCTCACAGTGACCAGGCAGAGTTTGGAATCTGAGGCTGGGAAGAGGGATAGGAAATTCTCCAAGAGGATCTGGAGGTTGAGTGTGTGAAAGTTGATCACACAAATTGGGACATTTTTGTCATACCCAAGTGAAAGGGAGTGGAGAAGCCAGGGGGCAAAAAAGTACTCAGGACACATAGCTTTGTTCCCAGAGCATAATTCTCTGCATGCCTGGCGCTTACACTACCTGCTGTAACTCAAAACCAGTTTTATCTGATAGTTGCTGATACAACTTGCTGCAGCTCTAAGATTAATTTTACCCACTGTCATCACTCATCAGTCAAAACTTTCCAGCTCCCTAGACCCTTACTACTGTCGATGAACTTTCTCAAAGAGTAATATTTCTCTTTTTTCTTTAGACACAGGATCTTGTTCTATCACCCAGGCTGCAGTGCAGTGGTGCAATCATGGCTCATTGCAGCCTCGAATTCCTGAGCCCACGTCATCCTCCTGCCTTGGGCTTCCGGAAGCACTGGGATGACAGGCATGAGTCACCATGCCCAGCCTCATTTCTCTTTTTTATAAAACCTTCTACCTTCTCTTTGTTCCTTGGACATACGAAGACTACTTAGTCTGCGTGTATGCCCCAAATTTGTAAGTCTTCCTTTGCCCCAAAACATTAAATTTAGAGATTCATCTCTGAATTTTAATTTTGACTTTGATAAGTGCAGGAAGAAAGAGATAAAGAAGCTGCCAGAATCTAGGGAGCTGGGGAAGTGGTCAGGTGGCTCCCATCCCATTTAAAATCAGAGCCAATCAGCCATCCTCCATGCAGGGTACATCTCTGTGGTATGGCCCCCCTTCTCCTTCATGCCTACACTCAGCTGTTCTCTTCGCTGTGTCAACACTTCAGATCTACCTTCTCAATCATGCTTCATGCCTCCAAACTAACTTTCTACCTCTTCCATCCCTCCCACCTCCTTGCATCATTAAAATTCCCATTCTCTTAAGGTAGGTCTCTTCAATTACATTGCTCTCTAGCATGCAATTGGATGTTGGCGTGTGGCTCCGTTCCCCTAGCTCTCCAGGGGAGACTCTATTACCTTTTCCTTAGGTCCTCTGTTTGCCCAAGTGTGATGAGCAACTGTTTTACAAATGAGAAAGCTGAGATGCAGAGAGAGGAAAGGACTCACCTGTAGCAAGACAGTGAACCCAAATCAGAACCTGGATCCTTAACTCCCAGCTCAGTGCTCCTCCTCTATGTCACTTCAGGTTAACAGCTTAGTGTTTTACTGTCTGCATCATTGTCACCTTGAACAGGGTTGCTCAGAGTGTAATCCCTGGACCAGTGCCAGTCTGCAAACTCTTTACTATTCCAGGAGAAGATAAAACCAGAACTGTATATATATATGTATATGTGTATATATATATATATATATATTTTTTTTTTTTGAGTTGGAGTCTTGCTCTGTCCCCAGGCTGGAGTACAAGTGCAGTGGCATGATGCAAGGTTTATATTTTGTCTGTATTTATACGATTTTGTTTTTCTAGGAATATATTTTACACTTGATCTTAGCCAAAAGGCCGAGAAGCGACCTAGGAATATATTTATCATATTTTTAGAAGTAGCAATCAAAACATATTGGAGGAGTGACTCACTCTCTTGAGTACATCCGTACTCCCCTTTCTTGAGTGTGTTTCTCACTTAAAAAAAAAAAAAAGAAAATTTTATTTAAAAAGAAAAAACAAACTATTCCTTGACTACAGGTATTTTGAGAAGTACCTCCTTAGAGATTTCAGTGCAGATACCTGAGCTCCACCCCAAGCCTCCTGACTCAGAACCTCCACAGACAGGAATTCCTGAACCAGTTAAGGATGTCTGAAGGCCTGTTTGGTTGACAGGCAATCAGCAAAGGTGACCTTCCAACTCATAAGGGAGAGGCTCTGCTGTTCAAAGCCTCCTAGCAGTGTGGCAGCTGCACTGACTGAACACTTCCGGGAGGCAAGCTCTGCCTAAACGAAACGCAGAAGCTAAAGCCGCTCCAATTGCGTAGGCTACCCCCAGGGGTAGTGAGCTCCCTAAAATAGGAAGCATTCAAGTGGAAACTAGATGAACCCTGAAGCATGATAAATGACATGGAGCTGAAACTAGACCTCGAGTGAGTCTCGGTTCTACTCTGTGTGTTCTGTGGGCCTCAGTTTCTCTGGCTGTGAAATGAGATCAGTGGTATGTGTTTGCTGCTGCTGTTGAGTAGCAGCTGTCTTTCCCCAAGAAAAGCATGGAAACTAATCATATAAAACTGTCCTAATGGAATCAGGGCCGGGCATAGAGAGGCCCTGCAGCTTTGCCCTCTCTCACTCCCTTTCCTGTCCTCTTCCTTTTCCATTAACCCCTGGTCAAGGCAGCTACTGTGGAACTCTAAGGTTCTAAGGACAATGGGGAGAAATAAAATTATATTAGGTAATCCATAAAGTCCCTCCCAGCTACGATTCTAAGATTACAATTAGTTAGCCATAACTCTCAAAGATCAAAATAGACATATTCTTTGACTTACATGTGGTAATGGATCCTAGAGATATACTCCCAAATGTGGGTAAAAGCATTCTTTGCCCCATCTGGGGGGTCTTAGCTAGACTGCTTTAAAAAGTCTAGAGAAGGGCCACTGCACTCCAGCGTGGGCAACAGAGAGTCCATCTCAAAAAAAGAAATGGACATTTTTTTTGGAATCCTACAAGAGAATCAATTTTCTTTCCCAAAAGTAACAAAAAGATCAGTGTACGTTGGGTAACTAGGCTTTTTTTCCCCAACACACTGTAGCTCAGTCAAGTCGTCTTTAAGGCCATATTCACCAGCCTCCGGAAAGTCACACCTGTAATCCCAGCACTTTGGGAGGCCAATGTGGTTGGATCACGAGGTCAGGAGGCTGAGACCAGCCTGGCCAATATGGTAAAACCCCGTCTTTACTAAAAATACAAAAATTAGCTGGGTGTGGTGGCATGCGCCTCTAGTCCCAGCTACTCGAGAGGCTGAGGCAGGAGAATTGCTTGAACCTGGGAGGTGGAGATTGCAGTGAGCCGAGATAGCGTCACTGCACTCAAGCCTGGAGACAGAATGAGACTCTGTCTCAAAAAAAAAAAAAAAGTCTGGAGATGATGTAAGGTCTCTTATTAGGAGTTAGTGGTACAGTGGATACCATGTTTCCAGAGTGAGATCACTGCACCTGTGCTGCTAGGGAAACATGACAAAATATACAGTTAAGTGGAAAAAACAAGGCACAAAATAGAATCATAGCATTAGTAGAGGGTGGTGGTGATGGTGGAATGTGTATACTTCTCCATGAATATCTGGATATACATAAACATTCCTGGAAAGAGAGTTTGCTAACAGCAGTTGCTTTGCAGAGGCAGACCCAGAGGAAGTGGGGGCTTGATTTCGTATGGAGTGAGCTTTTCCCTGTGCTCATGTATTAGTTTTTCAACATACAAACAAATTTTCTTTTTTCATATTTTAAATTTTGCTTTATTTTATTTATTTATTTACATTTTTTGAGACAGAGTCTCATTCTGTCACCCAGGCTGGAATGCAGTAGCACAATCTCGGCTCACTGGAGCCTCAGTTTCCCAGGCTCAATCCTCCTATCTCAGCTTCCTGAGTAGCTGGTACTACAGGCACGTGTCACCACACCAGGCTACTTTTTAAAAAAAACTTTTTTAGGTGGAGTTTCACTCTTGTTGCCCAGGCTGGAGTACAATGGCGTGATCTCAGCTCACTGCAATCTCCCCCTCCCAAGTTTAAGCGATTCTCCTGCCTCAGCCTGCCTAGTAGCTGGGATTATAGATGCCCACCACCACACCTGGCTAATTGTATTTTTAGCAGAGGTGAGGTTTCACTGTGTTGGCCAAACTGGTCTTGAACTCCTAACCCCAGGCAATCCACCTGTCTCAGCCTCCCAAAATGCTGGGATTACAGGCATGAGCCACTGTACCCAGGCTATTTATTTATTTAATTAGAGACAAGGTCTAGCTTTGTGCCCAGGCTGGTTTTGAACTCCTGCCCTTAAGTGATCCTTCAGCCTCAGCCTCCCAAAGTTCTGGGATTACAAAGTTTCTTAATTCTGGCAAAACAAATTTTCTTAAAAATATTTTTAAATAGTCAAGTTGTACCTTATAAACAGTTCTAGAAAGCAAAGGTGGCGACATTATCCCCTAGGAGTTAAGTTTCTGCCTGGGAGGGGTAGGAGGCACAGTTCCAGGACCTTCTTAACATCTTTGTCTTGCCTTAGGGCCACCTATCTTTGGGCCTGTGCTGCTCACTGTACTCCCGGCAGGCCCCAGGCTTCCTGGGCCTGGCTGCTGGATTTCCCTGGGAAACCCAGGGATTCCCACGAGACTCTTTAGAAAGGTTAGGGATGGATATTTTTAGGCCGGGTGCAGTTGCTTATGCCTGTAATCCCAGCACTTTGGGAGGCCGAGGCAGGCAGATCACTTGAAGTCAGGGGTCTGAGACCAGCCCAGTCAACATGGTGAAACCCTGTCTCCACTTAAAATACAAAAATTAGCCAGGTGTAGTGATGGGTGCCTATAATCCCAGCTACTCGGGAAGCTGAGGCAGGAGAATTGCTTGAACCCAGGAGGTGGAGGTTGCAGTGAGCTGAGATCACACCACTGCACTCCAGTCTGGGCAACAGAGAGTCCTTTTCAAAAAAAGAAACGGACATTTTTTTTTTTTTTGGAATCCCACAGGAGAATCCATTTTCTTTCCCAAAAGCAACAAAAAGATCAGTGTACTTTGGATAACTAGGCTTTTTGGTTTTTTTCCACACACTGTAGCTCAGTCAAGTTGTTTTTAAGGCCATATTCATGTACAAATTCACCAGCCTCCACAAAGTCAAAACTGAGCCATCAAGAGTACCTTTGTTACCTTCTGCCTGAGCAGCTGCCACAGGGGCTTTGAAAGAGCCACAAATATCAATGGAAATATACCACTTTTTAAAAGACTGCTATTTTTTTTCATGAAGCCTAATTAGCCTGTATAACTTTTAAATACTTAAAACATACAGACACCATTTTATTTTTAAAAGGAGATGAAGCAAGATGTAGCTGACATTGTGAGGCTTTAGACCTAACATTTCGGAATATCAGTTGGTTGGAATTCAGACAAAAGCTGTATTTCTAAGTAAATGTGGCAGATAGAGCCTGAGAGGGATGTTAGAAGGCAGAGGGAATGTTAAAGGGCCAAACTTTAGGCCAGGTGTGGTGGCTTCCGCTTGCCAGCCCGGCACTTTGGGAGGCCAAGGCAGGAGGATCACTTGAGGCTGGGAGTTCAAGACCAGCCTGGGCAATATAGCAAGACCTCATCTCTATATAAAAAATATAAATGGCTGGGCGCGGTGGCTCACGCCTGTAATCCCAGCACTTTGGGAGGCCGAGGCGGGTGGATCACGAGGTCAAGAGATCGAGACCATCCTGGTCAACATGGTGAAACCCCGTCTCTACTAAAACTACAAAAAATTAGCTGGGCATGGTGGCGCGTGCCTGTAATCCCAGCTACTCAGGAGGCTGAGGCAGGAGAATTGCCTGAACCCAGGAGGCGGAGGTTGCGGTGAGCCGAGATCGCACCATTGCACTCCAGCCTGGGTAACAAGAGCGAAACTCCAGCTCAAAAAATAAATAAATAAATAAATAAATAAAAACAAATAAAATAAAATGCTGGAATTGAATGAGACCAGAGGTCAGAAACTAAAATGCCTAGAGAGGTCTGATAAAAACAAAAGAGAGCAGAGCGCAGGTGTACATAGAGAGAGTGGTGGGGGCTGGGAACACTGGCTCATGCCTGCAATCCCAGCACTTTGGGAGGCCAAGGTGGGTGGATCACCTGAGGTCAGGAGAGCAAGACAAGCCTGGCCAACATGGTGAAAGCCCCATCTCTACTAAAAATACAAAAATTAGCCAGGAGTGGTGGCAGGTGCCTATAATCCCAGCTACTTGGGAGGCTGTGGCAGGACAACCACTTGAACCCAGGAAACAGAGGTTGCAGTGAGCCGAGATTGTGCCATTGCACTCTAGCCTGGGTGACAAGAGCAAAACTCCATCTCAAAAAGAGAGAGTGGTGAGGACGGTGGCGAACTAGAGAGCGCAGGCCACATCCCAAGGAGACAGCTGTAACTCAGCTCCAATCAAATTTGCCCTGCTGGATTGTGGGTCCAGTTTTGATTAGTCATCCATCTTTTCAAAAGAAACAGAGAATTCAGATATTTATGGGAAAGACTTTGATTTTTAAGGGTTAGCCACCAATTTCCCAGCACTTTGGGTGGCCAAGGCAGGAGGATCACTTGAGCACAGGTGGTCAAGACCAGCCTAGGCAACACACCAAGACCCTATCTAAGAGAGAAAGAGAGAAGAGAGAGAGAGAGGAAAGAGAGAGAAGAAAAAAAGAAAGAAAAAATACAAGAGAAAAAGATAGAAAACAAAAATTTTAAAACCTATGTAGCCAAGCAAGTGCATCTATCAACTAGAATGGGCTTTCTGGCTACCAATGTGTACATTATAGACCAGATATAAAGGTTTTCTCAGCTCATGTTGTCTGTAACTCTAAATTCCTGCAAGGCGAAGCCTTGAGTACGTTCCTTGACCTTTCTGGGTCCCTTTCCTCAGCTGTGGAATGAGGATGTTGGTCCCTGTTTGGTCTACCCCACAGGTTACTGTGAAATCCCAGTAAGATAGTAAACATTTTGCTTCTTGTTAGTATAGAAGGAAGGAAGGAAGGAAGGAAGGAAGGTAGGTAAGAAATAGGTAGGAAGGAAGGCAGGAACTTTGCAGATAATAGGACGTGGCAATTATGAGGAATTATTGTTGTTTTTTACTTTTTTTCTCTGTTGTTTTATTTTACTTTTAGCGCCTGTCTGCTGTTGAACATGAGGGATTATTTTAACTTCAAGGGAGATAACCTAACCCAAAGACAAATACCTATATGATAAAAAAAAATACCCTTCAACAGAGTTTACTGTGTCTTGCATTTGAATATATAAACATCAGATCATATTGAAAAGGCCAGAGAGAACTTACTCTTCCATCCGGAGTCCTGGGACCAGAATAAGGTGGAACTTCACCCATGAGAACCGGCCACACATCAAAAAATTCCTAGGGATGAAAAAAAACAATAATTACATGTTTTGAAAAGAGATCAAGACAAGGAGATTAAGAAGTCCCACCTATATGAGTCAGCTAACACTGAAATTTAGAAAGTGAGACGAGCTCATGAAAACTAAACTTGGAAAGGCAGTAAGATTCACCACAGTTAGAAAATATCACATTTGCCCTTCAAAATATTGCTGACTGGGCCTGTCTAGTCATTAGCCAAAAACATGGGAGCTGAATTGGGGCACCCTCACTGTTATTGGACATGAGAGGGAAAGTAGGGTCTCTATGACTAAGAAATGTACCGTAAGACCATGCTAAACACATCCTCAAAGGTTTCGCTAAAACAATGTTCCAAGCAGTATCATTTATAGTAGTGAAAAATTATAAACAAACTAAGTGCCCAACAAGAAAGGACTTACTAAATCAAATGGTGTATCTATTAACAACGATGTCACAGATGTGTGTGTGCTGATTGAAAAGATGCCCATTCTCCACTGACAAGTGAAACATGTGAGAGGCAACAAAGAATATATCACGTGACCCTAATGTTCGAATGTTCGATTATACATAGAAAATGTTGTGAATATATTTACAACAAAGCTTTTTTTTTTTTTTTTTTTACGGAAAAAGGGTTTTGCTTTTTGCCCAGGGTGGAGTGCAGCAGCTCTATCTCAGCTCACTGCGTCCTTCATCCCCTGGGTTCAAGTGATACTCCTGGCTCAGTCTCCTGAGTAGCTGGGATTACAGGCGTGTGCCATCATATTCAGCTAATTTTTGTATTTTTAGTAAAGATGTGCTTTCACCATGTTGGCCAGGCTGATCTCGAACTACAGACCCCAGGTGATCCGCCTACCTTGGCATCCCAAAGTGCTGGGGTTACAGGTGTGAGCCACCACACCTGGCCCACAACTAAGTATTAACAAGTGGTTTTCTCTGAGTGATTGGAGTCAGGCTGTAATTTATTTAGGAATTTTTTATAATAAACTTTATTGCTTTTGTAATAAGGGAAAAATATTTTCGCAAATGAGAAAGAAAGAAAATCATGCTAAATATGGACAATAGACCTATATCTGGGATCCAATAAGAAAGGCTGACACCTGTAAGACAAGTGGCTGATAAAGCAAAACATGCAGGTGCCTTAGCCTGAGGCCGTCTCTGTTCTTCCAATTCCCATGTACGAATGAGTTCCTACAAAACAAACTGCAACCTCAGTAGGCAAACAAACCAAAACCCAATTTAGGAGTATATTACTCTAACAAGTTGGTCGAGTTTCAACCAATCACAGGCAGCCCAGCTGATCCAATGGTACCCAAATGAGGCAAATGCCCTACTGTAGCTAATCCGAATCATGTTGTTTCTAGATTTTACTTCCATGTTCAGCTATAAAAGCTCACTGGCCATGTCATGCAGCAGAATTCTTTGAACCTCTTCTGGTTTTGAGGGTTGCCCAATTCATGAATTGTTCTTTGCTCAAATAAACTCTTTTGAATTTGTTTTGTCTAAAACTGGCCAAGACTGGGTGTGGTGGCTCAGGCCAAGGTGGGTGGATCACTTGAGCCCAGGAGTTTGACACCATCCTGAGCAACATGGCAAAACTCCGTCTCTACCAAAAATACAAAAATTAGCCAGGCGTGGTGGTGTGTGCCTGTAATCCCAGCTACTCAGGAGGCTGAGGCAGGAGAATCGCTTGAACCCGAGAGGGGGAGGTTGCAATGAGTTAAGTTCGCACCACTGAACTCCAGCCTGGGTGACAAAGTGAGATCCTGTCTCAAATGAATAGATAAATAACATAGATAAATAAAAGTAACCAAGACACAGGCAGAGGGAAGAGGAAAAAGAGCCAGTAAAGGAGCTGCATAATCATGAAGCCTCAGGAAAGGCCAACTGCGAACCACACGGGCTCTTCCCCACTACTTCTTCGTGGGTTTCCTTTGCGAATAGAGCTGCAAAGCTTGTGTGGAGTCAAGTCCGGGCCTGGCAGAGGAGCGTCCATCCTCCAGTGCCCTCTCTGTCCATTCATCTGTTACTATACAGGGACAAACTGTGATCCGTCAGCACGGGGTTTCTGTGGGTAGGATGCCAAGCCCTCCTCGTTCCTCTCATTTGAACATGTTTTCCACGGTGGTTTGCTTATTCTGATACCAGAGGAGCAGAAGGGAAGCCACATGAAATGCAGAGTCCACATCTTTGCCCTTCTCCCCACTTGAGCTCTTTTTCTAGGCTACCAACGACAGGAAGAAATTTAATTCTAGATGAAAATTTAGAAAAAAAAAATTTAATCGGGCCGGGCGCGGTGGCTCAAGCCTGTAATCCCAGCACTTTGGGAGGCCGAGGTGGGTGGATCACAAGGTCAACAGATCGAGACCATCCTGGTCAACACGGTGAAACCCCATCTCTACTAAAACTACAAAACATTAGCTGGGCATGGTGGCGCGTGTCTGTAATCCCAGCTACTCAGGAGGCTGAGGCAGGAGAATTGCCTGAACCCAGGAGGCGGAGGTTGCGGTGAGCCGAGATCGCGCCATTGCACTCCAGCCTGGGTAACGAGAGCGAAACTCC
>NW_022437011.1:1757208-1767013 GCF_009761245.1 Sapajus apella | reverse complement strand
AACAAGAGCGAAACTCCGTCTCAAAAAAAAGAAAAAGAAAAAAAAAATTTAATGGGTGAAAATATAATGAGGCCCTACCTGAGCCCCACAACCTGCTTGCCGCTGGGTATACACAGGTGAATAAGGCACAGTTTGTATCCTGGAAGAACATATTGTCTCATGAAGAAGGTAATGAATAGTGCAGTAAATGAGGCAAGAACCAAAACAGTGCTGAAAGGAGAGTACAAATGCTAGAGGAGCCCAGAAGAAGAACACATATATTGGCCTGATACCTCATGTGGGCCGAACACTGAGTGGATCCAAAGATCGTCCCAAGGAGAAGAGAACTTGTCAAACAAGGGGTTGTATGGTGAGCTGGACGTGGCTATGACTTCTCCCTCTTTCCTTCCATCCCTTCCTCCCTCCCCCTTTCTTCCTTTCTTTCTTAACAGCTTAATTGAGATCTAATTCACATATCATCTGATTGTCCATTTAAAGTGCACAAATCAACAGCTTTAATAACTTTTTTCATAATGGCAATAGCTCAAGTAAAATCTTAACTGCCCGATTCTTAGCGTGTAGGCAGCCGAGAGCACTTACTTGTATTTATTCGGGCTTTCATCTCACACTTTTTTTTCTTTTTGGAGACAGGGTCTTGCTCTGTTACCCAAGCTGGAGGGCAATGGTGCGATCCTGGTTCACTGTAGCCTCAACCTTCTGGACTCAAGCAATCCTCCTTCCTTAGCCTCCCAAGTAGCTAGGACTGCAGGCATGTGCCACTAGGCCCAGCTAATTTTTGAAATTTTTTATAGAGACAGAGTCTCACTATGTTGCCCAGGCTGCTCTTGAATGGTTGGGCTGAATCGATCCTCCTGACTCAGCCTTTCAAAGTGCGGGGAGTACAGGTGTGAGGCCCTCTGCCCAGCCTCATAGCCCACTTCTAATTACGAAATTGCTCAATCTTTTGAGGATGACTAAGTTCAGCACTCTCTTTTTGTTGTTTTTTTGAGATGAGATCTCCTTATATTGCCAGGCTGGTCTCAAACTCTTCGGCTCAATCTTCCTGCCTCACACTCCAAAATAGCTGAGACTGCAGGTGTGTATCACCACACCCAGCTCAGAATGTTTTTGCTCAAGAGTAGTTTTCCGTTTTGAGAGGCAGGCACTTTAAAATAAACGGAGAACAGATCACTACAGCACGCAGTGGCCTAAGCCTGCGACCAAATCCTGCTGCAAACTGGGAATGGTAACTTTGGAATGGAGTCCTTTGAATTCAATTACACAAAAATGTTAATTTTTTTAAATCTTTTTTTATTTTTTAGGCTAGTTAAGTGAAGCAGTGGTGTGGAGAACAAAGAAATCTGTAACCGGTTGTGATTAATTAGGTGCAAACACCACTCAGACCAGCCAGAAATTATTTTGATGAAAAAGTAATCATTTGTTTGTATGAATTCATTCATTTGCTACTTCCTGAAGGAGAAACAAAGGGCATATTGCTGAGCTTAGCAATATTTGGCAAGATATTTATGAATTAAGAGTGTACAAGGCCAGGCGTGGTGGCTCACGCCTGTAATCCCAGCACTTTGGGAGGCCGAGGCAGGAGGATCACCAGGTCGGGAGATCGAGACCATCCTGGCTAACGTGAAACCCCGTCTCTACTAAAAATACAAAAAATTAGCTAGGTGTGGTGGCAGTCTCCTGTAATCTCAGCTACTTGGGAGGCTGAGGCAGGAGAATCGCTTAAACCTAGGAGGCGGAGGTTGCAGTGAGCCAAGATCATGCCACTGCACTCCAGCCTGGCAACAGAGGGAGACACCGTCTCAAAAAAAAAAAAGAAGTATATACAAAAATCAGATGAGGCAGTCCATGGCGGCTCACACCTATAGCCCCAACACGTTAGGAGGCCAAAGTGGGAGGATGGCTTGAGCCCAGGAGATCGAGACCAGCCTGGGCAATATAGTGAGACCCTGTCTCTAGAAAAAAATTTTTTAATCAGATGAATGGTTTCACTAGAATCAGAGGTTCCCTAAAACCAGTATGTGGCCCAACTGCACAGAATCACTTAAGGAGCTATTATATATATATATATATATTTTTTTTTTTTTTTTTGAGACGGAGTTTCGCTCTTGTTACCCAGGCTGGAGTGCAATGGCGCGATCTCGGCTCACCACAACCTCCGCCTCCTGGGTTCAGGCAATTCTCCTGCCTCAGCCTCCTGAGTAGCTGGGATTACAGGCACGTGCCACCATGCCCAGCTGATTTTTTGTATTTTTGGTAGAGACGGGGTTTCACCATGTTGACCAGGATGGTCTCGATCTCTTGAACTCGTGATCCACCCGCCTCGGCCTCCCAAAGTGCTGGGATTACAGGCTTGAGCCACTGCACCCGGCCAGGAGCTATTATAAAGATCAGACAAACAGGCCAGTTGCGGTGGTTCAGGCCTGCAATCCCAGCACTTTGGGAGGCCAAGGCAAGTGGACCACCTGAGGTCAGGAGCTCGAGACCAGCCTGGTCAATATGATGAAACCCTATCTCTACCAAAAATACAAATATTAGCTAGGCGTGGTGGCACGTGCCTGTAGTCCCAGCTACTCAGGAGGCTGAGGCAGGAGAATGGCTTAAACCCAGGAGGTGGAGGTTGTAGTGACCTGAGATCGTGCCATTGCACTCCAGCTTGGGTGACAGGGCAAGACTCCATCTCACACTCACACACACACACACCCCCCAACAACAACAAAAAGATCAAGCAAACAAACAGAACCCCAGAAAAGTACGAACCATGTATATAAATATTTGGTATCTGATAATGCAACTTCTCAGAATGGTGGTACTTTAAAATTGTATATTTCCTTGACCAGGCACAGTGGCTCACACTTGTAATCCCAGCCCTTTGGGAGGCCAAGATGGATGTATCGCTTGAGGTCAAGAGTTCAAGACCAGCCTGGCCAACAAGGCAAAATCCTGTCTCTACTAAAAAATACAAAAATTAGTCAGGCGTGGTGATGTGTGCCTGTAACCCCAGCTACTTGGGAGTTGAGGCAAGAGAATCACTTGAACCTGGGAGGCAAAAGTTGCAGTTAGCTGAGATCACGCCATTGCACTCCAGCCTGGATGACAGAGCCAGACTCCACCTTAAAAAAAAAAGTATTTTTCCTCACTCTTTTTTTTTTTTTTTTTTGAGATATGGTCTCACTCTGTCACCCAGGAGGCTGGAGTGCAGTGGTGTGATCATGGCTCGTTGCAGCCTTGAACTCCTGGGTTCAAGCCATCCTCCCACCTCTGCCTCCTGAGTAGCTGGGACTACAGGCGCATGTCACTGCACCCAGCCTCTCACTATTCTTGAGAGCTTGCTTGGATATTCTAGCAGAAGAGCACAACTACTCGTATACTGTTGATCCAAAAACAACTCTCCTCTGTCAGGGAAGTTCACCCGCTTTGACTGAATGCAAAGACAGGAACACAGGAGCAGTCAGAGAGAAAAGGGACACCCGCCTAGCTAGCCAGATCAGCCAAATCAACACTGGCAATCAATGGTGTGACTGATGTCACAGCTAGATCTTCCTCACATCTCCCACTACTCTCTAAGTAAAAAATGCAGGGAAAAAAACAAAATTTACCCCATCTCACATCATACACATACCTAACTTAAAAATCAATGAAAGATTAAACTATATTAAAACTTTAAAAATACTAGGGGATAATACAGGAGATTATTTCAGATTACCTTTCATGTTGGGGGTAGGAAAGTCTCTCCTAAATAAAACCCAAAACTGAAGCTATAAAGAGACAATTTAAATCTTCTGTCTGATGAAAGATGTTATAAGCAAAGCTAAAATATAATTCACAGACAGGGAAAAATGTTTACAGTACATGTGACAAATACATAATCCCTATCATATATAAAGCACTCCCACAAATTAATAAGAAATAGATTATTCAATTCTTTCTTTTTGAGACGGGGTTTTGCTCTTGTTGCTCAGGCTGGAGTGCAATGGCACGATCTTGGCTCACCGCAACCTCCGCCTACCAGGTTCAAGCGATTCTCTTGCCTCAGCCTTCTCAGTCACTGGGATTACAGGCATGCACCACCACGCCCAGCTAATTTTGTATTTTTAGTAGAGACAGAGTTTCTCCATGTTGGTCAGGCTGATCTTGAACTCCCGACCTCAGGTGATCTGCCCACCTCAGTCGCCCAAAGTGCTGGGATTATAGGCGTGAGCCAACTCGTCCAGTCTAGATTATTCAATTCTAAAGATAGGCAAATGACATGCTTGGAAAATACATGGAAGAAAAAAAATCAAATCCCAAACATAAAATATATTTATTCTGCTCTCAGGAGAGTTATTGTTTAAAACATATATAATACATACAAATACGTATGTATATTTACCCTCACTAGTAATCAGTGAAAAAACAAAATGAAGGAAAAAAATACACATTTTGCCCATTCAGATAGGAATTTTTTTTATTATGATGTCAAGCATTGGTAAGAGTTTTGGGAAATGGAATTCTTGTTCAGTATGAATGAAAGTGTAAAAACTGTATCTCACTTAGAGGAACAATTTTGAGACAAGAAAAATAAAAATTAGTAATTCAATTTCTACAACTCTGTTCTGTAGATAGTCTTGCTCAGGTATACAGGGATTTAACTCCAAGGTTGTCCATTTCAGCAGAATCTTTTTTTTTTTTTTTTTTTTTTTTTTTTTTTTTTGTAGAGATGGGGTCTCACTTTGTTGCCTAGGCTGGTTTCAAATCTTTGGGTTCGAGTAATCCTCCCGCCTTGAACTCTCAAAGTGCTGTGATTACAGGCATGAGCCACTGCACCCAGCCAGCGTTGTCTTTAATTATGAGAATATTTAGAAATAATTTTTAATGTCTAGCAATAGGAGAAAGGATACATTAATTATGGTATATTTATGCTACTCAAATGAATGAGATACATCCATGTGGACTACAAAACACAGAAAGAGGATTCCCATTTCTGTTAATGGTGAGTAGTTTGTTTCAGACCAATCCTCCAACTGGAATAATTACACAATCTGGACCATGTGTATGTGTATGTGCATGTATGTTTATAAACATTTATTTACTTGAAGGACTTATATAGCCAGTAAGGCAGCAGGAACTCACTGGGCCAAAATCTCAGAGAGAAGGGAAACCCAGAGATAAAAACCTGACCCTTGATTCAACTTTTCCTTTTACCCACTTGTTGACACCAAAGATGCTGTGAGCAGCTAAGAAACTGAGCCAAGCTTACAGAAGACTCGCTGGGTGAGGAAGACAAAATTGGAATTTAAAGCCTGCCAAGGAAGAGAGACCCTTGAAAACACCCTAGGCTGGGATCCGCACACCCCAGGAAGTAAAAGTGAACGTGAAACAGCCCAGCCCTCATGAAGACTGAAGATCAGCTTCACATCAGTTCAATTCCTGACTGAATTGAAGTGCTCTGTCTTTACCCAACTGCTTGCCAGAAGTAAAGCCATTCTTTTTGGAGGAAGATAACATACATGTTTACATACATGTCTCTAGTCTTCAAACAAAAATAATCAAGTATGTAAAAAACAAGAATTCACAGAAAAATCTAGAGGGGAAACAGATCATTGAAACAGGTCCATAGAAGATGCCTATAAATATCACAGCTTTCAGACATAGACCCAAATATAACTGTGATTATGTCCAAGAATCAACTACAAAACAGAGAACTTTAGCAGCGAACTGGAAACTACAAAAACAGAATAAATTGGAAATTCTAAAATTGAAAAATACCAAAAGTTAAGAACTCAATAGATTGTTTAACAGTCAATTAGACACAGTTGAAGAGATAATTACTGGGTTCACACCTGTAATCCCAGCACTTTGGGAGGTGGAGGCAGGCAGATCACTTGAGGCCAGGAGTTTGAGACCAGCATGGCCAACATGACAAAACCCTGTCTCTACTAAAAATACAAAAATTAGCTGGGCATAGTGGCCCATGCTCATAGTCCCAGCTACTCAGGAGGCTGAGGCATGAGAATCGCTTAAACCTGGGAGGTGGAAGTTGCAGTGAGCCAACATCATGCCACTGTACTCCAGCATGGGTAACAGAATGAGACTGTCTCAAAAAAAAAAAAAAAAAAGAGTAATTGATAGAAGGTGGATCAAAATAAATATTCAAACTAAAGTGCAAAAATACAAAAAGATGGAAAACCCATAAAGAAGTATGAGACACAAAGCATGGTGAGAAAGTCTAACATATAATAACAATAAACTTAGAGGTCTTTTCACTACCAGATATCAAGATATTTTATAAATATACTGAAATTAAGACAGGATAGTATTGCAGAAGAATAGATAAATATACCAATGGAGGCTGGGTGTGGTGGCTCACACCTGTAATCCTAGTAATTTGGGAGGCTAAGGTGGGTGGATCACTTGAGGTCAGGAGTTCAAGGCCAGCCTGGCCAACATGGTGAAACCCCATCTCTACTAAAAACACACAAATTAGCTGGGTGCGGTGGCACGTGTCTGTAATCCCAGCTACTTGGGAGACTGAGGCAGGAGAATTGCTTGAACCTGGGAGTTGAAGGTTGCAGTGAGCCAAGATCATACCACAGCTCTCCACGCTGGGCAAAAGAGTCAATTATCTGTCTTGAAAAAAAGAATCTATATATATATTTTGTTGTTGTTGTTGTTGCTCCATTAGTGTGTGTGTGTATATATATATATGTATATATACGTGTGTATATATATACGTATATATGTATATACCAGTGGAACAAAATAGAGAATCCAGAAACAGACCCACATATATATGGACACTTGGTTGATGATAAAGGTAAGATGATTTTCACCTTACTTCACACTAAACATAAAAAAGTTCCAGGTAGATGTAGAGCTGTATGTGAAAGTTAAAACAATAAACCTTTTAGAATTTGACATGTGTAAATGTCTCTATAAACTTAGAGCCAGGAAAGATTTCCTCATTACAGCCCGAGAATCAATAACTATAAAGGAAAAGATTGATAAATTGGACTACATTATCATTCAGAACTTATATTTATCAAAACACACCATTAAGGGAATAAAAGCACTGGCCAGGTGTGGTGGCTCACCCCTGTAATTTCAGCACTTTGGGAGGCTGAGGCGGGTGGCTCACCTGAGGTCAGGAGTTCAAGACCAGCCTGGCCATCATGGTGAAGCCCTGTCTCTACTAAAAATACAACAATCTTGCATGTTCTTCACATGTACCCCAAAACCTAAAATGCAATAAAATAAATAAATGGGAAAAAAAAATTAGCTGGGCATGGTGGCAGATGCCTGTAATCCCAGCTACTTGGGAGGCTGAGGAGAATTGCTTGAACCTGGAAGGCAGAGGTTGCAGTGAGCCAAGATCACACCATTGCACCCAGCCTGGGCAATGAGCGAAACTCCATCTCCAAAAAAAAAAAAAAAGAGAGAGAGAGAGAGCGAGAGAATAAAAGCACAGAGTGGGAGAAGACACAGTCATGCATCACTTAACAGTGGGGATATGTTCCAAGAAATGTGTGTGTCGCTGGGCAGTTTTGTCATTGTGTGAACATCATAGAGTGTACTTGCATTACCCCAAATTGTAAAGCTTACTAAATACCTAAGCTTACATGTAGTCTATTATTCCTAGCCTACATGCCTGTCCAGCATGTTACTGTATGGAATACTGTAGGCATTTGCAACACAATGGCAAGTTTTTGTGTATCTAAATATAGCTAACCATAAAAGATACAGTAAAAATAAGGTATAAAAGTTGAAAGATTGTACACCTGTATAAGGCACTTAGCATGAAGAAACCTGCAGGACTGGAAGTTGCTCTGGGTGAGTGGTGAGTGAATATGAAAGCCTACCTAGGACATTACTGTATACTATTATAGACTTTATAAACACTGTACACTTAGTCTATACTAATGTATTTTTAAAATTTCTTGGGCCGGGTATGGTGGCTCATGCCTGTCAGCCCAGGACTTTGGGAGGCTGAGACAGGCAAATCACCAGGTCAGGAGTTCGAGACCAGCCTGGCCAACATGGTGAAACCCCGTCTCCACTAAACATACAAAAAATTAGCTGGGTGTAGTGGCAGGCGCCTGTAATCCCAGCTACTTGGGAGGCTGAGGCAGGAGAATCACTTGAACCCAGGAGGCAGAGGTTGCAGCGAGCCAAGATCACGCCACTGCACTCCAGCCCTGATGACAAGAGCGAGACTCCGTATCAAAAAAAAAAAAAAAAAAAAGTTTCTTTCTTCAATAGTAAATTAACCTTAGCTTACTGTACTTTTTAATGAACTAATTAATTTAGAGATAGGATCTTGCTCGTCATGGCTCACCACAGACGCAGACCCCTCACTTCAAGCAATTCTTCCACCGTCAGCCTCTTGAGTAGCTGGGATTGCAGGTATGAGCCACCAAGCCTGGCTTGTAACTTTTTTACTTTATAAATTTAAAAATTTTTCTTTATAAAATTTTTTATTTTTAAAAACGTTTTGACTCTTTTGTAATAACACTTAGCTTAACACACAAACACATAGTACAGCTATACAAAAATAGTTCCTTTTTAAAAAAATTATCATAAATTTTGTTACTTTCTTTTCTTTTTTTATGCCTTTGGTGCTTGAATCAGAACAAAAGTATTTGCTTTATATCTTTATTCTACAAGCTTTTTTCTCTTGAAATTTTTTGTTTACTTTCTAAACTTTTTTAAGACACAGCTGGGCATGGTGGCTCACGCCTGTAATCTCAGCACTTTGGGAGGCCAAGGCGGGCCGATCACCTGAGGTCAGGAGTTCAAGACCAGCCTGGCCAACATGGTGAAACCCCCTCTTTTAAAAAAAAAAAAAAAAAACTAAGACACAAACACACACATTAGGCTAGGCCTGCACAGGGTCAGGATCATCAATATCACCATCTTCCACCACCACACCTTGTCCTACTGGAAAGTCTTCAAGGCCGCATGGAGCTCTCATCTCCTATGATAACAATGCCTTCTTCTGGAATATCTCCTGAAGGACCTGACTGAGGCTGTTTTACCAGCCTGGCCAACATGGTGAAACCCTGTCTCTACTAAAAACACAATAAATTTTTTCTTTTTTCATAAGTGGAAGGAGGGCCGGGCGTGGTGGCTCACGCCTGTAATCCAAGCACTTTGGAGGCCAAGACAGGTGGATCACTTGAGGTGGGGAGTTCAAGACCAGCTTGACCAACATGGTGAAATCCTGTCTTAAAAAATAAATAAATAAAGAAGTGGAAGGAGTCAACTCTAAAATAATAGGGGAAAGGTGTAGTATAGTAAATACATAAACCAGTAGCAGAGTTTTCTATTATGAAGTACTATGTGCTACAACACATCATTGTATGCGCTATACTTTTATGCAACTGGCAGTGCAGCAATAGGTTCTTTTTTTTTTTTTTTAATACCAGCGTCACCACAAATGTGAAGAATGCATTGCACTACAACATCACGAGGCAATAGGAATTTTTCAGCTCCATTGTAATTATATGGGACACAGACTATGCGGGTCATTGTTGACCAAAATGTCATTATGTGGTGCATGACTGTATTTGCAACCCATGTATTTGAAAGTGGACTTGTGCCCAGAATTTGCAAAGAACTCCTACAAGCCGGGCGCGGTGGCTCAAGCCTGTAATCCCAGCACTTTGGGAGGCCGAGGCGGGTGGATCACGAGGTCAAGAGATCGAGACCATCCTGGTCAACATGGTGAAACCCCGTCTCTACTAAAAATACAAAAAAAATTAGCTGGGCATGGTGGCGCGTGCCTGTAATCCCAGCGACTCAGGAGGCTGGGGCAGGAGAATTGCCTGAA
>NW_022437011.1:1745803-1757108 GCF_009761245.1 Sapajus apella | reverse complement strand
AAACTGCGTCTCAAAAAAAAAAAAAAGAACTCCTACAAATCAGTGAGATAAAAAAGGCAATGTGATTTTTTTAAATGAGAAAAAATGTGAACAGTCACTTCACAAAATAATATATCCAAACGGTCAATAAACGTATTTTAAAATATTCAACCTCATCAGTCATTAGGGGAATGCATGTTGATAACAAAACAGATAAAACACATGCTCACCAGAATGACTAAAGTTACTAAGAATAATAATACCAAGTATCGATGAAGAAATCCTTTATACGTTGCTGGTGAGGGTATAAAATCGTACAATCATTTTGAAAATCAGATGGGTAATATCTATTAAAGATAGTACTTTGAAATTCTACTCCTAGGTAAATACCTAACAGAAAGTGTGCAACTATGTATTACTAATGTACCAGAGGGTTCATAATAGCAATATTCACAATAGACCAGATCTGAAAACTCAAATGTCCACCAACAGTAGAAATGAATAAATACGTTGCGGATTATTCATATACTAGAAAAGTCCACAGGAGTGATAATGAATGAACTCATGCTAAATGAAACAATAAGGATGAATCAAAAGAAGCCAAACACAAAAGCATGTGTATTGTAGGATTCCATTTATATGAACCTCAACAAGGCAAAACTAATATGGTATTATAGGTCAGATGGTGGGTACCTTTCTGGAGGAGGCTGTGGGAGATATTGCAGAGGGTATGAAGGAGGCTGCTGAGGTGCTGTTTGTTGTGTTCTGTTCCTTCATTTTGGTGGTGGTTTCGTGGGAACATTCACTCGTTGAGCTGTTATATCAGCAGCTATAACTAATGTTTCTTCTCTGTGTCTATGTTTTGCTTCTTTTTAAATTTTTATTTTATTTTTTGTAGAGACAGGTCTCCCTATGTTGCCCAAGCTGGTCTCGAACTCCTGGCCTCAAGCCATCCTCCCACCTCAACCTCCTAAAGTGCTGGGATTACAGGTGTGAGCCACTGTGCCAGGCCTTTGTTTCAATATAAAGGCTTATTTAAAACAATTCATATGTGCTGACATGGAAAGATGTTTGTAAAACATGAAGTAAAAAATGGCAGACTATCAGAAAATGTAGTTCAGCAATTTTTTAATCAGCTCATCAGAAGGTTCTGATGAATTGCCAAGTTTGGGAGCCTCTGGACTAGATTCTGTGAGCCATGTGGTCCCTTGATCCAATGTATCTGGAGAGTCTGCCTTGGCCTGGGCACTGCCCTCAGCATGACAAGGCATAGAAAATGAAACTGATGGAATCCTTGGGTTTTCAGGATAAGACATAACAAACTTAGATAACTCTGAAACTCTGTTCCAAGGCAGAAAATGATCAGCCCCATAAGGCAGAAACAAATAAACAAAGAGGAATGAGGAAGTTGGGGAAACATATCTAAAAAAAATTGCTGGGAGCTACATTGAACTCTGCCTCCTAAACTGCTGTGTCTGCCCCAAATCTGGCCCCTGAGCATGTGAGGGACTAGATGTCAGCCTCTGCCTCCACTTCAGTTGCCTGGGTGAGCCCTGGAATAGATAAATCGCAGCAAAGCTTTACAAGCAATTTTCAGGACAGTTTTCAAGAATCCCTGAAGTTGGCAACTCTCTCCTGGACTTTCAACCCGCATAGAAACTTCTTTATCACTCACCTTCATCACCTCGTCAGCTTTCTTTACATGCACATTTTTTTTTTTTCTTTCCAAATGACTAAGGAAACTATAGATTGTTTTCACTCACCTGTGTCCTAGATTGACTTTTCCCCTTTAAAGGCTGATATTCCTCTCCTCAGTAAAGACCTCTGTAAAACTTTGTATGACCACCCCAATTCACCCAGCCTCTTCCCTGTGCAGCTGAATATGTGCCCAGACTCTAGCTGTCAGTCAGTGTCTGTTTAATATTTTCTTGGAAATGTCTGTTGCTGAAGTTCTCTCACCTTCTGCTTGGTCATGTCTAAGAGACCCACAGAGTATCTGTCACAGTTGAGGAAGGCGCGGACTGTGTACAAGGCTTTGTGGAACTGTCTTTCGATATCTGTAAGTTCTTCAAAGACTTTGCTCCCAGACCACAGAAGTATCTGAAAAAATACAAAAATAGATTCAAGGATTTTGAGTTGCAAAGTAGTAGCTCACTTAGCTGGAGAATAACAACAATTCTGTAAAGTTCTGTAGAGTTTATTTCACTTAACCTTCACAATAACCCAGAGAAATAGGTTAACTATCTCCCATTTTTAGCTTTAGATTTTTTAAAGTTTTTAATTTTTATTTATTTTTTAGGGGCAGAGTTACTCTGTCATCCAGGCTGGAATACAGTAACACAATCATAGCTCACTGTAGCCTCCAACTTCCAGGCTCAAGAAGTTCTCCCATCTCAGCCTCCCCAGTAGCTGGGACTACAGGTGCACACTACTGCACACAGATAATCTTTAAATTTTTTGTAGAAATAATTTTTCATTGTTTCCCAAGCTGGTTTCAAACTTCTGGCTTCAAGCAATCCTCCCACCTTAGCCTCCCAAAGTGCTGGGATTATAGGCATGAGCCACCTTACCCAGCCAATTATCATTCATTAAAAAAAATTTATTTGAAAAATAGAGATGGGGTCTCACTATGTTGCCCAGGCTGGTCTTGATCTTCTGGGCTCAAGCGATCCTCCTGCCTTGGCCTCCCAAAATCCTGGGACTACAGGCATGAGCCACCATGCCCAGTCCAATTATCTTCCATTTGTAGACAAAGAAACTGAGGCTCAGAGAGGTGAAGTAACTGAGTGTTACATTGGGTCCAACTCTTTCCCTTTCATTCAACTCATAGGCTTTAATAAAAATAATAAGAAACTTCAATTGAGCCCTAATGCCCTATACAGCTAGTGCTCGACTTATGACCACGGTCGGGACCGTGGACTGGTAGTAACACGATTTGGTCGTAAGTTGAGTAGGCTATATGTACAGTTGAAATGGTGCACGCGGAGATGGTAGTGCTGCCGGAAGCTGGTCCGCACTGTCGTACGCCCAGCTGGGCAACGTTTGCGCTGCCAGACGTGGAGCAGTCGTGGCTACCGATTGTGGTCGTAAAGTTGAATGGTCGTAAGTTGCATAGGTCGTAAGTCGATCAATACCTGTATACATTATCTCATTTACTATTAATGGCAACCTTTCGAGGGTGGCACCATAATCATCCCTATTTTTCAAATGGGGAAACTGAAGCATAGAGAAATTAAGTGACTCGCTTAGGGTCTTAGAGCTAGTCCATGGTTGAGCAGGGATTCAGATCAAAGCCATCTGACTTGGAGCTTGTACATATTACCACTCTGGTATACAGCTTTATAGACAACCACTACCTCATAACACTTGTGATGCTGGCCAGAGACTAGAGAATGCTTCCTAGGCACCTTTATTCCCATCTGCCTGCCAGTCCTGACCACATCAATGCTTCAGGGAAAGGACACGTCCAGTCCATTCCCTTGGCCCAAGCCCCTTACCTGGCCTCGTCGAGTTTCACAGTTGTGCAGGTAACTCAGGTGGTACACCTTCATGATTAGATTTGCAAAATTGAGGTACTTGAGAAGAATCTAAAAATCAAACAGCATGAAGGGAGGCAGATGAGAAGAAGAAATCCATCCTCCGGCTACTTCTACCATCAGCAAATATCTAAATATTTTCAAAGCTTCATCAGAGACAATTTGGGCAGATGGATCCTAGAATGCAGACTCATAAGATGTTGCATGAGTATAAAACTCACAGAATGTTGATGTTGATGGGAGTGTATTAATGAAAAATAGCTACTGTTTATTGAATTTTCCTGTTAAATTCTCTATGAGGTTGATACTGAAAAATTATCAACATTTTACAAATAAGAAAACAGAAGTTCAAAGAAGTTAAATAACTTGCACAAGGCAAACAGCTAGATATTGGGAGAGACAGAACAATTATCTCTCTATTCCTGACTTCAAAGCCCAATGTTTCAACTATTATTTTATCCTGCCTCCCTCAGAGAACATCAGGTGAATTCCCTTTCTGACAGATGGGGAAACTGAAGCCAGGCCAAAGAGCACACTTGAGGAGACTTCATAGTCTAGGAGAATGTGCTAGCATGGCTACCCTTAGTTTCTAAAGCATTCTTACCTCTTCATCTCTCTTGGTGAAGTGGGATCCATCCACTTTATTCACAGCCATGATTATGGCTACCACATCCTTCCCATTCATTATGGGTGAAGCCAAGATGCTCTTGGTCTTGTACTCAGTGAGGATGTCCACAAAGTCACAGAAATGCTCATCCTAAAGGAAGGCAGAGATAAGCACAGACAGGCAAATGAAGGGCAAGAACCATGGAACACCCCAAAGCCCCTGCTGACAAATGAATGATGGCACTGCCACTGATTCCCCTTCAATAGGTGCAGGGCAATCAGAGATGACATCTGCCATGGAAGCTTCCAAAATCCAGTAGAAGAAGAAGATCTGAGATGCAATCCACTGAGGGCTGTGGAGGAGACATGTGCAAAGCAGTGTGGGTGCCAGGGACGGGAGTGAGGGACTGACTTTGCCTGGAGAGAGAGGGTTAGAGAAGGCTTTCTTGAGGTGATGACAATTAATCCCAGAATAAAAACTCAAGGGAGAGCTAAGAGAAAGCCAGGGAAAGACTTTAGTAAGTACAACAGTGATAGTTGCTAGCAGGCAGTGTGCGTGGCATTTTCCCTGCATCATCTTACTTTAATCTTCGCAATAAGCTATGAGATAGGTACCATTAGTAGCCCATCTTACAAGAGGGGGATCTGTAACTCAAGAAGTTTAATGTCACGTGTGGAGAGAGAGAGTGTGTGTTTGTGGTGTGTGTGTGTGCGCGTGTGTAACTCTAGAACCTGCCCTCAGCTCTGCTGCCTCTTAGAGAGGCAGAGACAGAGCAAAAACCTGTCTCTAGAAAAGGAAGGTAGGAAGGGAGGGAGGGAGGGAGGGAGAGAGGAAGGAATTCAGTGAGGGATGCTTTGCATCTATAGATTTCTTCTAGTTGGAGTGGGATTAAACAAATAGTCAACAGCATTATTATCAGTGAAGCTGTTTCAAACCAGGTGAAGGGTAAAGGAATTAAGAGAAGCTTGTAGTGTTGTACTTGAGTTAACATTTGAGGATTAAGCAAAATCTCTGAAAAGGCCTTAGTCAAGAAGTGGTACCTGCGTCATTTTCTAAGCTACTGATGAGTGCCTGAGCACAGAGGCCTGGGTGGGGTATGCTTGGATTCATTTCATGAAGTCATTTTAGTTTCCCATTGTTCACTTCTATCAGGGAAAGCAAATACCTGGGCCTCACCTGCATCCAAGGCAGATGCTACTAAATCTACCAGAAAGCTCTTTCCCGCTGAGTTCTCAGTCCTGGAACTCCCCTCATGAGCAATCCTCCTGCCGATTGACTGACATTTACATGATCATTGTCATCCCTATATATTCAGCATGTAAAATGTTCTAAACAATCATACCGTAGAACCTCAGATTATTAAAGGTGGAAGGAGACTTAGAAGGCAATTAGCTCAAACTATTAAAAGTAATGGCAAAAACCATGATTACTTTTGCACCAGCCTGAATTTATTTATTTATTTATTTATTTTAAGTACAATTTCCATTTCACTCTTATCCAGAGAATAGTTCGTCTTCTGCTTTAAGGACTCAGCTCCCTACACGGGCTTTGGTGGAGGTCGTGGGGCAGCACCCACAGGTCTACATCGCAGTGGGGGTGTTTGGTCCCTGTGGGCTTCATGAGATCGATTACTTTGCTGTGAATTACACAACTCACACAATAATGTAGCGTCACACACAGCTTGGGAAGCACATCGAAGGCATCCAAGACACTTGCTTCAGAAATGTCCCTGACTGCTGTGGCCTCCACTACGTTCAAATGACGAATTTCTTAATGGCCTTGTCCTTGGGCACACGTCAGGCACAGTTCGTGCAGCAAACAGGCTGCACGTGGCCATGGTCCTTTTCGGCATGACCATTGCTTCTTCTTTTCTTTGTCATCTTGGAGGCACGGACCAGAGCAACCTACATTTATTTTAAAGCCCAGAATCAAAGACTGAGCTAGCGAAAGCCCAAAGTTATTCATTCATTCAGCTAGCATTAAGAGAGTGCTATCTAGATGCTAGGTACTCTTCCAGACCCTGAAACTACAGCAATGAACAAGAAGAATGAATTTCTTGCTCTGGTGAAGCTTACATTCAAAGGGGGAGACAGAGAAAAAAGCAAGCCTGAGACAACTGCTTTGAAGAAAATGGACTGGATGGTGCTGTAGAGAGCGATGAATCAGATGGCAGGCTGGTGAGCAGGGAGCCTTCTTGGAAGATGGAATGCTGAGCTAAGAGCTGAAGGATCAAGGGAACCAGGTATATGAAGCACATTCTAAGCACAGAGCATGCAAAGGCCAGGAGGTGGGAATGAGGTTGGCCCTTGTGAAGAACAGAAAGATCAGTGTACCTGAAGCATAGAGAGGGAAAAGCAGAGGGAAAGTGGAGGGCAAGGAAGTTAGAGAGGCAGGCAGGGGCCAGATCCAGCAGGGCCTTGGAGGCCACGAGATTTCATTTTTATGTATGTATGTATGTATGTATTTTTGAGACAGGGTCTTGTTCTGCCATCCAGGCTGGAGCCATCCATGAGCCATCATGGCTCACTGCAGCCCCAACCTCCTTCCTACAGGGGTGTACCACCATACCCAACTCATTTTTGTATTTTTTGTAATGATGGGATTTTGCTGTGTTGCCCAGGGTAGTCCCAAACTGCTGGGGTCAAGTGATCCTCCCACCTCAGCCTCCCAAAGTGCCGGGTTTACAGGTGTGAGCCCACATCTGGCTGAGTTTGGATTTTAAAGTGCCGTGCAGCACTACTTCTCATTCCCAGATTCCTCATTTCCCCTTTGCAAACATTCACAGCGCCAAGCTCTGTTGCGTCTCATAATGAGATCTACTATTTGCTGAGTAATAATGACGCACTAGGCTCAGAGCTAGACAACTTACATATATTATCTCATTAACTCTCACATCAGCCCTGCCAAATAGAACCGCCACCTTCCCCATTTCATAGACAACTCCCTTGCGGTAAGTGGCACAATTGCTCCACTCATTCATTCATTGATTCACTGATTGATTGATTCATTCATATTCATTGAGCACTGACTATGCCAGGCATTGCATATGCAAAGAGCTGTAAGATGAGGTTGTTCTCACTGGTTCTCATGGTATAGTGGATTATCATGTAAAACATGAGCCCATGACTCAAAGCATGTGAAGCAGACCACCCTGGGGGCCCAGAGAAGGAGAAACTTGTCCTATGAGTGGCTTCAACAGCCACTCAGAACATTGTCAGTGGTTGAAAACTCTTTGAGCTTCAGTTTTCCCTTTGCTGAAGTCAGGGTATTGGATAAGGCCCTCTTTGAGGGTTTTTCTTTTTTTTCCCTGTTCTAGCGTGCTGGGTGCCATGTCTCATAGGAAATGAAGGAAAGGAGGGGCAGACAACAAATGTGAGAGGGTCTAGAAATGACAGTCATCTCAGGTACGGTCTTCAGAAACGGGATTTATCAGCCACAGGAAGTGCGGGAGAAGGGCTGACATTTACTCATTCACTCACTCAATAAACTATAGTAAGTACTCACTCTGTCCCAGACACTGGGCTAGGTGCCAGGGACCAGTGGTGAATAACACAGACAGGGACAGATGGGCCCTGTGGGTTTTCCCGAAAGGAGAAAGAGGAAAGGATTGATACACGAGTACATACTGAATGACAAGTGGGCAGCCTTCCCAATGAAATTTGAATTTCAGGTAAACTAGAAATAATTTTTTTTAGTATAACTATGTACAAAATATTGCATGGGACCTTCTTTTACTCAAATATTCTTCTTTGTTTATCTAAAATTCAAACTCTACTGGGCGTCTTATATTTTATCTGGCAGTCCTCTGGCAAGTCTTTCTGATGCAATTCTCAAGATAAGTAGGAATTTGGAGGGGATGGGGAAGTTCATTACAGTCCAAAAGAACTTCCTTTGTGATTTCACATTTCAACAATGCAGCAATTGCAACCCTTTCCCAGGTTTGTAGAGGGTGCTGAAGGCTGACAATATCACTTTTTGGTGGTTCAGAAAGAATCTAGACCCTTGCCTACAACACCTTCCTCCTCCTCTTCACCCAGCCCCAGTCTCCATTTGGTAGTCAAGGTGGCCTTCTACCCAGAGCCGCGAATTGAGTAAGATTTCCTGATGTAAACACATGCAAATACCAAGTATAGAGGGATGACTGGCATGGACGGCCTTCACCCGCAGGCCCAAGTCACTGGCCAGAGAGACTGACTCAGGCCCCAAAAGTTTCCAGGGAAGGTGAGGTGTGGTTTCCCGGGTAAATTCTGAGGGAGGAATAGAAGGAAACAGGCCACCCCTTAGCACAGACGCTCTGCAAACTGCTAAGCCAGGATCTTCTAGAATCAGAAAAACATCCTGAATCCTCAATCCCTTAACACCAGGGTATATAGAAGCTCTCAGCATCTCTGTCTTCTGTTTTCCCACAAACAGAATCTAAACTGAAAGCTCCAGAAGGGCAAGACTGGATTCTCCTCCAAATTCCACCCAAACCTGGCACAGCCTCCATCACTTAGAATAGATCCTTAACAACAACAACAAAAGAGTTGTAATAGGAACAAGGAATGGGAGTTGCCAATAGGAGTCATTACGGTGTGCCAAGAACACTGCTAATGAGAAATCATTCACTCATTTAATGTTTACAACAAACAACGCTGTGGGGTGGGTATTATTACCCCATCTTACAACATATGAAATAAACCCAGTCAAGCTAAATGGTTTGCCAGGGCCACATTCTTAGAAAGTGACAGAGTCCTGGTTCACGTCCAGATCTGACCTCAAAGCATAAGATCTTAACTCTCTGCTGCATGATCCAATGACCTTGCTCAAATAAAGCCCAGTGCCATGCCCTCATTTTCTAAAGAGGGAGGGCGTACAGAAGAGCAGAGCAATTAAGAGGAATTAAGGATCTGTAATGACTGCCTGGCTGAACCAGCCAGTAAAAAAAAAAAAAAAGAGTGTGAGCTCAAGGTCAGTGCCTGGGTTCAAATCATTCCCAGTCTGCCAGGGTTGTTTTTTTTTTTTTTTTTCACTTTTTTTTATTATTATACTTTAAGTTCTGGGGTACATGTGCAGAATGTGCAGGTTTATTACATAGGTATACACGTGCCAGGTTGGTTTGCTGCATCCATTCCCCCGTCATCTACATTAGGTATTTCTCCTATCCCTCCCCCATCCCCCTTCTCTCTGCCATTTTTTCTTTTCTTAGGCGGCTGAGTGAAGCAGTAGGAATGGATGGGGACAAAGAAATCTATCACTTACTGTGATCAATTAGTTATAAACACCTGTGTGCCTGGACCAGCCAGAGTCTGCCACTTCCTATCTGCATAACCCTGAGCAAGTTACCAACACTTTGTGGGTTTCTGCTTCATCATCTGTGAAACAGGGATAATGACAGTTATGACACAGATTGATATGAATGGAAACGAGTAAGGCAGTCCCTGTCGGCTACAGTTACAGTCCAGGAAGAGTCGAAGGGAGAATAGACTCCAGTCCAGTTGGATGAGTCCTCCGGAAAGTCTCTGAGTGCAGCCCCATTGCCTGGCCCCTGGATGCCCAAGGGGAGATGACGGGATACACGCACCTTGTGTGGGAGCCCACCGGGTGTGCTTTCCACAGAGACACACCAAGAAACCCAAGTCTAAAAGATGACCTGTTTGAATTCTTTTATTTATTTTTTTTGAGACGGAGTTTTGCTCTTGTTGCCCAGGCTGGAGTGCAATGGCTCGGTCTTGGCTCACTGCAACCTCCACCTCCCAGGTTCAAGAGATTCTCCTGCCTCAGCCTCCCAAATAGTGGGGATTACAGGTGCCCACCACCATGCCTGGCTAATTTTTGTATGTTTAGTAGAGACAGGGTTTCACCATGTTGGCCAGGCTGGTCTTGAACTCCTGACCCCAAGTGATTCACCTGCCTTGGCCTCCGAGAGTACTGAGATTACAGGCCTGAGCTACCGCACCCTGATGACTTGCTTGAATTCTTGCCCTAATGCAAGTGAAGTGTTAGCAAGCCTCTGCCCAAGCTCTCCTGGGTTTAGTTTCTTTGTCTATTAAATAAGGCAGTCGGATAAGACAGTCTCTGAAGCCCACTTCCTCCCCGATTTTTAACCTTGAGACCCTTAAACTGAAGTAAAGCCAGAGGTAAAATGAGCACAAAATCACACCATGTCCAGAGACTGGATTTTGGAAATGCCCAAACACAGCTCCTGTTTTGGCCAGTGCAGCAGTGAATGAGACCTGCATGGGCCCTGCCACGATGGGACAAACATTCTTTTGGGTGAGATAGAGCTAAAGAAAGTGTTGCATAATTACTTGATTGTGCGTCTTTTCTACCAAGTGCTTCCAAGCACATGCTTTGTGCCAGACACCGTGCTGGGTCCTGGAGTAAATGCCTGGTGGACAAGGCAGACCTGGTCCCTGACCTCCAGGGCTTATTATGAGAGATGGCTTAGGGAGGAGGCTCTAACAGGGGGATTAGAAAGGGCCTCCCTGAGGACATGACTTTTTCTGAAGGTGAATAGCAGCTGGCCTGGACAGAGGCCTAGGTGGAGAACTGCATTACTGCCTTTAAAAGCCAACGTCCAGAGACAGGGTGTGATTTGCTCAAGGTGATCAAAGAAGTCTTTGTCACAACTGCCAGTAGAATCTCAGGGAACTGTGGACTCCTGAGAGAAAGAGCCAATGTTTAACCAAGTGATCAGTGTTTAACACTTCCAGTGATGGGACAGACTGCCATTATGCCCTGCATGTAAAGCACGAAGGAAAATACCTCTGTGGCGCTCCTGCCAGAAATGCATGACCTAGATCTAATCATGAAGAAATATCAGACAAGTCCAAGAGAAGGGACATTTCCACAAAAGATTTGGTTTGTACCCTTCAAAAATGTCAGTGCCATGGAAAACAAAGACAGACTGAGGAACTGTCTCAGATTCAAGGAGACTGAAAAGACAGTGCTACATGGGTGTCTGAGACAAATGACAAATTGAATATGAACTGTTCATTAGATCATGGTGTTGCAGCTTTTTTCTTTACTTTTTAGCAATTTTTTTCTTTTTTCTTTTCGCCCAGCTGATTGGATGGTTCCTTTCCTTTCGTTCACCTTCCCCTTCCCCTTCCCTTCCCTCCCCCTTCCCCTTCCCCTTCCCTTCCCCTTCCCTTCCCCTTCCCTTCCCCTTCCCTTCCCTTCCCCTTCCCTTCCCCTTCCC
>NW_022437011.1:1460802-1745403 GCF_009761245.1 Sapajus apella | reverse complement strand
GCCACACTGTCTTCCACAATGGTTGAACTAATTTACACTCCCTCCAAGAGTGTAAGTCATTTTTAAACTCAATTCTTAGTCATGTATATTTTATGTAATGTGCATGTATTTTAATGTGTTTAATATTACATGTGGTTGGAGGTCTTCTAACCAAGTCTTTAAAATAGCCTTAATCTTTAGCGTATTTTTTGAGACAAGGTGTTACTCTGTTACCAGGGCTGGAATGCAGTGGTGTGATCATGGCTCTGTAGTCTCAAACTCCTGAGCTCAAGCGATCTTCTTGCCTCAGCCTTCCGAGTAGCTGGGACTACAGGCACATGCCACCATATCTAGCTTTTTTTTTTTTTTTTTTTTTTTTTTTTTTTTTTTTTGTAAAGACAGGGGTCTCCCTATCTTGCTCAGTCTGGTCTCAAACTTCTGGGCTCAAGTGATCTTCCCACCTCAGCCTCCCAAAGTGCTCGGATTACAGGTGTGCACCACCACACCCAGCCTTTTTTCATTTTTTCTTCTTCTTCAAGACAGGTTGTTGCTATATTTCCCAGGCTGGAGTGCGGTGTTATTCACAGGTGCAATCCCACTACTAACCAGCACGGGAGTTTGACCTGCTCTCTTTCTGACCTGGGCTGGTTTACCCCACCTTAGGCAGCCTGATGGACCCTCACTCCTGGGAAGTCACCATATTGATGCTGACCACTGGTGTGCACCACCACACCCAGCTAATTTTTTAATTTTTTGTAGAGACAGGTGTTTCCCTATGTTGCACAAGCTAGTCTCATACTCCTGGGCTCAAGTGATCCTCCTGCCTCAGCCTCCCAAGTAGATGGGACTACAGGTATGTGATATTACTCCCAGCAGATAATGGTATTGTATCCACATTACATTTCTATGATTCCATCATTGTACTGTGGATAGGGAAGAAATGTCCCTGTTCTGGAGTGCTGTGTGGAAGTACTGTGGAGGTACTGTGTGGAAGTACTATGGAGGTACTGTGGAAGTACTGTGGAAGTACTTTGGAGGTATTGTGGAAGTACTATGTGGAAGTACTGTGGATGTACTATGGAGGTACTGTGGAAGGTGCATTTCCAGAACAGGAACATTTCTTACCTATCCACAGTACAATGATGGGAGCATTGCCAGCACTTAGAGACAAAGGGCATGATGTCTGCAACTTTCTCCCAAGTGGGTCAGAGAAAATGGAGAGAGAAAGCAAATGTGGCAAGATGTTAATGAAAGATAAATTTGGATGAAAGACATACAATTATTTGTATTATTTTAAACTTTTCTGTTAAGTTTGAAATTTTTTTTTCTGCAAGGCACGGTGGATCACCCCTGTAATCCTAGCACTTTGGGAGGCCAAGGTGGGCAGATCACCTGAGGCTGGGAGTTCGAGACCAGGGTGGCCAATATGGAGAACCCCATCTATATTAAAAAATGAAAAAAATTAGCCGAGTGTGGTGGCGAGTGCCTGTAATCCCAGGTACGCTGGAGGCTGAGGCAGGAGAATCACTTGAAGCTGGGAGGTGGCGGTTGTGGTAAGCGAGATTGCACCGTTGCACTCCAGCCTGGGCAACAAGAGCAAAACTGCATCTCAAAAAAAAAAAAAAAAAAAAAGAAAGAAAGAATTTTTTTTTCAAAATAAAGAATTATGAGTAAATAAGTAAATAAATAAAGAGAAGCCCCATGTTGTCACCAGCCTAGTCTTGGTGGCCAATAGCCCCCCACCCCACTTGCACCCCAGAACCCCATGGAATAATGCCCCATGCCCTCTCTCTCTCTCATGGGGAAGAGAGTACCTCCTCTGTGTTGGGAACGTTAGCAATCTTCTTAGAGTGTGCGACGTGGCCCACAACGCCCATGTCCAAAGGGAAGACGATCTCCTGGTCGGGCATCACCAGGCAGTCCTCAAGGACAGCATCCTTGTGGACATTGAAAATCCGGGTGGCCAGCTCCGCGATCCCGTTGCGGGTCCTGTACATGAACAGGCTCATGCGGTCTGCCTGCAGGAGAAAGCACAGCTTCTTCATGACGTTGAAGATGCATTTCTCTGTCTGTAAATTGTCCTGAAAGTCCCGCAGGAGATCAAAGATGATTTCACTCTCCTCCACGCTGCTCGGGGAGTGGTAATTGCTGAAGTCCACGGCAGCCTCCTTGGCCCCAAGGAGGTCGGAGATGACCTTGCCTCGGTAGTGGAGGTGGTAGTACTGTTTGGCAAAGCCAATATTCGAGTCCAGGAACTTCTCCACCTCCTCTGCTGTCACTTCGCCCATGGCTGGGAGTCCCACTGACTACTCTGTAGAAGGACTGGGGTGGAGGCCTTCCAAAGGCAGTTTTGCAGTCGGCACCAAGTCCAACCTGGACTTCTCTGGGTCTTGTCTGCAAAACATACTGAGATGGCCTCATAGGAGCAGGGGGAGCAGGCTTGGGAGATTAAGTCATTAATATTTCTCAAGAACAAGGATTATGAGGATCAGCGTGTTCCAGATGCTGCAGGGCCAGAGAGGAGAAGGTGAGAGTTTTCTTTCACCTTGTTCTAGTAAGAGCTAAGAAGAAATATCTGCACAGAGCAGGAGGTGGGCTCCAGCACCACCAAAGCTGAGGTTGCAAAAAGGCAGCACAGGGACACTCTACTTGCTGTGGGTGTGTTTTCTCTGCCCTCTGTTAGTTTTCTTAAATATCTGACCCAGAAGACTGACATTTACTGTTTAGAAGATTTGTTTGGCTCCCCTGTCCATGTCCCTCCATGGCAGGAATGGCTGAAGCTGAGAAGTGACTGCATGCCAGACTCTGCATACCCCGGCCCCTTGCCTCACCCTTCCACTCCCCTTCCCGGGGGCTTCTCCCATGTGGGCTTTCACTGTTCAGGGCCTCTCGGCCTGCTGTCCTCATGTACATTACGGGTCTGGTACCTGTAGTCTCCCATTTCACAATCTTTGCACTAAAGTTTTTATCAGCTTTAGATTTCAATGACTCTCTAATTTTAGCAACCTAAGGGCCATTGTAAAACAACACACCTTTCTCAGTTTTCCCTTTATTCCAAAAGTAATACATATTATATTCACTGTCGAACATACCCAAAGAAGACAATTAAAATCACCCATAGTCCTGTTACTCAGAGGTAACCTCTAGTTAACATTTTATTTTTAACCTCTAGTTAACTCTATCCATTTCACAGAGCCTTAACTTTAAAAATCTGTTTCCCTTCAACCCACTCGATCTTTCTCCTGGTGCTTTAATGTGTTTTTGCTGGCTTCAGCCTGGACTTTCTTAGGTTGTCTGTCAGAAGTACACACACAGTGGGCTGGGTGTGGTGGGAGGCCGAGGTGGGTGGATCACTTGAGGTCAGGAGTTCAAGACCAGACTGGGTAACATGGTGAAACCCCATTCTACTGAAAATACAAAAATTAGCCAGCGTGGTGGCACCGCCTGTAATCCCAGCTACTCGGGAGGCTGAGGCAGGAGAACTGCTTGAACCCAGGAGGTAGAGGTTGCAGTGAGCCAAAATCGTGCCATTGCACTCCCAGCCTGGGTGACAAGAGCTAGACTTTGTCAAAAGAAGAAAGAGAGAGAGAGAAAGAAAGAAAGAGAGACAGAGAAAGAAAAAGAAAGAGAGAGAGAGAGAAAGAGAGAGGTCCACACAATAGTCCACGTTCTATCAACTCCAGTGAATCTTTGAAATACCAGAATCCTAAAACGCCCCTGCTGCCCACTAGGAAGGAGACAGAGCACTTTCCTTTCTGGATGAGACTTACTTTAGCTTCCATGACTATATCTGCTAGAGCCTGGCAGCTCTGTGTTGTAAACTATGTGGAATGCATAATTATAGACAGTTGCTAGCACTTTGAACTCTGTAAATGCCTTGAAAGTAGATTGCCTCCTTTGTTGTATAACGTAATAAATTTTGGGGCACTGCACCCATCCAGCACAGGTGTCCACTCCCCACCCCCGATCTGGCAGCTTGTGCAGCAACACGAACCTTCCAGACACTCCCATCACAAAGAACTAGAACTCTGGCCCAATGTGTTTTCTCAGCTCTCTGCACGCCATCTCCTTCTTTACTTCCAGATTTCAGGTCATATAGGTCATCTCTAGTTATCTTATCCCAAGTGGCCTCCAAATACCCCCTCCCTGGTTTCTACCTGTCATATCGGCCTATTTATTTTTTCTGTTACATTTATTACTATCGGCAATCGTCATGTTTGTTTTTTGTTTCCTTGTCCTGTTGTCTGTCCTCCCACTACACTGTGAGCTTCGTGAGGGCAGGGAGCTGTCAGGGTTGATTCCCTAGGCCTTGCAAGGGTTCCTGGCACATCCTTGGTATTCAGATATTGTGATATATATATTTGGCCTTCAACTCTATTTCCAGATAACGCAACTTCTAACATCCTTAGAATCTCTAGGGTGATGTATTTTTGTATACTAATAATGATTGACTGGTGCCTGGTAATCCCTAGGTAGATTCAGGCTGGGTGGCTGGTTGCCTGAAAGACTAAGCCACAGTTAGAGGGTGGGACTTTCAACCCACCCTCCACCTCCAGGGCGGGGAAAGGGGCCCAACGCTTTAGTTGATCATCAGTGTCCAATGGTTTAATCAATCATGGCTGTGTAATGAAACCTCCATAAACACTCTAAACGACAGGGCTCAGATAAGCTTCTGGACAGCTGAACACATGGAGGTTCCTAGAGGGAACCGTCCAAGCCCAGAGTCTCTTCCCTGACACCTCACTCACCCAATGCCGGTCTTCATCTGTATCCTTTGTGATATCCTTTATAACAAACCAGTAAAGGTAAGTAAATTTCCTTGAGTTCTGTGAGCTGCTCTAGTAATTAATTGAACCCAAAGAGGGGGTCATGGGAACCTCAACTTGAATCTGGCTGGTCAGAAGTACTGCAGGCCCAAAGATGAGGCACAGGGAAACAGTCTTGCAGGACTGAGCTCTCAACCTATGGGATCTGAGGCTCTCTCCAGGTAGATAATGTCAGAATTTAATTGAATTAGAAGATCCTGCTCAGTAAATGAGCAAAAATAAATAAATAAATAAATAAAAGAAGATCTGTGTGAGTTGGGCTATACCTGTAGTATTCAAAAGGCTGAGGTGGGAGGATTACTTGAGCCCAGAAGTTGGAGGCCAGCTAGGTTCAAGTGAGACCTTCATCTCTCAAAAAAAAAAAAAAAAAAAAAATTCCTGTAGTACCCAGTTCCCAAGTGTTGGCCTATCAAATAGTAACCAGCCCAATACTGCTTAGGAGACATTAGACACATTCACGGTGGCAGGGCCATGAACTCTATATCATGATTATCTTTCAGGGGTATTTCCCATTCTTTTTTTTTTTTTTTTTTTTTAAGACAGGGTCTCACTCTGTCGCCCAGGCTAGAATGCAGTGGCGTGATCTCAGTTCACTGTAACCTCCACCTCTGGGATCCTCCCACCTCAGTCACCTGAGTAGTTGGGACTGAAGGTGTACACTTCCATGGCCAGCTAATTTTTTCATTTTTCATAGAGATGGGGGTCTCACTATGTTGCCCAAGCTGGTCTTGAACTCCTGGACTGAAGTGATCTACCCACCTCAGCTTCCCAAAGTGCTGGGATTACAGGTATGAGCCACTATGCCCAGCCTGTCCCATTCATTTTAATTATTGCAAAGCATTTCACTGTATAGGGGTACTGGAACACCATAGTACTACCCTCCACAGCCAGGTTTTTCAACCTTGACACTATCAACATTTTGGGTCCAGTAATTCTTTGTCACAGGAGGCTGTCCTATATGTTGCAGGATGTTTACTCTGATTTCCATCCTAGACAACAGTAACATCCGCCTCAAGTTGTAGCAACCAAAAATATCTCTAGACATTTCCAAATTACCCCAGTTGAGATCCATTATCCCATAGTTAAATATTTCTGTTGTTTCTAATTTCCTAATATTAGAAACAATGTTGTAAGGAACATCCTTACCTCTTAGTAAAAAATACTTAGAAGTGAAATTCCAGATGATGTGCAGCTATCTAAGCAGTTTGATAAATAATGTCAGATTTTGTCTCCAAGGCTTTACCAGTGTGAACGACAGTGCCTGTCCCTAACCCCTAACCCACCTCTCAACAACATCCTGCTGCCTAGGAAATGAAACACTTTTTCTTAATCCTGGCATTAACAGCTCTCTAGAACGTGTCCCCAACACTTCTTACTTTGTTTTCCACAATTTCTCTACACATATTCCAAGCTTCACCCTAATGTTTTCATTCTTTTTTGGTTTTGCCTCTTTATTCTTGCTGTGCCCTTTACCTATCCCTTACCCCTCAATCCAAACGTCATTACTTCTGTTGATTCTTCTTTGATATCACATTTAGACTTTGTACTTGCAACCCCCAAGCTATTGGTTTCCTTCCATTCTAAGGGGAGTTGCTACATTCTAGGTTGTGTTATTTCTGCACACCTGTACTTTCATCAAGAACAAACTCCTTGAATTAGAGGAGTAAAACTTAGCCCATTTAAAAAATTCTCCTAGAGCCAGGCATGATGGCTCATGCCTGTAATTCCAACTACGCAGGAAGCTAAGGCTGGAGGATCGTTGGAGGCCAGGAGTTTTAGGCTGCAGTGAGCTATGATCACGCCACTGCATTCCAGCTTGAGCAACAGAGTGAGACCCTGTCTCTAAAAAGAGATTTCACAGCACAGGTCCTTTTCCATAGCATGTCCACCAAGCTTAGTTCTGGTTAGAAATATAAGCAACAATTTGCAGAAAAATCTACTTTTATCTCATTTTTCAACATGCCAGAATGAGGAAGGCAAGGCTATTGAAACACTTCAGTCTAATTGTTGGGTGGGTACAAATAAGTTGGTATTTGGAGTGAGTCGCCTAACACCTAACCTGTGAAGTGGACCTGATTTCAGACGTCAGGGAAGAAAATGGAAATCTGAAGCTTCTTTTATTGGTAACAGGGGCTACCAGTAGAGTCAGGGGAGATGCTTGTATAATCTAGTTTAGACAAGAACATGTACTGCTAGAAAGAGGAATACAAGATTTAGATCCAGCAATGCCATTGACTCATTCTGTAACTTTGAGGAAGTCCCATCCTCTTTCTAGGTTTTGATTTCCCTATCAACAAAACAAAAGAGTTGAATAATTTATCTCTCATAGTCCCAGTTCCACGACTCCAGGAGGGCTTTGAGTGAGGGAGGTCACTGTATTTGCTGTGTTGTGCAGCCATCACCACTAATTCCAGAAAATCCCCACCAACCCCACAAGAAACCTCATACCTATTAGCAATCAGTCCCAGCTTTCTTCTCCCACTATCCCCTGGTAATCTCTAACCCAGTTTCTGTCTCTATGAGTTTGCCTATTCTGGACATTCATATAAATGGATTTATATAATATGTAGCCTTTTGTTTCTGATTTCTTTCACTTAGCATAATGTTTTCAAGGTTCATACATGTTGCAGCATGTATCAGTATTTTATTCCTTTTTTTTCCAGCATGGTCTGCTGAAATGTATCACTCCTTTTTGAATTAAAAGTATCATTCCTTTTTATGGCGGAATAATTTTGCAGTGTATAGATATACCGTATTTCGTTTATCCATTCATCAGTTGACGGACAATCAAAACAAAAGTTGTTTCCACTTTTTGGCTATGATGAACATTCTTGTATAAGTCGTGTGGACATAGTCATTTCTCTGGGGTATATTTCCAAGAGCAGAATTGCTGGGTCCACAGATGGTTTTAAGACTGCAGGTGGGGCCAGGCACAGTGGTTTATAACTGTAATCCCAGAACTTCGGGAGGGCTGGGTGGGTGGATCACTTGAGGTCAGGAGTTGAAGACCAGCCTGGTCAACATGGCGAAACCCAGTCTCCATTAAAACTGCAAAAATCAGGCAAGGTGGCATGCACCTGTAATCCCACTACGTGGGAGGCTGAGATGGGAGAATTGCTTAAACCCTGGAGGCGGAGGCTGCAGTGAACCAAGATTGAGCCACTGCACTTCAGCCTGGGTGACAGAGCAAGACCATCTCAAAAAAAAAGAAAAAAGAAAAAAGAAAAGAAAAGAAAAGAAAAAAAGACTGCAAGTTTGGAGGTAAAAAGGAGGGAATAAAGAAAAGAAACAGGACCAAGTAAGGAATCAAATGGATCAAGGAGAGAAGTTTTGCAAGGTCCCTTTTTGGAAAGAACAGCACTCTGAAATTCAGGACCTGCTATAATGTGAACAGGCTGGTCGGCTTATGAGCAGCCACCACAAATTCTAGTGTGGGGTGTGAAGGTCTCCACAGACCATTCATCACTACTGCCAGTAGCCATGGTGAGGGAACTGATGGTATTCAATTGGGAGGAAGCTCTGAAAGGTTTTTGGGGGTGAGAGAGGGTGCCAGTTTGTTCAGGAAGGTTCCAGAGAACAGTAAAAGCCAGCAGATGAGACACACAGATTGTTATAAGAAGACAGTACCCAGAGTGCTTAAGAGGTAGAGCTTGGGAGTTAGACCTGGGGCTGAGTCTGGGACCTGTTATTTGCTATCTTGTAAATTATTTAATTTCTCCTGAAGCTCACTTTGCTTGTCTGTAAAATTAGAATTGTTTGACATGGTTGTTTTGGAGATTAAATGAGATAATATAGTAAATATAATGCAAAGCTGTTGAATATTAAGTTAAACCATATAAAACTGCCAATGATTATTTTTATTCTGCACAAATGACAATTTCATACTGTTCCATTTAATCATAGGAATTCAATCATTACTAGTTATTGTCACTACCAAACACTAAGTGGATTACCTGATAGGTAGTGAGCTCCCTGTCACTGAAGATATGAGAGCAGAGACTATGGCAAAGAGGAATCAAATATCAATATTTACATAAGAAGATGACTCTGGGGCTAGCAAGTCAATAAGGAGGCTGTTGCAATCTTCCTAGAGGAATGAGGAGCTGGCCCAGGATGCAAGGCAAAAGAACAGAGAGGAGTGGGTTAGAAGCGAGAAGCAGAATGTGGAAGCCACACTGGCTGACTAGGAGAGGGGGCATGAGAAAGAGTGGTGCAAGCTTGTGTGACTTGTGTGTCCTTGAGCCCATGTAGGACACCCTGGAGGCACTAAGTGTCCCCCTTCTGGGCATTTCACTGGAGTTAAATGTCAATTTAGCCTTTATTTCCTAATGGAAGCCTTTCTGCTCCTGGCTTGCCAAACCCTACCTCCTCCGGGAAGCCAGAGAAGGGAAGACAGTCTCCCTTGCGAGCCAGCCCTTAGAACTGCCGGAACAGCCTTGTCCGTCTCCCCTCTCATTCTGTTCTTACCTTGGCACACTCCCACATCTCACTTATGCTTACCGTCATCTAGAGTTGATGTCAATTCCTGCTTGTCTGGCTGCCTGTTGATTTAATGACTTTATTTGGCTACATGGGACCTGTTGGGTCTGTGTCCCTGAAGCTTGGTTAATCTTTGAAGTTCTCTTGGCTTTCCCTTAAGAGGTAAAACCTCTAATCTGGGTCCGCCGATGAGCCATGAAAAAGTTTGTCCTCATGTGCATTTTAACCTTATATCTGTTTTTCTAAAGCCAGATTATGAAAGTAATCTATACCCCAGAAGAGTTGGGAACTTTGGGCCATCCTGAAAAGTCATAAAATTAGGCCCTAAAAACATGCTTGGCAACAGTCACAGAAAGGCTGGGCCTCATATGGCACATCTGTAATCCCAGCTACTCAGGAGGCTGAGATGGGGGGATGTGGGGGGATTTCTGGGGCCCAGGAGCTGAGTTTGAGGCCAGCTTGGGTAACACAGCAAGATCTTGTCTCCAAAAACAAAAAAAAAATAAAAAAAGAAAGGCAACAGGCAGAAGGTACACTTAGGCGTTTAGAACCAGAGAGAGCTGAGTTTAAACCTTTTTCTCACAATTTATAATTTTGACATTGGACACCTTATTTACTCTCTAGTCTTCATTTTCTCATTTGGAAATTGTGGGAAACAATGATATTTATTTTAGAGAGCTGTTGTGGGGAGAGCAGTATATGTATTGAACCTGGTTGATGGCCGGCTCTCAATAAATTTTGCGATAAATAATGATAGAGAAGTATGAGGCAGTGACATTTACTAAAAAGAAGTAATGTAGATTTTTTAAATTACTTTTAAGCCAAAAATTTTTAAAATAAAGTAATACATCTTTGAGTTGCAGATAACTGAGAAAATACAAATAAACAAAATAGGAATATAACAGTTACCACTCAGAAAAACATTTTAATATATATCCTTTTTTCCAATCATGTAATTTAAAAAATACGACTGTGGTTTTGCTACACATCTTTTGTTCGTTTACAAAATATGTAAACAGCTGGGCATGGTGGCTCATGCCTGTAATCCCAGCACTTGCCTATAATCCCAGAGGCCAAGGCTGGTGGATCCCTTACGGTCAGGTATTCGAGACCAGCCTGGCTAACATGGTGAAAACCCATCTCTACTAAAAATACAAAAAATTAGCCAGTTGTATAGGTGTGCATTTTTAATCCCAGCTATTTGGGAGGCTGAAGCAGGAGAATCGCATGGACCCAGGAGGCGGAGGTTGCAGTGAGTCAAGATAGTGTTATTGCATTCCAGCCTGGGTGACGACAGTGTGAGACTCCGTCTTAAAAAAAAAAAAATAGCTGGGCATGGTGGTGGGCACCTGTAATCCCAGCTACTTGAGAGGCTGAGGTAGAAGAATTGCTTAAACCTGGGAGGTGGAGACTGCAGTGAGTTGAGATCACACCACTACACTCCAGCCTGGGTAGCAGAGCAAAAATCGGTCTCAAAAAAAATTAATAAATAAAAATAAAAAATACATATATATATATTAAAATACATATAAACATCTGTGCAATTAAATATTCTTTTATCAAGTGATCTTTTATGGCCTCACAGACTTCCATGGGGAGGCTATACTGTAATTTATTTAACATATTTTTAACTGTTGGTTATTTTGACTGTTCATTTTTTTAAGTGAACATTTGTGTAGTTAAATCTTTGCCCACTTGCTTATTTTTTTTTCCTTCTTAAATCAAAAACTTGACCAGAAAGATAGAACAAAATAATTCTTTACGATGTTGTCCTGGCTATCCAGATATCTGAATGTCAATAAGGAAATAATAGGAAAGTCAATATTTTAACGCAAAGATCGTGTTTCATTTTGAACGACCATCTCCCACAGCTCTTAGCCCATGTATCTGAAAGAACAGATCTGAGTGGTGGGGTTTGTAATTGCTGTGAAATGTCAAATAACAGAACACTTTCTGTACCTAAATATTTATAACAAGAGTGATTTGTACTCCTTCACCCTGAGTGTAAGAGTCACATTACTTTTCTTTCTCCAAATCAAATTTGATTTCAATGTTTTTATTTTAATTTTATTTTTTTTTTCGGTCAGGGTTCAACCAGACCAGATCAAATTTTGTATGTTCTAAGCCACTACCCCACAGTGCTGGCAGGATATTCAATCTCAATAATTACTGTGACCAATATCCCACTCCGGGGTCATGTGAAGGTCTTTTGGTCTTACTCTAGCCTCGAAAAGCCTTCTGGCCTTTAGTCTGCTCTGCCTCTGTGAATACACCCCTCATCTAAGCTGGTATGGCCCCAGAAAAGCCAGCAGTTCTGCTCTTAGCCATGCACTGGAGGTCCTTGCTATGGCTGGGACCTCTCACTCCCAGGCTCCAGCCTCCCAGGTCACTAACAGCCACCCTCATAGGAGGCTCTCCCCGCTCTCCAGGGCAGAAAGTGGCCTGGGTTCTTTTCACTCAAGGATTCTGCAAAGCCTAGACCCTGTCTTCATTTTGCAGGAGGCTCTCAAAAGTCTTTCTCCTTGACTACCTGGCCCTCCATTCTCTCTCCTGAATTTAAATAAGAAAATAATAGGAAACTCAATGTTTTAACCCAAGGATCATGTTTCATTTTGAATGACCACCTCCCACAGCTCTTAGCCCATGTATCTGAAAGAACAGATCTGAGTGGTGGGGCTTGTGATTGCTGTGAAATGTTAAATAACAGATTGGTTTTTGTACCTAAATATTGATCTGTACTGAAGCACTTCAGCCTAATTTCCCTCCAAGGCCAACAGCAGGAATAGATAGCTGCTTTCTTGAGCCTGGGCATGGTTGCTTTCTGCCCTGCCAAGGTGGCCCTAAGAGGCAACCGGTAATGAAGGGCCAAGCCCCCTCTAGGGATTGGGTGAGACAGGGCAGAGGAACACTCAACATTCAGAGAACTGCTTATAATATTAAAAGAGTAAAAACAACATCAGTGTCTGCCAATGCTTAGATAATTGATGATACATGCAAACAATGGAATGCTATACAGCCACCGTGGCCAATATTTCCTGTCTCACATTCCTTTCTTACCATGCAACTTTGACATTTTACCCATTGAGACGTGAGGCCTATTCCCCTCCCCTTAAAATCAGGCAGGCTTTTATGACTCTGAACCAACAGGCTGCAATGGAGGTGAAGCTTCGTGGCTTTTGTTTTTGTTGTTTTTGGCACGATCTCCTTCTGTTGTCCGAGTTGGAATGCAATGGCACCTTCATAGCTCACGGCAGCCCTGAACTCTTGGGCTCAAGGGATTCTCCCACCTCAGCCTGCCGAGTAGCTGGGACCTCAGGTGCACACCACCACCTCTGGCTCTTTTTTTTTTTTTTGTAGAGACTAGGTCTCATTATGCTGTCCATACTGGTCTTGAATTCCTGGCCTCAAGCAATCCTCCTGCCTCAGCCTCCCAAAGTGCTAGGATTATCATGAGCCACTGCACCCTCTCTTTGTGACTTTTGAGGCTAGATCCTAAAAGGTTATACAGCATCCCCCTTACTGCTGGGACATTGGCTCTTGAAGCCTTCACCTACCATTTAATCACAAACTGTCCTGCAACTGTGTGAGAAAGCCTAAACTAGCCCCTGCAGAGAAACATAAAAAGCCCTGCGACCGCATGAAAGAGGAGAGGGTTGTCCAGATGGCAGTCAGCTGCTGTAGCCCCGATTCTGTCCCATCTCTAGCCACTAACTAGAGTCACATTGCATCTCTGAGAGATCTAAGCCAGAACCACCGAGGCAAGCCTTTACCACATTTCCGACCCACAGAAACTGAGAAAAAAATAGGCTGGGTGCAGTGGCTCACGTCTATAATCCCAGCACTTTGGGAGGCTGAGGTGGGTGGATCACGTGAGGTCAGGAGTTTGAGACTAGCCTGGCTAACATGGTGAAACCATGTTTCCACTAAAAACACAAAAAAATTAGCCAGACGAGGTGGCATATGCCTGTAATCCCATCTACTTGGGAGGCTGAGGCAGGAGAATTGCTTGAACCTAGGAGGCAGAGGTTGCAGTGAGCTGAGATCATGCCATTGCACTCCAGCTTGGGCAATAAGAGCGAAACTGTCTCAAAAAAAAAGTATACAAATAAAAATAAATTATTGTTGCTTTAAGCTTCTACCTTTTTGAGTGATTTATTCAGCAATAGGCAGAAATCAGCTCTATATGCACTGATATAAAATAATCTTCAATACATAATTTTTAAAAAGGAAAAGAATGGTATGTATTCTATGCCCCTCTTGTTTAAAAAATATATAGAGAGAGTCTTATATATGCATACAATAGTGGTTTGCCAAACCTAGGTGTGCTTAGAATCTCTAGTGCAGCTGGGAGCTGTGGCCCACGCCTGTAATTCCAATACTTTGGGAGGACGAGGTGAGAGGATCACCTGAGGTCAGGAGTTCAAGGCCAACCTGAGCAACATAGCAAGACCCCCACCTCCACAAAAAGTACAAAAATTAGCCATGTGTGGCAGCACGTGCCTGTAGTCCCAGTTTCTTGGGAGCTGAGGTGAAAAGGTCACCTGAGCCTGGGGCAGTTGAGGCTGCAGCGAGCCACGGTTGCACCACTATACTCCAGTCTGGGCAACAGAGTGAGACCCTGTTTCAAAAAAAAGGAAAAAAAAAAAAGAATCTCCTAGGAAGCTTTTTTTTAAAAAAAAAATTTATTTTTTAAATTTATATTTATTTTAGATTCAGGTATACATTTGCTTGTTTGTTACATGGAGATATATATATATATATATATATATATATATATATATATATATACCAGAGGGAATTGGGCTTCTAGTGTACCCAATACCCAAATACCCAAATAGTGAATATTGCACCTGACAGGTAATTTTTCTTTTTCTTTTTTTTTTTTTTTTTGAGACAGAGTTTTGCTCTTTAGTCCTGGCTAGAGTGAAGGGGCATGATCTCAGCTTGCCGCAAACTCCACCCCTCAGGTTCAAATGATTCTACTCTCTCAGCCTCCTGAGTAGCTGGGATTACAGGCACTCACCACCCAGCTAATTTTAATGTTTTTAGTAGAGAAGGGGTTTCACTATGTTGGCCAGGCTGTTCTCAAACTCCTGACTGAGGGTGATCCACCTGCCTCGGCCTCCCAAAGTGCTGGGATTACAGGCATAAGCCACCATGCCTGGCCCTGACACATAATTTTTCAACCCTTGTGCTCCTCTTTCCGAGTCTTTAGTATCTGTTATTTCTATCTTCATGACCACATGTACCCACCGTTTAGCTCCCACTTATAAGTGAGAACATGCGTGTTTGGTTTTCTGTGTCTGGGTCATTTTGCTTAGGAAAATGGCCTTCAGCTCCACCCATATTGTTGCAAAGGATGTCACTGTTCTTTCTGATGGCTGCATGGCAGGCTTTTAAAAACTATCAATGTCTGGGTCCACTCAACACCAATAAAAAGTTCCCCAAGAGATTCTTTTTTTTTTTTTTTTTTTTTTTTTTTTTTTTGAGATGCAGTCTCGCTCTTGTTGCCCAGGCTGGAGTCCAGTAGTGCGATCTCTGCTCACTGCAACCTCCGCCTCCCAGGTTCAAGCAACTCTCTTGCCTCAGCCTCTCGTGTAGCTGGGATTACAGGTGCCCACCATCATACCCAGCTAATTTATTGTATTTTTAGTAGAGAGAGGGTTTCACCATGTTGGCCAGGCTGGTCGCAAACCCCTGACCTTGTGCAGCCAGAGCTGAGAACTCCTGGTACAGAAAAAACCTGGAAAGCACCACAGGAAATAGGTGCTGTTTGCCTCTAGAAAGGTACACTGGGGTAAGAATATATAGGGTGTGAGGAAGATTTACTTTTTCCTGTAAGCCCTTTGACCTTTTGAATGTGTTTACTTTGTGTTGCCTATTTACAAGAACAATCAAGCTAAGATTTTTAAAAATGTTTTTTAAAAAAGTAAAACGGGCCAGGCATGGTGGCTCATGCCTGTAATCTCAATACTTTGGGAAGCCAAAGCAGGTGGATAACTTCCGACCAGGAGTTTGAGACCAGGCTGGGCAACATAGGGAGACCCCATCTCTACAAAAAATAAAAAAATTATCTGGGTATGGTGGTGTTTGACTGTGGTTCTAGCTACTCGGGAGGCTAAGGTGGGAGGATCACTTGAGCCCAGGAGTTCAAGGTTACAGCGATCTATGATCTCTCCACTGCACTCCAGCCTGGGTGACAGAGGGAGACCTTGTCTCTAAAAAAAAAAGACACTTATAGCAGTGACACTTAAGGCTGCATAACACACTGGGAATAGCTCATTCAATAGTGGGGGTCCAGTGGGAGTTCAAGGTCCAGTGGGGCTCAGAAGAAGTGACCTGTCCCACCCGGGAAGAGTGGGTGGTCAGTAAATGCTCAGGAGGTAAATTCTGAAGTGGTCCCAACCTGAAGTGACTTCTTTGCTCGCCCACCATGTCCCCAGTGCATACATCATTAGTTACGCTTTGGAAAAGCTGTGTGGGAAGGGTAAGGGCTGTAATATGTGGCCCTTGGGCTGCCAGCCACCTCTATGAACCCTGAGACCAACAGGAGGGAAAATGTCCAGGCTAGGAGAGGTAAAGCAATCTAAGTGCTGCTGACACCATATCATCGAGGTAATGTCATTGAGATAAAGCTAATTATTAACAGCTTTCCAGTAGCAGGGATTTAATTACCCCTCCACCCCCTTCCTATGATTCCTGCTGTGGAGCACTGGAGCATTAGGGAAGGGAAGGTCGCATGGCAGACCAAAGCCTGGCTCCATGGAGCCCCTTGGGATGTATGTGGAGTCAGGGAGGGACCACAACATTAAACAGCAGCCAGGGATGCTGAACTAGGAGGCAAAGAGGCACCAGCGGCCAACCTAAAGCTTCTTTACTAGCACCTTCTCCTGGCCCCGGGCCATAGCTGCATGATCTTGGGTGTTGGCATGTCACAGCTCCCAGGTCAAAATCCACCTCCATCCCATCTCAAAATCCACTGCTTGTTAGCTAAATAAACTTGGTAAGTAATAATATTCTCAGCCCCAATTTCTTCAACTGTAATGCACATTAATATGTATAAAATAAAATCAAAGAATGATAGGCAGTATTAAATTGGACTGGTCTGGGGTTTTTTTGTTTTTTTGTTTTTTTTTGAGATGAGGTCTCACTCTGTCACCCAGGCTGGAGTATAGTGGCATGATCTCGGCTCAATGCTCTCTCTCCTACCAGGCTCAAGCTATCCCCCCACCTTAGCCTCCCAAGTAGCTGGGATTACAGGCACATGCTACTATGCCTGGTTTTTTCAATTTTTGGGAGAGATGGGGTTTCACCACATTGTCCAGGTTGGTCTTGAACTCCTGAGCTCAAGTGATTTACAGGCATGAGCCACCACGCATGGCCAAATTTGGCCAATCTTTATTGTTGCCTGTTATCTGCAAGGTCCTGGCGTCCCAAAATAGACAAGAAAATAAATAAATAAATGTTGCATGCAAGAATGCGAGTGAATTCTTGCATCAGGAAATACTGAGGAGGTAAATCCTGAAGTGGCCCCAACCTGAAATGATTTATTTGCTGACTCACCATGTCCCCAGTTCATACATTATTAGTTATGCTGTGGAAAAGCTGTTTGGGAAGGGTAATGGCTATAATATGTGGCACTCGGGCTGCCAGCTGCCTCTGCGAATCCTGAGACCAACAGGAGGGAAAATGGGGCTTGAACAAAGTACTTTACACTGATTGCATTACTTGACCCTCTCCAGGACTCTGGGTGCTAGGGTGTTAACTACCCTTTGACAGGTGAAAATGTTGATGCCCATTGAGGTGAAATGATTTGTCCTCAGCCACAAGGGACAGCATCAGGAGTAGAACCCAGGTGTTTGTATTCTGATTCCCAATACAACTTATGACTTTTTGGAAACTCTGAATCTGATGGGTGACAGAAACTTGGGATCATCTCTAGATAAGAAAGGGAGTGCCTTGAATGACTGTGAAGACATTCACTGGAAAGGGAAGGAAGTTAATCATGCTTCCTTCACAGGCACTCTTTCACTCGCATCTAGTGGGCCCATCAAGCTACAAACAAGGTGAAGAATGAAAAAATTAATAAATACTCAATAGTGGCCAGTTCGGGGTAGATAATTAAATCAAGATGACCCAAAAGGATGTGACTGGCTGGCTAGTTTACACAGGGTGGTCAGGGACAGCCTAGCTGTGGAGAGGGCTGGTGTTTTGGCTGAGATCTGAGAGACCAGAAGAAATCAGATAGCCAGAAACAATGTCTAGGTCCCTAAAGAGAACAAGCTTGGCGAGCAAAGGAGGCCGGTATGGGTGGAGATCATCAAGGAAGGGAGACAGAGATGACTACCTGAAGCATGGAGGACCTTGAGGGAATAGAGAGGGTTTGATTTTACCTGTAAATGCCATGGAAAGCCACTGACGATTTTAACAAAAACTACAATTACATTGTAATTTACATTTTACTCTTTGTAGAGACAAGGGTCCGCTATATTGCCCAGGTTGGTCTCGAACCCCTGGGTTCAAGCGATCCTCTCTACTCGGCCTCCCAAAGTGTTGGGATTGTAGGCGTGAGCCACCGCGCCCGGCCTTTTAATTTACATTTTAGCCTGGCTACTGGAATCTTTGATGGGGAATGAGTTAGAGTGGGGCAAGAGCCTCTAACATTCCAGGAGACCTTTTCCCGTTCGAGGCCTCAATTTCCCCTTCTACAAAGGCGGGTGGGAGGGAACGGGGTCCCAAGAAGCCCTGGATAAAGACGTGGCCAATCGCAAACGCTGAGCACTTCAAAACTCTGGGCAGAGCGCTTCTGAGCCTCTCCTGCTGTTTCATCCCCGCCACTGATTGGCGGCCGAGGCCTGTCATCAGCTCTCTCCGTGGAGGAGTCAAAGCCACACATGCAGGGGCAGAACCTCCCTAGGAATCCGTGTAGCGTAGGCTCTTCTGCCCAGGACAGCCAATCGCGAGGAGGAGAGCGGCCAGGGGGCGGCACCCTCGCCGGTCCGGGCCGAGTTATTGGTTGGCGGTCGCGTCGCTCGCTCGGCAGAACCACGTGACTGTCTCGGCGGCGGGGATTCGCACCGGTTCTGCCGCCTGCACCTCTCTCCGCCGGTGAGTCCTCGCAGCGCCCCTGGGTCTCGCCAGCCGGGCCCCGCCTCCTCAGGAGGCCGAGCAATGGGCGGGGAAAGGGACGGGCGGGTTTAGCTCTGTCGGCGCCGCGGTGTCCACCTCAGTCCTGCCACTGTGGAAGACGCGCACCGCGGCGCCTGGTCGCGTGGGGCGGCCCGGACCCAAGAGGTGAGAAGAGGGAAGCGGACCAGGGAAGAGGGAGGGAGGGGTGCTGGCCGCCACGCAGTCAGCAGGCCCCTCCCAGAGTCATCCTGCCTGGGTCCCTGCGTGGTAGAAGCCCAGATCAGGGGTTCCCGCTGTGGAGGGGGGCGTGCATCGGGTTATTTCCCGAGTGGTCTGGGGCCGGGCGAGTGGCGCTGCACCCCTAGTATCTGGGCCCGCCCCTCTGGCTGGCGGCTGCCCACGTACCCGCCATCCTGCATATCTTGCCGGGTGCCACGCACCCCACTGTTTTTCCAGTCCTCGTTGAATATCTGGAAGGGGGACCGAGGAGATAGGAGCCACCACCACCCCAGACAGATGGGGAAACTGAGGCCTGGACAGGCGAGACGGCTTGGTTATGTTGGTTATTAAAAATCACACCCGATTAAGTACAGAATCAGGACCTGTTCTTCTTTCTGACTCATACACTAAGTTGAAATTCTTTCACTGGATGGATGGAAACACTGAGAAGACAGAGAGGGCCCAGAGCCTTGCCTAAAATTGCACAGCAAGTCTTTTGCAGAGCTAGGACCTGTACTCAGCTCTCCAAACTCATAGACTATCAGGCTGGACTCCTTCCCTGCACGGATTGGGGACCACAGTGAGTTAGAAACGTTCAGAACTTAAATTTCCTTCTGGCGCCCGTTCTAGTTAACCTTGTTTTCTTCCTGTCCCTAAGAGCTGTTGATGTGAAATCTACAACTAATGCAATATGCAATACTAGATTAAGCAGAACTTTTGTTTTTGAAAATTGGATCAATAAGAAGTGGAGGCCCAAAGCTGTTGAAAAGGAATGAATCCTTTAAACAAAACAACAACAACAAAACCCAGGAATCTGAAGGCAGGACAGAGACTGATAGCTATTGTTTATTGAGTAAATGCTATGAGCCAGGCATTGTGGTAGGTAGTTGTGTTAGCCAGCAAGTTAGGTAATGTTACCCATTTTACAGGTCAGGAATTGATGCTGAGTAAAGTGAAGTTTTACTCGGTGCCGTGTGGCTGCTGAACAGTGTAGCTGGGATCTGAACGGAGGTCTGTTGGACTTCCAGAACACATCCAGTGATTCTCCAAGTGTGGTCCTAAGCTCACTGTTCAGTATCATCTAGGGTGTGGAGTCCTGGGTCTTATCCTTGGATTTGCAAGGGTGGTCCTAAGAAGCTAACAGCTTTCTGTATTTCAAAATCATTGTGCTGTAATGTGCTGCCTCCTAGGGGAAGATCTAGAGATGAACATATTCTGGGCTAGGGGTAATTTTTGAGGAAAGGAACAATCAACACTTTTATTTTTGCTTATTTCTGATTTGGCTTTTTTTCTTCGAGACCTGGTCTCACTGTGTCACCCAGGCTAGGCTGTGGCGTAATCTAGGCTAACTGCAGCATTGACCTCCTGGGTTCAAGCAATCCTTCCCAAGTAATTCTGACCACAGGTGCATGCTACTACACCTGGCTAGTTTTTGTGGTTTTTGTAGAGATGGTGTTTCACGGTGTTGCCCAGTCAGCTTTCAAACTCCTGAGCTCAAGCAGTCCTCCTGCCTTGGTCTCTCAAAGTGCTGAGACTGCAGGCATGAGCCACTGTACCCAGCCCATACGTTTTTTATTTTTTCCCCATGATTGACAGGAGGATAATCACAATTTTAGAGAGCATAAACCCCCAGGCAGATGCCTGCCAAGCTCTTGACATAAGCTTAGTTTTGCTTTGTCGGGGCAGAAGAGTGGGGGTTGAAGAGTTAAGTGAGAATGGGGAAAGTCACTCCTTTTTCCTTATCAGATAGCTGTTAAATTCACTCAACAGGTATTTGCTAAGCACTTATTAGGTGCAAGACATGTTCAAGACACTGAGAATACAGCTTTGAACAAAACAGAGCAAGTCACTCCCTCATGTGAAAGACAGGCAGCTAACACTGTGTAGTATGGAATGGTGAGAAGGGATATGGAGAAAAATAAAGCAAAGCAAAGGGCATAGGAGTGTAAGGCAAGGCTGGGCCCAGGAGGGAGATGTGGAAATGGTGTGTGTGTGTGTGTGTGTGTGTGTGTGTATATATATATATATATATATATTTTTTTTTTTTTTTTTTTTGAGATGGAGTTTCACTTTTGTTGCCCAGGCTGGAGTGTAGTGGCACAACCTTGGCTCACTGCAACCTCTGCCTCCTGGGTTCAAGTGATCCTCCTGCCTCAGCCTCCCGAGTAGCTGGGATTACAGGCACCTGCCACCACACATGGCTAATTTTTTATATTTTTTAGTAGAGATGGGGTTTCACCATGTTGGCCAGGCTGGTCTTGAACTTCTGACCTCAGATGATCCACCTGCCTTGGCCTCCCAAAGTGCTTGGATCACAGGCGTGAGCCACCATGTTCAGCCTGCTATTTTACATATTTTTTTAACTTTTTATTTTTTTGGTAGAGATGAGGTCTTGCTATGTTGCCCAGGCTGGTCTTGAACTCCTGGCCTCAAGTGATCTTCCTGTTTTGGCCTCCCAAAGTGCTGGGATTACAGACATGAACCACCATGCCTGGCCTCTATTTTATATATTGTGTCTAGGAAGGAACTGGTGTATAAGGCGTCATTTGAGGCTGGGCAATATGAACACAGGCCCCGAGGACAAAGGCTGCTTAATATTTTCATGGACTGGTGATTGGAACACTAGTGCATAGGAGGAAGCAAAACAGTGGGCGGTTCCAGATTCATTTATAGAAGCTGATACCAACATTTTTAGACTATAATTGGTAGGAGGTGGGGAGCCAGTGCAGATTTTTGGGGAGCATATCCAAATGGTTGACCTCATCTTGCTAATGAATGCTTCTTTTGAAGAAAAGACATGCATAGTGCTTAAAAAATGTAGGTGCAGGCTGGGCACCATGGCTCATGCTTGTAATCCCAGCAATTTGGAAGGCCAAGGCCAGCAGATCACTTGAGTTCAAGAGTTTGAGACCAGCTTGGACAACATGACAAAAACCTGTCTCTACAAAAAAAAAAAAAAAAATACGAAATATTAACTGGGCATGGTGACATGCACCTATGGTCCCAGCTACTCAGGAGGCTGAGGTGGGAGGATCACTTAAGCTCGAGAGGTAGTGGCTGCAGTGAGCCGAGATCATGCCACTGCACTCCAGCCTGGTTGACAGAGTGAAACTCCATCTCAAAAAAGATAAAAAATTTAAATGTAGGTTGAATATTAGAGGAAACTGAGTGAACATTATACAGGAACTCTGTACTATTTTTGCAACCTTTCTATCTAGGTCCACAGTTACTTCAAAATAAAAATGTTTTTAAAAATTTTTTTTAATGTAGATTCAATAAAGTGTTTAAGGCTGAACGATGCCTGCAGCTTCTTTTTTGTTGTCGTTGTTTTTTAACTTTTTTTTTTTTTAGGAATTCAGGAATCTTTTAGCTAAGTAGCAACTTTCAAATAGTTCAAAAACAACAAGAATAATAATAAAAAAAAAAATCCCCATGAGTATGGAGAGAGTGCTTTAACATCTTACATGAATTGTAAATTGTTTAATAGGTGAATTGTTATTGTGGAAGTATTCCATGTATCATTCTTTCAACTTTTCTGAAGATTTAAAAAAAGCTTCAAAATAAGGAATCAAGTGACACTATAGGTTCGAATCAGGCAGGCTTGTTCAAGTCATGATTCCCCTACTTGCAAGCTGTGTGTAGCCAGGCGTGATGGCTCACACCTGTAATCCCAGCACTTTGGGAGGCTGATCACCTGAGGTCAGGAGTTAGAGACCTGCCTGACCAACATGGTGAAACCCTGTCTCCACTAAAAATACAAAAATTAGCTCGGCACAGTAGTCCCAGCTACTCAGGAGGCCGAGGCAGGAGAATCGTTTGATCCCGGGAGTGGAGCTTGCAGTGAGCCCAGATCACACCACTGCACTCCAGCCTGGCCAACCGAGCAAGACTCCATCTCAAAAAAAAAAAAAAAAAAAAAAGCTGTGTGAAGTACTGGAAAATTGTTTCCAAATTACATATTCTAGTCTAGTCTGCTTATTTTTATTTAAATATATTTATTTTTATTTTTATTCAAATATATTTAAATAATTTTATTTATAGCTCTTACCAGTCTAGTTTGAGATTTTTCCATCTAAGAGAGGAGACTTACTTTGGTAGTTGACTTGTTCACATTAATATTGGGTTAATGTTAAGTCTTGAGGTTTTCCACAAACTTGAGATCTTTAGGTTGTTACTAGGTTGGCTAGTTTTTCTGTAATTATTTGATGTATTTATACATTTACAGAAACTGGCGTAGGCAATCTATTAAAGGAAAATCATTAGCAATCAGGATACTTGGGTTCTGGATCCATCTCTGCCTTTAAGTAGCAAATGATTTCAGTAATCTGAACCTTGATTGATTGATTGATTGATTGAGACAGTCTTGTCTGTCGCCTAGGCTGGAATGCAGTGGTGTGATCTCAACTTACTGCAACCTCCATCTCCTGGGTTCAAGTGATTCTCATGCCTCAGCCTCCCAAGTAGCAGGGATTATAGGCATATGCCACCACGCCTGGCTAATTTTTGTATTTTTTTTTTTTTTAATTAAAGATGGGGTTTCACCATGATAGTCAGGCTGGTCTTGAACTCCTGACCTCAGGTGATCCACCCACCTCGGCCTCCCAAAGTGCTAGGGATTACAGGTGTGAGCCACCATGCCCGGCCTAATTTTTGTATTTTTAGTAGAGACTGGGTTTCACAATGTTGGCCAGGCTGGTCTTGAACTCATGAGCTCAAGAGATAGGCCCACCTCAGCCTCCCTACATGATGGGATTACAGTTGTAAACCACTGGCGCCCAGCTGAATCTTTATTTCTTATCTTAAAAAAACATGGCGGTTAGATTTCTTGATCTCTGTCCAGCTCTAAAGTCCTCTAATTCAGGAAAACTGCCATTAATGATTTGATCATTTATCTTGAACTGTCTCATGTTTGGGACAGAGGGTTATGGCTGTCTTGTATTCCAGGGCTCCTGACAACAAGTTAATTTTTCTACTGACCCTCACTGCCTGTGGTTTTAGGTTGTGTATGTGTTTAAAGCGGTTATTTAAGCACACATACACAAACACGCATAGCAAACCATATTTACGACACATTGCGAGGCTCAGTTTTAAATGGCCTAGCTTTTTTAGGAAAATCCCAGTACAGGTTGAGTATCCCTTATCTGAAATGCTTGGGACTGGGAGTGTTTCCAATTTCTGATTTTTTTCGGTTTTTAAATATTTGCTTTATACATACTAGTTAAGCATCTCTAATCTGGAAACCTGAATTGTGCCAGTGAGCACTTCTTTTGAGCATCATGTTGGTACTCAAAAGTTTCAGATTTTGGTGCATTTTGGATTTTGGATTTTTGGATTATTGATTAATATTATATTATCAAGTCTATCCAATGAAGCTATCGTATTTTAAAACCAAATATAACTGTTTTTTGAAAAATATTACAAAAAGAAGTAAAATACTGCTTAAATACTTTCTCCCAAAGTTAGTTGTGTGTGTTTGGGCACTTATGAAATACATTTCCCAAGGCTGCATATCCAGAGTATTAGAACATTCAGTGATGATTTCTTAGGAATTGAAATATAAACTACAGTTGAAAACAAAATGACTTAGCTGGGCACAGCGTTGTTTTTCCCTAATCCCAGCTAATCTGGAAGCTGAAGTGGGGGATCGCTTGAGGCCAGTAGTTCAAGGCTGCAGTGAACTCTGATCACGCCTATGAATGGCCACCACTCCAGTCTGAGCAACAGTGAGACTGTGTCTCTTAAAAAAAAGAAAAAGATAATTATGTAATAGATTATATTCAAGCTAGCCTTTTCCCCTTCAGATAAGAATTAGACTTTTTATAGCTTTATTGTAGTGTAATTGACATATGATAAACTGTATTAAAATGTACTCTCTCTAAATATGTATATATAGAACTGTCACCACAATCAAGATAGTGAACATATCCATCAATCCCCAAAATTTCCTTATGCCCCTTTATAATCTCTCCCTCCTATCCCTCCTTACTTCCTATCCCAAAATAACCACTGATTTACTTTCTGTCACTATAAATAAGCATAAACTTTCTTTTTCTTTCTTTCTCTTTCTTTCTTTCCTTCTTTCTTTTCTTTCTTTCTTCTTTCTTTCTTTCCTTCCTTCTTTCTTTCTTTTCTTTCTTTTCTTCCTTTCTTCCTTTCTTTCCCTCCCTCCCTCCCTTCCTTCCTTCCTTCCTTTCTTCCTCCCTCCCTCCCTCCCTTTTGGTGGAGGTGCCAGGAAATGAACTTGGGGACTAATTAGTTTGCATTTTGTAAAGCTTTTTCCCTGAAATCTCCCTCATCTAATATTAATATAGTGTACAATGCAGTGGCATTAACATGCACAATGGCTTGTAACGTTACTATTATTTATTTCCAAAACTTGAAATAGAAACTCTGTAACCAGTAACTCACCACTCCCCCCAGTACCCAGTAAACTCTAATCTATTTTCTGTCTCTATGAGTTTGCTTATTCTCTCTCTTTACACATGTATTTTGTTGTTGTTCTGTCATGTGGGCTGGAGTTCAGTGGCACGATCATAGCTCACTTCAGCTTTGACCTCCTTGGCTCAATCAGTCCTCCCTCCTCAGCCTTCCAGAATGCTGAGATTATAAATATGAGCCACCGTGCCTGGCCCCTTTTGCCTTTGCTAGATATTTTGTATAAGTGGAATCATATAACCTTTTGTGTCTTTTTTTTAAAATTAGTTCCAGGTGCTATATGTATCATGTCAGTCTTTTGCTTAACATGGTGGTATTAAGGTTCATGCATGTTGTAGATGAAGAGTATTGGAACTTAATTCCTTTTTAATAGTCAAATAATATTCCATTCCATGGTTATACCATGCTTCATTTATCTGTTCATCTGTTGATGGACACTTGGATTGTTTTCTCCTTTTAGCTATTGTAAATAGTGTTGTTAATACTAATACAATATCTGTTTGAGTTACAGTTTTTAATCCTTTGAGTATAAGTGGAATTTCTAGGTCATATAGCAATGCGGTGTTTAACTTCTTGAGGAACCACCAAACGGTTTTTCATTGTGTTAGCACCATTTTACATTTCTACCAGCAATGTATCAGCTATCTTCTTTTGAGATGGACTCTTGCTGTGTTGTCCAGGCTAGAGTGTAGTGGCATGATCTTGGCTCACTGCAACCTCCACCTCTTGGGTTCAAGCAATTATTGTGCCTCAGCCTTCTGAGTAGCTAGGATTACAGGTAAGCAGGTGTGTGCCACCACGCCCAGCTAATTTTTGTATTTTTCATTGCCATGTTACCCAGGCTGGCCTTGAACTCCTGACCTCAAGTGATCCACCTGCCTTGGCCTCCCAAAGTGCTGGGATTACAGGTGTGAACCACCGTGCCCACCCTCATATGTCTTTTAAAGAAACAAAAATCAAATTTTTGTCAAACAAAAGTCAAAGCTAATTCTTCTTGGAGAATTTTTTGTTAAAATAGCTTTTTAAAATAAAAACCAATCTTTCCATCAAAAACTATTTATTAGAGACTTCCTGTATGTGCCTAATTCTATGCTAGGTATTATGATACTACACAAAAATTGTAGACCATCTTGAATAATTTTAATCTAGTTGGGACGATAAAGCACATATTCAACAAACATTTATTGAACATATGAATGGAATTCAGAGGAGGATGAGATACTGTATACCTTTCCCTCTACCCCATTTATTTTTCCAATGTTGGCTTCTCTCCTATGCTTGAGAACCACATTTCTAATTGCCTGCTGGACATACCATCTGGACATATTATAGAAATCTCCAATCTAAAAAACCCAAAGTCAGACTTTCTGCTGCTTCCTGCCTTTCCATTTTCTCCTCCATCTTCCTGTATGTCATCCTTCCTTTTGTGTGGTCCCTGTCAGAATTCATCTTAGACTTGTCTGTGAATGTCTTTTAAGCACCACCTCTTAACTAGTTGTACCACTGAAATGTCACACCTCCTGCCCTGCCTTGGAGGTTAGGCCTTTGGTAACTGTATCGTAGAGGATGAACTTGTGACTTCTTGGGATTACATAAAAACTAATCTTTCACTCCAGCCTTACCTCCTACAACTTTGCTCCTGGAACTTGGTATGATGTTTTCCCAGGTCTTGGACTATACTGTGACCTTTCACTTGCCTCAGTTATCTTTTCCCTTTTTATTAAGGTTGCAGCTTCCTACTTCATATTGGCCTGCAGCCTATTCTCTACTCTCAGAATGCTCTAAATCTTTCTGTTATGGTACTTAGAATGCTGTTTAAAACTCTGTCTTCATCCACTGATTGTGGGTAGAAATTGAGTTCTCCATTTTTTTTTTCCTTTTTTTTTTTTTTTTTTTTTTTGAGACGGAGTTTCGCTCTTGTTACCCAGGCTGGAGTGCAATGGCGCGATCTCGGCTCACCGCAACCTCCGCCTCCTGGGTTCAGGCAATTCTCCTGCCTCAGCCTCCTGAGTAGCTGGGATTACAGGCACGCGCCACCATGCCCAGCTAATGTTTTGTATTTTTGGTAGAGACGGGGTTTCACCATGTTGACCAGGATGGTCTCGATCTCTTGACCTTGTGATCCACCCGCCTCGGCCTCCCAAAGTGCTGGGATTACAGGCGTGAGCCACCGGCGCCCAGCCCTGAAATTGAGTTCTCTATGCCAGGCGAGGTGGCTCATGCCTGTAATCTCAGCACTTTGGGAGGCCAAGGCGGGCAAATCATAAGGTCAAGAGATCAAGACCATCCTGTTCAACATGGTGAAACCTCGTCAGTACTAAAAATACAAAAATTAGCTGGGCGTGGTAGCGCGTGCCTGTAGTCCCAGCTACTCAGGAGGCTGAGGCAGGAGAATCACTTGAACCTGGGAGGCAGGGGTTGCAGTGAGCTGAGATTGCATTACTGAACTCCAACCTGGTGACAGGTTCTTATTCATTTTAGCAAGAATTTACTGAACCTCTACTATGTGCTAAGCATTGTTTTGATAATGGAAATACAATAAGTATGAGAAAGACTGTAAATAATAGTTTTACTTATAAGTAATAGAATTTCAAAAGTCTGAAGTGCTGTGAAGAAAATAAAGCCAGGTAAGGATATAAAGAATGCTGGAAAGGAGGTATTTTATTTGGTTGGGATGGTCAAAGAAGGTTTCTGTGAGGAGGTGACATGTAAACTGAGGCCAGGCATCGTGGCTCACACTTGTAATCTCAGCACTTTGGGAGGCAAAAGTGGAAGAATTGCTTGAGCCCAGGAGTTCAAGACCAGCCTGGGAAACATAGAGAGACCCTGTCTCTATAAAGAAACAAAAACAAATTAGCCAGGTATCATGGTGTGTACCTGTAGTCCTAGCTACCCTGGAAGGCTGAGGTGGGAGGATTGCTTGGCCTAGGAGTTCAAGGCTGTAGTGAGCTACGACCATGCCACTACACACCAGCCTGTGTGACAGAGTGAAATCCTGCCACTAAAAAAGAAGAAAGCTGAGACCCAATGGATGAGGACATACCTGTGCAGATCTGGGAGATGATTATTCCAGGCAAAGAGAACTTGAGCAAGTACAGCGACCCTAAGAATGGAATCAACTTGGCATGCTCCAGCAACCGCAAAAAGCCAGTAGAAAATAAGGGCGAAAAGGGAGGCAGTGTTCAGATCTCGTAGGATATTAGAGTATTCCAGGTGAGAGAGAATAGTAGGAGGGTAGGGTGATGTGACTGGATTACAAATAGTTTGGCTCGTGGGGAGAGGATAAATATATTATTCAAGGCACAGCAGACAGGACTTACTGATGGATTACATATGGGAATATAACATAGGGGAAAGAAAGATTGACATCTAGGTTTGGGGTTTAGGTTCTGATGCATTGTGTCTAGCACAGTGGTTAGCTTATAGTAGGAGCTTAAAATATGTTTATACTTTAATGAAGACCGGTACCCAGCCTCTAGGAGCTCACATAGAAAAGTTAGCCAGTCCAGCCAGAGAAGGCTTGGCACTCGAGAACATTGATGGAGTACGCAGGGGTTGCAGGCCCATGGATGGATCTGAGTTTTCCTCTGATGAGTAGTCATCTTAGCTTTTCCTCCAAAGGACCGGTCCTCTCACAGTATTAACTTCTCAGTCCAGGGCAAGGGCCTGGAAAGTAGCCTGTGCTCTAGCCATCCTGGTTGTAGCCATCTGTGAATGAAATGGAGAGGAATACAGAAGGCTTTGCTCATCCTTGGCCTCCCTGGGCCTTTATAGTGCTATGATCTTTCCCTGGACTTTCTGACAACAGTGAGTTAGAGGATCAGGTGGTACTGTATACATGGAGAATCTGTCTTGGTTGTACCTGTTTCTAGTTTATTTTTGCTTTTTTTCTGAGAAAGGGTCTCATTCTGTCACCCAGGCTGGAGTGCAGTGGCATGATCTCGGCTCACTTCAGCTTCCACCTCCCGGGTTCAAGCAATTCTCAGGCCTCAGCCTCCTGAGTAGCTGGGATTACAGGCGTGTGCCATCACGTCTGGCTGCCTTTTGTATTTTTAGTAGAGACGCGGTTTCACCATGTTCCTCAGGCTGACCTCAAACAATCCACCCACCTTGGTCTCCTAAAGTGCTGGGATTATAGGTATGAGCCACTGCGCCTGGCCTAGTTTTGTTTTTCTAAAACTACCTTAAACTATTTTTTATCCATAAATGGAAAGGTAAAATGCTTTAGTGAAATAATACAACATCAGACCAGAAGATATATAATTATTTGCCAAATGAGTGATACAGTAAGTGACTTTCTCAAAAACTTTCAGGGCCTATGCATTGCCTGCAGATTAAAGGCTCACTTTCTTGACCCGGCATAAAGGGCCCTCCAGATCTCCCCCAGGTACCTCTGTTGGCTCCTCTCCCACTAATCCCCCATAAGCATTCTGCATTTTAAATATAACATTCTCATTTCTGATTCTTTTCCTCCATCATTAGAACTATTGCTGTTTGTGTTTTCTTCTCTCTCACCCATATTCCAAGCCTTCTCTCATCCTTTCAAATCTGACCTAGACTTCAGAGCCCGAGTTACATATGTTCTTCCCTTGAAGACTTTCTAAACAAACTATTCTCTTTCAGATTTCTCCCTGCTTAGGTGCCATAATCATAGTAGCCAGTAGCTTCTGGTTTTATTTAGCAGTGAGTTTGTAGCATACATACATAGGGTAAAGCAAAGCATGATTATGGAACTTTGTGGATTCAGACTGGTGGCTGAGTTAGTTCTACTTGTGGGACTGTTTCTGAGTGAATACCTAAGTTTCTAAGAGCTGGAGATGAGAAAGGACCATGGCCATGAATGTAGAGAAAGGGAGAGTTGGGAAGAAGATTGTCAATATTATTACTGGATCATTTTGGGTAGCAGCTAGGTGAAACTGGAATGTGTAGAATAGCTGAATGTAAGGTGTTCGGAAATATCTGAAATTAAAGAAGCTAATTAGATAGGAATAGTACCATATTAAAAAAGGATCTATTCTTGGGATCCCAAAATATGCATTTTATTACCTTGCTCTGTCATTTATAAGCTGAATAAATTAGTAAATTGGGCCAGTCTGTTCACTTTTAACCTATCTATATCTTTGTATTTAAAGTGGGTTTCAAGTAGACGGCATAAAATTGGATCTTATTTTTTAATTCTGTCTGACAGTCTCCATCTTTAATTGGCATGTTTAGACCATTTAGATTTAATGTGATATTTTTGGATTAAACTCTAACATCTTACCAGCTGTTTTCAGCTTGTTCTATCTGTTTTTTATCTTTTATCTTTCTTTTCTACTTTCTCTTGTGTTGAGAGTTTTTTATGATTCTATTTTATTTCCACTATTATTATTTATATCTTTTTTAAAATGTAGTGGTTACTCTTAGGTTTAAATGTACATCTTTAATCAGAGCCTATGTTCAAATAATATACTATTTCACATCTACTGTAAGACCTTATCGTTTGCTGGGCATGGTAGCTTATGCCTGTAATCCCAGCACTTTGGGAGGCCAAAATAGGAGGATCACTTGAGCCCACGAGTTTGAGACTAGCCTGAACAACACAGTGAGACCTCATCTCTATTTTAAAAAATAATAATAATCAAAAAAAATTTTTAAAGACTTTAAAATTCCCAATCCCCCCTCCCATTCTGTGTGATTGTTGTGTCACACATTTATTTTGCATATCTGTAAACAAAATGCATCCCCATTTTTTGTTTAAACAGTTATCTTTTAGAGCAATTAAATATTTTTTAATTGAAATAATGAATTTTACTTTATTTGTTCCATTTCCTGGACTTTCTTTGTTACATAGAACTGAATTTCTGATTGGTATATTCTTTTTGCCTAAAGAACCTTCCGGAAACTGTCTCTCTCTCTGTGTCTCTCTCTGTGTCTCTCTCTGTGTTTCTCTCTCTCTACCCCTTCTCCTCTTCTCTTCTCTACTCCCTCTCTGTCTTTGTCTCCCTTTCTCCCCTCCTCTTCCTTTCCTCTTCCCCCCACATATATATATATGGTGCTGGTCTGCTGGCCTGAAATCCTCTTAGTGTTTATCTAAGAAAGTTTTCATTTCTTTTTCATCTTTTATTTATTTTATTTTATTTAAGACAGAATCTCTCTCTGTCACCCAGGCTGAAGTGCTGTGGCATGATCGCAGCTCATTGCAGTCTTAACCTCCCAGGCTCAAGCAATCCTCCTACCTCAGCCTTCCAAGTAGCTGGGGCCACAGGTACACACCACTATGCCTGGCCTCTTATCTTTTAAATTATTTTTTTCTAGGTAAAGAATTCTGTGTTAAAGGTTGTATTTCTGGGGTCAGATGTGGTGGCTCACACCTATAATCCTAGCACTTTGGGAAGCCAGGGTGAGAGGATCACTTCATGCCAAGAGTTTGAGACCAGCTTAGGGAGCTTAGTATCAAGACCCTGTCTCTAAAAAAAATTTAAAAATTAGCCGGGTGTGGTGGTGCACACCTGTAATCTTCACTACTCAGGAGGCTGAGGTGGGAGAATCACTTGAGCCCAGGAGTTGGAGGCCACAGTGAGCCATAATTGCATGCCACTGCACTTCAGCCTGGGGAGCAGGGCAAGACTCTATTTCTAAAAAAGATACATATTTCTGGGATGTAAAGATACCACTCTATCATGTTCTGGCCTCCATGATTTCCAATAAGAAGTCTGCTATTAATTATTATTTTTGTTTCTATATAAGTAATATATGTTTTTTCTTTGTCTTCAGGATTTTCGCTTTATCTTTTGTTTTCAGCAGCTTGAATGTCATATGTATAGGTGATGATTTTGTTTTTATATTTATCCTTCTTGGAATTCTCTGAGATTCTTGGAGATAGATATAAATGTAGAATATATATGTGTGTGTGTGTGTGTGTGTGTGTGTGTGTGTGTGTGTATACATATATACGTATTTTGTTTGCTTGTTTGTTTTGTTTTCTTTTGAGACAGAGTTTCACTCTTGTTGCATAGACCGGAGTGCAGTTGGCACCATCTTCGCTCACTGCAACCTCCACCTCCTGGGTTCAAATGATTCTCCTGCCTCAGCATCCCGAGTAGCTGGGATTATGGGCATGTGCCACTATGCCCAGCTAATTTTATATATATATATATAAAGTTGGGTTTTTTTTTTTTTTTTTTGATGCCGTTTTTCCATGTTTCCCCGGCTGGAATGCAATGGCGCGATCTCCGCTCACCGCAACCCCCGCCTCCTGGGTTCAGGCAATTCTCCTGCCTCAGCCTCCTGAGTAGCTGGGATTACAAGCACGCACCACCATGCCCAGCTAATTTTTTGTATCTTTGGTAGAGATGGAGTTTCACCATGTTGACCAGGATGGTCTCGATCTCTTGACCTCGTGATCCACCCGCCTCGGCCTCCCAAAGTGCTGGGATTACAGGCTTGAGCCACCGCGCCCGGCCTAATTTTATATTTTTAGTAGAGACAGGGTTTCAACATGTTGGTCAGGCTGGTCTCGAACTCCTGATGTCAGGTGACTTGAATCTGTATTTTGATGTCTCATTAATTTTGGAAATTTCTTGACCATTATATCTTGAAATATTTCTTCTGCCCATTCTCTCTCTTCTTTTGGGATTTTAATTATGCATATGTTTGATACTTTGATGTGTCCCACAGCTCTTGGATATTATGGTACGTTGTTGATACTGGGTTTTTAAATTTTGTTTTGTTATTTACATTGTTTTTGCATTTTAATTTAGGTAATTTCTGTTGACCTGTCTTTGAGTTCATTGATTCTTTCTTTGGTTTTCAGGTCTACTAATGATCCTATCAAAGGCAGTCTTCATCTCTATTACTGTGTTTTTCACTTTTAGCATTACTTATTTGATTTTTTCTTATAGCTTCCATTTCTTTGTTGTATTTTCTAGTATTAATTTTTATATTCTTCCCAGATAGCAGCCATACAGGGCAAGATTTTGATTCCATTAGTTTTTTCTTATGTCTCTTTTGCATATCTTAGGTTTGGAAAAACCTCTTGACCCAGAAATCACCAAGAGCTCTCCAAAATAGGACATTGGTGCACTCAAGCTAGCTCGAGAAAGCAGGAAATGAGAAGAGAGTCACAGACTGGTTGCATTGTGGAGCAAAGAGCTGCTGGGTGTATCCATCAACCTGATTGATTTTCTCAGGGTCAGTGGTCATCTAAGTCTATTCTTTCTTTCCTTATCTACTTCAGAAGACCATCAAAAGTTAACTATAGTTATAGTTAGTACTATAATGGAGGTGCAACATGCTATTTACTCTTGTTAAACCTAAGCAACATGAACATGGGTTACTTTTACATATCTTGTGTTTTTGAATAAGTCATAGGTCCTGGATTTTGGCACTTTTGTAACGTTAGGTTTATAGAACCTCACAAAGGCTCATTTTTCTGTCAGTTCCAAAACAGGAAACTTCCTGAGTCCTTCAGGAAATATATTGTCTCAGCTGGGTGTGGGGGCTCACGCCTGTAATCTCAGCACTTTGGGAGACCAAAATGGGTGGATCACCTGAGGTTAGGCGTTCAAGACCAGCCTGACCAATATGGTGAAACCCTGTCTCTATTAATAATACATAAATTAGCTAGACGTGGTAGCATGCGCCTGTAATCCCAGCTAGTCAGGAGGCTGACACAGGAGAATTGCTTAAACTCAGGAGGCCGAGGTTGCAGTGAACCAAAGTCATGCCACCGCACTCCAGCCTGAGCAACAGAGCAAAACTCTGTCTCAAAAAAAATAAAAAATAAAAAAATAAAAAATTGACTCTATCTGGCCATAGTCACAAATGTTTGTTCATTTGTTAATTCATTGATTCAAATGTTTTGTAAGCCTGCTATCTCAGCGTTACTACATTACATTCAGATTACACTGATGAACAAGATGTCTTTCCTCCAGGAGCTAGAGATTCCTACTTTGCTAATACAAGAGTATGGTTGGTAGTATAATAGAGGTGCAACATGCTATGGGACCCAGAGGGTGTAGTATTTCGTTTGGGCTAGGGGAGATTGGTCAGTGCTTTCTGGAAAAGGTAGCATTATAACTGGGTTTAAAAAAAATTATTAGGATCTTGACAGGCTGAGGTGGATGGCTATTCCAAGCTAAGTAAACAGCTAATGTAAAGGCACTAATTCATGAAGTATTTGGTAAACAATTTATACTCTACTCCTTTGAGACCGTGGTTCATTTTCTTCTTTTACTCCTGTAATTTGACTTATTTTTTGTTGTTGTCCTTTCTCACTTTTGGTTATTTTTACCTCCTTCGTTTTCTTATAGTTCCTAGTGGTAGGTCTTACAGTATTAGTTTTATAGTGTAGGACCCAGAGATGGAGGATCACCTGTATTGCCTCCAATACAGGAAGTGCAGGGCAACATTATTTCTCTATTCAACCTGCGTTGCAGAGTGTGTACTTAGAATAGTAAAGTGAATTTTACATGAATGTGGGCCCTGCCCACAGAGCAGATGACTCCATACTAGAACACAGTGGAATAGACCAAAACCTTCTACAGCATGTGTTAGACACTTGGCCCATCAGCCCGTTCCATGCCCGTTACATTCAACTTCCTCATGTCAGCTTCTGTCCCCTCTTTCTTAGGAAGCAAGGGAGTACTGTTCAAAGACTCAAATGCATTCTGCCCTAGTTTATTTTTATTGCCAAAAACATTTATCTTTACCCTGCAACTTACTTTTTCTTCTGTTTATTTTCAATATTTAGCAGGTTGTTTAAAAAGGGACCCAAAATAAAAAAAAAAAAAAAAAAAAAAAAAAAGGACCATCTTCCTTGTTCCAGGGACTGGTAGGTTGGGGTTAAGGTGACAGCAGGGGTTAAGACCAGATCCTATTTTGCAATCTGCCTGGGAGGTGAAAAACCTGGGAAGAAGACCACTGGTAGCATATGTGTGGAAAGGAAACAGGCTGCCCTTATACCTTTTCTGGAGGAAAAACTGCAGGGGGAGCCAGGCATATATGGAGAAGAATCCTTAGTGGTTTACATTCTTGAGAAGTCTTGTACCCAGCCAGTTATTTGCTTTGACTTGGCTGTTTATGGTCTGGTTCTGGTCTTTTCTTTTGTCCGCTAACCAAGACAAATGAGTCTGAATTAAGGAAAAGGGACATAAGATACCTATTCCAAAAGTGAATTTTTCTTAACTCTCATAAAATGGCAAGTAGAATTGTTAGCACATATGAGCCCTGAGAATTACTTTATCGATGAACACTGGTATTTTCTCTGGTGTAGGAAGCTGAACCCCATCTCCAGAAATGTCTTCGGAAGGTAAAGAGCAACATGACCTTTCACCCAGAGACTCAGCTGAAGGAAATGATCCCAGTTCTCCATCTGGGATCCATCTGGAGCTTCAAAGGGAATCAAGTACTGACTTGAAGCAATTTGAGACCAATGATCAATGCAGACCTTATCCTAGGATATTTATTGAGCGTCAAGAGAAATCAAATACAAACTTCAAGCAGTTTGTTATTAAAAAGCTGCAGAAGAATTGCCAGTGCAGTCCAACCAAAGCCAAAAATATGATTTTAGGTTTCCTTCCTGTTTTGCGGTGGCTCCCAAAATACGACCTAAAGAAAAACATTTTAGGGGATGTGATGTCAGGCTTGATTGTGGGCATTTTATTGGTGCCCCAATCTATTGCTTATTCCCTACTGGCTGGCCAAGAACCTGTCTATGGTCTGTACACATCTTTTTTTGCCAGCATCATTTATTTCCTCTTGGGTACCTCCCGTCACATCTCTGTGGGCATTTTTGGAGTACTGTGCCTTATGATTGGTGAGACAGTTGACCGAGAACTACAGAAAGCAGGCTATGACAATGCCCATAGTGCTCCTTCCTTGGGAATGGTTTCAAATGTGAGCACGTTATTAAATCATACATCAGACAGGATATGTGACAAAAGTTGCTATGCAATTATGGTTGGCAGCACTGTAACCTTTATGGCTGGAGTTTATCAGGTAAGATGCAATGAAACCAATTGGTTATTTCTAGAAATCTATTACGTGAAATGTCATCTCTGTATGGGATCATAGGAATCACAATAATTAAAGGTATCATTTATCAAGAGCTCAGGGTATATAAAGGGTAGAGGCAAAATTCAAACCCTAACCAGACCACAGGTAATATAAGGCAGGTTCTCTGGACCTCACACCACCTAGTACAACTCTTTAATTTTACATGTCAGAAAATCTTGGCTTTGCTTGGGATTATTTGTGGTTGGTTATTGGCAGAGTCAGCATTAGCAGTTAGGCAAGTGGGTAACAGAATGGGGGTTGAGAGTACAGGAGTTTTTCTTTCTTTTTTTTTTTTTCTTGAGGCAGGGTCTCACTCTATCACCCAGGCTGGAGTGCAGTGGGACTATCTTAGTTCATTGCAACCTCTGCCTCCCTGGCTTAAGCAATCCTCCTACCTCAGCCTCCTGAGTGGTTAGGCCTACAGGCACGTGCTACCACACCTGGCTAATTTTTGTATTTTTTGTAGAGACAGGGTTTTGCCATGTCACCTGGGCTGGTTTTGAACTCCTGAGCTCAAGCAATCCTCCAGTCTTGGCCTCCCAAAGTGCTGGAATTATAGGCGTGCGCCATCACACCCAGCCTCAAATTCTAAATGTCCCTCACCTTCCATTAGAATTGCTAATCTATTGAGTGACTCTTACTAAAGGTAGTAGTTCTCTTGCATTGTTAGGGAGGGAGGGAAAAAGTTGGGGACCACAGTTTCATATTATCAGCCAGGAGAAAGGATTAGAAATCAAATTCTTCTTGAGTCTCCTGTAGAATCCACTAATCTGTCATTCTCATCATGCCCCTGGCTTTTGGCATCCAGGAGTCAGTACCAGGATTAAACCTCTTCTCTAATATAGGCATTTCAAACCAACAAGGGAAAGGGAAGAGTAGTTCACTTTATTTAGTGCTCAGATGAGTGGGGAGGGAGAGTGAGGATGGTGTGAAGATGAGCTGTGCTTCTCAGAGTCTACTTACTTACTTATTTATTCATTTATTTATAAAGAGACAGGGTCTCTCTATGACCAACCTAGGTTGGTCTCAAACTCCTGGACTCAAGTGATCCTCCCAACACAGCATCCCAAAATGCTGAGATTACAGGCATGAGCCATTGCTCCCAGCCAACTTTTGCTTTTTTGTTAGTATGCCTCACCAAGAAGGAGGAAGGCATAATAGAATTCTGAAAACTTACTAGAAAGAGGAAAAAATAAGTAAAATGCAGAGTTATTGTTAATATGGGAGACAGTATGGCATCAGTACATATATACTACATGAGAATGGTTTCTTAGTATAAGGTTAAAGATAATTGTACAATAATTTTTAAAATGTGATTCTATTTTGATGTGAATCTAATTTTTTGTTTTACCAATTAAAACTTCACTTGTACACTTGCTCTTAGCCAAAAGGCTGAGAAGCAGTAAGACTTCACTTTTACAGTAATGATTGTATTTAAGGAAAATACATGGTTTCTTAACTAGAAGAATTTTTCCAACTTGAAGTTTTCTTCTGGATCCTTGAGAATTTTTTTCTTTTAAAAGAGATCTGTTCTGGCTGGGCACGGTGGCTCACGCCTGTAATCCCAACACTTTGGGAGGCCGAGGCAGGTGGATCACGAGCCAAGAGATCAAGACCATCCTGGCCATCATGGTGAAACCCCATCTCTACTGAAAATACAAAAAAATTAGCTGGGTGTGGTGGCACACACTTGTAGTCTTAGCTACTTGGGAGGCTGAGGCATGAAAATCACTTGAACCCAGGAGGTGGAGGTTGCAATGAGCCAAGATCGTGCCACTGCACTCCAGCCTAGTGACAGGGTGAGACTCTGTCTCAAAAAAAAAAAAAAAGAGAGCGAGATCTGTTCTTTGTGATGGGAAGAATGACAAAAAAAAAAAAAAGAGGTGTGAACCTTATTCAAGCTCAAGAAATATTGTATGAAAAGATAGAAATCTCATGTCCCTGTCTCACCTGGGCTAATAATTAACATTGTGACCTTGGGCAAGTTGCTTAGCCCTTTAAACATAATTTTCCCTTTGTAAAATGAGAAGATTGAGGTATGATTGTGTTTATTCTAGCTCTGACATTCTGTGATGATATGTCTCCATGTAAGAAATGTCAGGATAATACAAAATATAGACGTTCTTTTCCATTTGTATTTAACAGTTCTATATCCTTCCTTTCAGGTAGCGATGGGCTTCTTTCAAGTGGGTTTTGTTTCTGTCTACCTCTCAGATGCCTTGCTGAGTGGATTTGTCACTGGTGCCTCCTTCACTATTCTTACATCTCAGGCTAAGTATCTCCTTGGGCTCAACCTTCCTCGGAGTAATGGTGTGGGCTCACTCATCACTACCTGGATACATATCTTCAGAAACATCCATGAGACCAATACCTGTGATCTTATCACCAGCCTTTTGTGCCTTTTGGTTCTTTTGCCAACCAAAGAACTCAATGAGCACTTCAAGTCTAAGCTTAAGGCACCGATTCCTGTTGAACTTGTTGTTGTTGTGGCAGCCACCTTGGCCTCTCATTTTGGAAAGCTACATGAGAATTATGATTCTAGTATTGCTGGACATATTCCTACTGGGTTTATGCCACCCAGAGTACCAGAGTGGAACCTAATTCCTAGTGTGGCTGTAGATGCAATCGCTATTTCCATCATTGGTTTTGCTATCACTGTATCACTTTCTGAGATGTTTGCCAAGAAACATGGCTACACAGTCAGAGCGAACCAAGAAATGTATGCCATTGGCTTTTGTAATATCATCCCTTCCTTCTTCCACTGTTTTACTACTAGTGCAGCTCTTGCAAAGACATTGGTTAAAGAATCTACAGGCTGCCAAACTCAGCTTTCTGGTGTGGTAACAGCCCTGGTTCTTTTGTTGGTCCTCTTAGTAATAGCTCCTTTATTCTATTCCCTTCAAAAATGTGTCCTTGGTGTGATCACAATTGTAAATCTACGGGGAGCCCTTCGTAAATTTAGGGATCTTCCCAAGATGTGGAGTATTAGTAGAATGGATACAGTTATCTGGTTTGTTACTATGCTTTCCTCTGCACTGCTGAGTACTGAAATAGGACTGCTTGTTGGGGTTTGTTTTTCTATGTTTTGTGTCATCCTCCGCACTCAGAAGCCAAAGATTTCATTGCTTGGCTTGGTGGAAGGGTCTGAAGTCTTTGAATCCTTGTCTGCTTATAAGAACCTTCAAACTAAGCCAGGCATCAAGATTTTCCGCTTTGTAGCCCCTCTCTACTACATAAACAAAGAATGCTTTAAATCTGCTTTATACAAACAAACTGTCAACCCAGTTTTAATAAAGGCAGCTTGGAAGAAGGCAGCAAAGAAAAAGGTCAAAGAGGAAGTAGTGACTCTCGGTGGAATCCAGGATGAAGTGTCAGTACAACTTTCCCATGATCCCTTGGAGCTGAATACTATAGTGATTGACTGCAGTGCAATTCAATTTTTAGATACAGCAGGGATCAATACACTGAAAGAAGTTCGCAGAGATTATGAAGCCATTGGAATCCAAGTTCTGCTGGCTCAGTGTAATCCCTCTGTGAGGGATTCCCTAACCAAAGGAGAATATTGCCAGAAGGAAGAAGAAAACCTTCTCTTCTATAGTGTGTATGAAGCAATGGCTTTTGCAGAAGCATCTAAAAATCAGAAAGGAATATCTGTTCCCAACGGTCTGAGTCTTAGCAGTGATTAATTGGGAAAGGAGAAGAATGCCTAGCCAATAGGTTAAAATTTCAAGTGTCCAACATTTCCCATTTCCACAGTGGAAAATTTTGCACACTTGAAATTTTAACTAAGTAGCTAGATATTATTCCTCCTTTGAAGCTAATGGTGTTTGTTATACATACTGCAGCAGAGCTTATAGCTGGACAGAGTCAAAAAGAAGAAAATATGGTTTCAAGCTTTCTTGCAGATGTGAAGGATTCCTGGAATGCAGTATGTATGTATTGAATTGAACTGTAAAGCAGCTCCAAAACTTAATTAGTATACTGTTTTAGGGCATATTCCCTTCTGCAAGAGATGAAGCGGTGAAGTTGAGATTTGCATTGGAAGTGCCATAGTCTTCTTTATGTGGCTCAGTGAAGAGGGAGAGAAAGAAGGCGGGGAAAGAATGTTGCACCTGCTGTAGTACCAATAGATCCAGAGGCTTCCGGGTCACAAGGTCATACTAGATAGGTTTGTTCTTGTAGTTCTCTATCCCCAGTCTTTGCTCCCCAGATGGCAGTAGTTTTTAGTAGGAAAGTGCCATTCCTCTCTGTAAGGCAGAGTCGCATCAGGGGTTTAACACCTGGGCAGATTAGTAACATCCTGAGAACCAGCCTGATATTAGACAGAATACCCTTTATAATACATTTGACATTTTTAGTCATGCCTTTTTGTTTAGGGTAAATAGGTAAGCACAAAGAACTCTTCAAAATCAGAAAAAACAGTAGGAGTCTTTCCTGGTCTTTTCTGTGATCTCTGTCCTTGTTTCTGAGACTTCCTCTACCATTAAGCTCTATTTTAGCTTTTAGTTATTCTAGTTTGTTTCCCATGGAATATGTCCTAAGCTGGTATTTTTGTCAGTGACAATCTTGCCAGTCAGCAATTTCTAACAGCATTTTAAATGAGTTTGATGTACAATAAATATTGATGACAATGACAGTTTTTAACTCTTCGAGTCACCTAAAACTATTATGCAGGAGGATTTAGAAGGATCACATTCACAAAACCCAAGTGCTATGGATGCGTTGTTCATGATAGCTGGCCACAGGTTATAAATTGAGGAATAATTTCCTTTCAAAAAGCAAGAATGTCCAACATTGAAAGTTTATAGTTTTATATTTGGACCTTGACAGGTAACAAAAAACCAGGTTGTCCAAAGTTAGGAATAGGGAACTAATTTATGAAACAGCCATTTAAAAAAAAAAAAAAAAAAGCAAACTGCAGAAGTACAAAATTATTTTTCAATCTGTTCCTACATTCTAAACAATTTTAAATATTTATGAGAAGCAAACCCTATGTGTAGGGCATCTGTTGGAGTGGGATGCTTTTAGACATATATTAAATATGTACATGTTTAATATGTATATTTAATATATATAATTATACCTATATTATCCCTGTATATATATATGTAATTTAACTTTTTTGTTAGCTCCATAAGCTGCCAGTGTTGCTTTTCTGTTGGTAGAGCTCTCCCATTTGTTGACATGGAAAATACCTTTCCATTAGCACAACAAAATAGTTTCTCAGTAGAAAGTCTGGATTTCTGTTTTGTAGGTGATTCACATTATGATTAAATGTAGGTTTCCTGAATTTTGACGTCCTTTTAGAACTTGAGTCTGGAATTCCAGAAATACCAATTGCTGCTTGTATTTGTGCTTGTTTGTTTTTAGCCAGCATTTGCCCTTTCTATCCAGCTTTATGAATAACAATAGTAAAATCACAGTATCTTGGTCAGTATTTTTTTCCTGTTTACTTTTTTAAGAGACAGTCATCCAGGCCAGAGTGCAGTGTGATCGTAGCTTACTGAAGCTTCCAACTCCTGGGTTCAAGTGATCTTCTTACTGAGTAGCTAGACCATAGGCATGCATTACCACATCCTGCTAATTTTTAAATTTCTTTTCTAGACATGGGGTCTCACTGTGTTGCTCAGACTGGTCTCAAACTCCAGGCTCAAGCAATCCTTCAGCCTCAGGCTTCCAGAGTGTTGGGATTACAGGCGTGAGCCACTGCACTTGGCCAAGTCATTTGTTTTTCATCTCTTGCCCTTCTCCCAAGGCAGGCTTAAGTTGATACAGGTGTCTAATACTCTGTAACAGAGTAATGAGTACATGCTTAAGACGTTATAATTAACCAACACCACAAAAAATATTACAGCCAAAGACTGGAAAATTCCTTAGGATGGATAACAGGATTTGACCTTTACCTGTGATTTCTGTCCATATGTGGATATAAACAGCTCTGGAACATTATGCGTAATACAGTTAGCAAATTCTTGAATTATGTCTGGTTTGTACTTGTCCCACCCACCCAAACAAACAAGAGCTTCTGCTTTTGGTAGCCATTTGTAAAAACATTTAAGATTTCACTAGAATTTATATTTCATCCTCTCTACTTGGGTTGAGATGTTTTGATTGCTGATATTCAGAGAAATCAAACCTGGAACCAAAGCCTAACTTGCCAATAAAAAAAGTTTTCATTTGCTCTCTTGACTAAAGGCTTGAATTTCAGTTCATTAGGCGTTATATTTTAAATACTATATTGATACAAAAGTATCTTGCTTACTCTAAACTTTAGAGTCTAAATGAAGCATTTTCTCAGTGATTACTGACATATACAAAATTCTGAATATCATAAAATGGTTATCATTTAATTGAAATGTAGTGTGGTGTACTCTTGATGGTTAAAACTCCTACAAATTATTTATTTTTAAATTTGTTACAGCCAGAGGGTTGGAGTGTGGCGATGCACAGGTGGACTGAGGAAAACATTGTAGAGGAGTGAAGAGAATAGACCATTGAAAAGACCATTATCTGACCAGTGGAGGCAGAAGAGAGGGACCCACTGGAATAGGATCCAATCCCTGGTTAGCCCCCACGCAATAATAGGGAGACCAGGATTAGGAGCCATACCTCTGAGAACAAGGTCTCTTTCTAGAGCAAGTTTCTTTCTAGAAGGGGAGAGTCACAGAGTCACAGATTCACCAAAGAGCTGCGGAGCTCATGGTAGCCTGGGTTAACCCGCTCTGAAGCATGGTGTCTTCCTTTTAAACTGAATGACTATAGTACTCTCTGTGCCTCTGATGGTAATAAAACTGACAGATGTGTAATTTTTTTTTTAAGTGGGACCAAAGGAAAACAAGATTTAGATAGTCTGACTTTGCTTTTGAACAACAGCAGGCATTGCAAGTCAAAATTTGTCAAATTTACATATGGTAAATGATGAACTTTAAAAATGTGTCCAGGTGTTAGATGAGTTCGTTCGACCATTTTAACGCTAATGGCTGTGATGTTTTAACAAGAACAGCAATTCTCTGCAGTGTATTCCCTTAGTAATTAGGGTTAGCCCTGATCTGAATGTAAAAGTGAGAAAAGGGCTACAGTGCATTACTTGGGAACTTACATTGAGTCTTGAAGTTATAATCCATTCGAATTCTATGATCCTTATTGTTCTTAATGAATTGTATTCCTCTATGTTTTCTTAACAGATGAGCCATAGGTTTCTTTGTATCAATGTAGACATTACTTCAAATACCTCTGAGGACATACCCTAGTCTTGGACCCAAGTGCTGGGACTATGGTACTACATCCAGTAGATAGGCTGTGTAGTTAACACTCCAGGGAACGCACTAGGTACTTAGGGAGGTGCTTTGTGGAACATGTTGAAGCTTTGAGAGCTGAGCAGGAGGCAGTGATGTCCCTGGACTATTCAGGGAAAGATTACACTGTGAAATGGTAAACATCCAGTTGACAGGATTTACATTTTGCTTAGTGTTTCTGCTTTTTAATATTTCTCTCCCCCACCTCAATATTTTCTTTATCCATTCCAGTGATGCCTTATTTAAAATTGGGCTTAAACTGCAAAAAGAATGAAGTTGGATTTAGAAAGCTGTTAGATCATTGAGTGGTGTTGAGGGTGAAACTTCACTAGTGAAGTTTCCTTGAGCCTAAAATAATAATAATAATAATAAAATAGAAAGCTTTTAGGCTCCTAATTTGTGAGAGTGTTGTTTTTTTTTATTTTTTATTTTTTTTTGTATAAACCATTTAGATAATCCTGAATGCAATCATTAACTTGGGTGCCAATTATAAGAATGAAAATTATAATGGAAAAGGACAAAATAATATACCAGCTGGTTTGTTGTTATAGTCCATGTATTAAAATACTATTGAAATATGTTAAAGGTAAATTTTCAAGGTTTAAAAAAATTTAGTAACTTATAGGGATGGAGAATTTAGATGTGGAGGTGGGGAGATTTTTATAAGGTAATTTTTATCCTGAGAAGGACTTAAAAAAAAGTTTTGCAACTGAAATTTTAAAATAAACATGTTAAATATATTTAGAGAGTAAAATAAGCATTATAATAAATAGTAGATTCTCTAGTGTGTATTTTTTATCTTAGTGTTGTAAAATAGGAAAATAATGGACTGAGGTCTAGAAACTGGAATAATGAAGGACACTAACTGCCTCTATTTTGGATACCATGTTTGTAAGTCTATAGAAAAGCAGCTTAAGCCAAAAAGGTCTTTTAACTGAAGCTTTAATAAACTTATTTTGGAGACATTCTCTTCTCTTATCCCATGCATCATCCCTAAAATAATAAGATAACATGGAATCAAATAGCCCTTGCCTTTTTAACGCAAATTAGTTGGAAAATTGTGGTTTGAGTCCTGTTGCTGCCATGGCTCTACTTCTCAGAAATGAATGTGTATGAACCAACCAATCTGTGTAATAAGCTACCTTTTTTTGTCTTCTTTGCAACTTCGTATACAAACCAACATAGTATCAGGGTGACAGGTGAATGAAGTTAAATTCTCAGTCTTGTCTATTCACCAAAAAAGTATACTGCCTTTTGTTTTCTTTAATTATTCAAGGTCGATGACTTTCAGGAACATGTTTTATACTGTATTTTTTAATTAAAGCAAGTGCCTTGATGTAATTTCATGTAAATCATTGCTTAACCCTCTTATGGGATGAGGATGAGTTATTAATGTATTGCAGCCTACTGGAAGGGAGGGGGAGTTGGCTAACAGCAGATACTTTTCTTCTAGAAGGTTATGTTTTATACTGTTTATTATGTAAAATCCTATATGTGTGTTGAGGTTTAGAGGTTTCATTTCTTTTGTCTGCTAATAAATTGTTACTCTAATAATACATTAGTCTGTATTTAAATTATTTAAGTGCAAGGAGCGTTCTGACTAAAGCACATTTAGGTCTCAGTGAGTTTTAAAATACCATCTGTTGACCAGGCATGGTAGCTCATACCTATAATCCCAGCACTATGGGAGGCCAAGGCGGGTAGATCACTTGAGGTCAGGAGTTGGAGACCAGCCTGGACAACATGGTGAAACCACGTCTCTACTAAATATGCAAAAATTAGCTGGGTCTGGTGGTGCACACCAGCTACTCAAGAGGCTGGGGCATAAGAATTGCTTGAGCCTGGGAGGCAGATGTTGCAGTGAGCTGAGATTGTGCCTCTGTACTCCAGGTTGGGTGACAGAATAAGACTCTGTCTCAAAGAAGTATATAAATAAAATACAATATCATCTGTTTACATTTGGAGAGTAATTCAGTCGTTAGTGTTTCCCAGCAATAACAAAAGGATCTGTCCTCATAGAAGGACATAAAGAAATCCAGTTCTTTTTCCTTTATGATCTTGAATGAGTGACTTAACCCTTTGGTGAAGAGGGGAGGACTAGATTGCTTGAGGACCTTTTTGTTTTGATTTTTGTTTTGAGACAGGGTCTTGCCCTGTTGCTCTGGTTAGAAGTACAGTGGTGTGATCATGGCTTACTGCAGCCTTGACCTGGGCTTAAGCAATCCTCCTGTCTCAGCCTCCTGGGTAGCTGGGACTATAGGTGTGTGCCACCACATCCCCGATAATCAATTTTTTTTTCTATTTTTTGTAGAGATGGGGTTTTACCATGTTGCCCAGGCTGGTCTTGAATTCTTGGGCTCAAGCATTCCTCCTGTCTTGGCCTTCCAAAATGCTGGGATTACAGGCATGCATGACTTCTATTCCATATAGTGCTGGGATCAGAAAACCCAATTTTGTATCATGTTTTACTACTATCTTAACTCTGAATTTGGGCAAGTGACTTTTGAGCGACATTTTTTCCATTGGTAAATAGAGGCAAACACCTTATGATGACTAAGTGAGAGAACTAGGAGTGGATTCCTGACTGGAGCACAACACTTTGTAAGGGATAGAGCACTACCCTCACCCTATAGTTGCCATGAAGCCTCTCCCAGAATGTCCTCCCCTTTATGCCTCTCTCAATTCATGAGGGTACAGGGTTAAGGACAGTTTTTAGTCTTCCTTTTGCAGTAGCCCTGAGCATTCTCCCAGCCTCATTCCCACCTCACAGAGTACAGGAGTTGAATAGTCTAAGGGTCCTTCCAGTCTTACCATAATGCACACTCCTGCCTGTAAGCAGCACCCAGGATCCAGAGCCCTGTGAGGTACACGCAGCCATTCTCTAGCATCTCATTCAGCCATCTTGGAGGGCCCTTACCCATCTGCCCTTTCAGTGCTTGTGTCCTTGGCCTCTTCTCTCTTCACTTAGCACCACTGCTTAAGTTCTTTATTTTCAGATCCAATTGAGGCTGATGAAAGTATGACACAGGGAGATAGCCACATGTGCAGGTATACACATACAATTGTAAAAGGGTTGGCTCATGGACCTTCCTATGTTGAACACCTTACATTTTAAGCCCTTTCTAGATAACTTCATCCACATGTATGGGCTCAATCACCTTGCTATCTGTGGCAGCTAATAAAATATTTCTAGCCTAACCATTCTAGAATGCCAAACAGTGTATCTGTCTATATATAAGTCTCCAGGGCTGTTACTTGACAATTCTGCCTGGGTGCCCAGAGACATCTCACATGTAACATGACCCTCAAATTCGTCTTCCTTTCCCCTGGTAGCGTACCTTGATTATGGCACGACCCAGCCACTTAAGCAGAAACGTGAAGTTTCATGAATCTTCGTTTATAACTCCCACACTAAATCCATCTTACTTTGTAAATGCCTCTCAAATCCAACATATTTTCGTACCCCTCAGTGTTAATTATTTTCCTTTAGGACTACACCACAACCTAACTAGTTTTTCTGCTTTTCTATAATCCAGCCTCCATACTAGTCATCAATTATTTCACTTAAAAAAAATGGATCATTGCTACTTGTCAGGGCAAATAGAAGGGGTCTCCAGTGTCTTTAGGATGAGTTCAGAATAAATGGTCTAACCCGCACGACTTTAAAAACTCTGCCCTTGCTTTCATCTCCAGCCTTTTGTTCTACCACATGCCCTTTGCTTGGCATACCAACCACTGACTTTAGGTGCTCCCAAATGGACCATTAAAAAAAATACTCCAGGCCGGGCGCGGTGGCTCAAGCCTGTAATCCCAGCACTTTGGGAGGCCGAGGCGGGTGGATCACAAGGTCAAGAGATCGAGGCCATTCTGGTCAACATGGTGAAACCCCGTCTCTACTAAAAATACAAAAAACATTAGCTGGGCATGGTGGTGCGTGCCTGTAATCCCAGCTACTCAGGAGGTTGAGGCAGGAGAATTGCCTGAACCCAGGAGGCGGAGGTTGCGGTGAGCCGAGATCGCGCCATTGCACCCCAGCCTGGGTCACAAGAGTGAAACTCCATCTCACAAAAACAAAACAAAACAAAACAAAACTCCAGGCCTTTATATATGCTCTTCTGCCAGGAGTCGCCTCCCAGCCCTGTCTCCCAACTCCCTGCTTTTCCTTCCAGACTTGTCAGATGTCCTTTTTCCTTGGCAACATTTCCTACTGAATTCCTCTTCTCTCATTCAGGGGCTCCTTTGGGCTTCACCTCTATACTCCTGTGTATCTGTGCATCCTCTAAAATGACATTTTCCACTCATAGAGTAAAATGTATTATTTGCATATTCTCTAAAATGACATTTATCACTCATTTCCCCAGACACCATGTATCTCCTCTACTAACTGAGCTTCTTGACATGGACATGTTTGTTGGGTAATTATTTCCCCAATACCGGCTCATTTCCAGAGCATGAGTGTCTATCCACGATCAGTTACATAGCCTATAGTTTTTTGGTTTGGGGTTCTTTGGGGGTTTTTTTGCCTTTTTTTTTTTTTTTTTTTTGGAGACAGGGTCTTGCTCTTTTACCCAGGCTGGCGTGCAGTGGTGCAATCATTATTAATTTCATTTTTGTAAAAATGGGGTCTTGCTATGTTGCCTAGCCTGCTCTCAAATTCCTGGGCTCAAGCAATGCTTCTGCCTCAGCCACCCAAAGTGCTGGGATTACAGACGTGAGCCACCATGCCCAACCTGGCCTATGGTTATTAATAGGTTGGAAAAAATCTCTAGTGAAGAGATAGCATGTAATAGAGGGGATTAGGTCGTCCCAGGCAATTACTTCTAGGTACATGGTTTGAACAAGTCCAACATCCTATGTCTCTTCTTTCCTTGTTGCCTTCCTTCTCAATCTGTACCACATCAGAGAAATTACAAGTGGCGGCTCCAAAGGTTTCTTTAATTGACGGAGCTGTCTCCCTATGTAGTCCACCCGTGCCCTCTGGTGGCCACAATATGATACCACATTCCACTTTAAAGATAAATCTGGCTTTAGGTAGCATGAACAGCAGTTTAATAGGTCCATAACCTTGGAATTAAATTATCTGAGTCTATTGTGGTTTTATATTATAGTTGACTAAAAATATTAAATAGTAAGTAAACCATGCTTGAAATATAATAGACAATAAATCTTAGCTTACTTGCTTTTGAATCAGAGCCCTTATGAGTAATGGCACAGAAAACTCCTTGAATTTTCATCTATTGATTAGGCTGGTGGCTCTCAAACACTGAACTCCAAGATGCGTTAGTGGAAGAAAGGGCTGATAAGGCAGGTCCCTGGCTCTAGATGGTACTCGTTACGTTCCAAATAGGGATAGAGTAACAATAGAGCGCATTTATAGAACACTTAGTCTGTGCCAGGTATACCTTTTTATCTTCATGACAACACAATTGAGGGAGGGGCCTAAGCCTAGCATGTTGGCCTACAGAGAGGATTAGTCAACTGGAGCAGAAGAGGGGTTGCCTCTCAAGTGAGGTTGGAATGACCAAAGAGGCAGGGAGAAGCCACAGAAAGCCTGACAAGGGATAATATCAACCTCTTTTAGCTTAACAAAGTACCAAAACCACTGATGTCCAATAGAATCAAAGTTTTAGCCTGTGTAAACTAAACTGCAAAAGTTTTCTTTTTTTGGATGATTTCCATCTTCCAGGATCTAAATCATATTTATTTAATTTAAATTTGTTTTTATTTATTTACTGATTTTGAGATGGAGTGTGACACTGTCACCCAGGCTAGAGTGCAGTGGCAACCTCTATGTCTTGGGTTCAAGTGATTCTCCTGCCTCAGCCTTCCAAGTAGCTAGTATTACAGGCACCCACCACCATACCCGGCTAATTTTTGTATTTTTAGTAGAGACAGAGTTTCACCATGTTGGCCAGGCTGGTCTCAAACTCCTGACCTCGGGTGATCCACCCACCTCGGCCTCGCAAAGGTCTGGGATTACAGGTGTGAGCCACCGCACCCAGCCAGGAATGTTAAATTTGTTTTTTAAAGAAAGCAAGTTTAAGCACATATTTACTGAACATCTACTGTATGCAAAGCACTTAGACAAACTCTTTCATACCCAACTCCTGTGTGTATAAATGGAAGCCAAAAGAGATCCTGCAATGACTTCTTGGTGGAGGGACATGGCTTCAACTATATATCTTATATACTTTATACACTTATCAAATTATATTCTATATAATTCATTACCAAAGAAGAGAGATTATAACCTGGAGTGGAATTATGTTTGAGGCAACTATATTCATAGAAAAATTTTGCAAACCCTTTTAAAAGGAGTAAAACCTTACCTTATCTCCAAGCCATTTCTAGTAGAATTAATGCTTAATATAGCTTTAAAAATAAGGTGACTTTGACACATCATATGTGTCTATCAATTTATTCACAAATGTGCCTGTGATGTGTCCAGCACAGTCCTAGGCACCATTAAGATTATAAAGGTTAACTGATTCCTGCGTTCATGGAGCTTATATTCTAAAGAGCCAGAGAGCATCTAGAAAACATCTGTTTGAGTGGTAGAGACAAAAAGTTTGGAGGAGATGAGGGGAAAGCAGGTGGAGTAGTTGCTGGAGTCTCCAAGAAAGCCTGGAAGAAAGAGGATTCCAGTTAGTTAAGAATGTGTAAGGCCTAGGTTAGTAGAGAGCAGGGTGACGCATTTGGGCGAGGCACACAGGCAGAAGTCAGTAGGCAGTGAAAGAAGACAATGGCCTCTTCAGGGAGCATTATCTACATGGAATTGTACTGAGCTAACAAGTTGGGAATGCAGGCTGTAGTCCACTATAGAGGATACTAAAACTCAGCTAACTAGTTTTTTGTAGGCATTTGAAAGCCACTACAGACACTTGGGCAGGGGAAATGGTGTGATGCCAACAGATCAAACAATATGTGCAGAAAGGACTGCGGGGAAAAGGTGAGGGAAGGAATTAGAGATACTATGGCAGTAATCTTGACACAAGAGGATGATGAGAACAATTAAAAAGCTGACAAAGAGATATAACCACAGGACTTAGCCTGAAGAGTTTTCCTCTCCCACGTTAGGAATTTTAAATATGTACAGTACTTTTAATTCCGATGATCATATTAGTTTGTTAAAAGAAAAAAATATCCAAAATAAGCTATAAAAGAATCTGTTTAAGGCTGGGCACAGTAGTTCATGCCTGTAATCCCAGCATTTTGGGAGGCCGAGGTGGGCAGATCAAGAGATCAGGAGTTCGAGACCAGCCTGGCCAACATGGTGAAACACTGTCTTTACTAAAAATACGAAATTAGCCGGGCATGGTGGTGTGTGTATGTAATCCCAGCTACTCAGGAGGCTGAGGCAGGAGAATTGTTGAAACTGGAAGGTGGAGGTTGCAGTGAGCCGAGATCATGCCTGGGTGAAAGAGTAAGACTCGGTCTCAAAAAAAAGAATCTAAACATCTGCTGTTTTTCAATGATTGTTGTTTTGTTAATGTGAAAGCAATACTTTCTGTGATTAATCTGCTATATCTGTTTTGACTAAATTACTACAAAAAGAAAAATCACTGAATTCCTATGGGTTTCCGAAATATCCAAAAATTTAACCTAAAGCAGGGGGGGAGAATGACATCACATCATTAGCAGGTATTGTGTGAAACTTCTAAAAATTGAAACTGACATTTATCTGATTTATTACGAATAAATACTCTCTAATAAACTGTCTAGTGAAACTTCCTCTCACCCTTTCTGGAAAGTGAGAGGCATGCTGGGCTGTATGTTCTCTCCCGTGATTCTGATTAAAAGGATTCTCTGTTATTATAACCTCCTTCCCAGATTGTATCCATGTCTTATTAAATTTCTTTTGGAGATGAGGTCTCGCTGTGTTGGCCAGGCTGGCATCAAACTCCTTGCCTCAAGTGATCCTCCCAAAGTGCTAGGATTACAGGCATGAGCCACCATGCCCAGCCTATGTCTTTAACGCACTGTATTTCCTCGTACTCCAGCTCCCTATTAGTGAAATACCCATTAAAACATTAAGGCCAGAATGGCAGTGTGCATCAGTAGTCCTGTCTATTTGGGAGGATGGCCTGAGGCCAGGAATTAGAGACAGTAGTGTGCTATAATCATGCCTGTGAATAGCCACTGCATTTCAGCCTGGGCAATATAACAAGACCTCATCTCTTAAATTAAAAAAAAGAAAAAAAGTCTTGTAGTGCTTCTGGTATATCAGCAGAAAGGAGAAAGAGTTCTAGAGTAAGAACAGTTGATTTTTTCTTTTATAAACAATTAGTAATGGGGGAGTGTTCAGATGGCCAACTAAAGAGAGAAGTTCTAGAACTCAGCTAGACCAGCATATTGCTTTATTTAAATTGGCTCAATATCCTATTTAAAGCTAGACCAGTGGTTTTCAAAGCATGCAGCCTGGACTGCATCAGCAAAGAATACATTAGAAATGTAAATCTTTGGGTCCCACTTGAGGTCTACTGTATCAAACTCTGGGGGTGGGCCTAGCAGCATTGGGTTTTAACAAGCCTTCCAAGTGATTCTGTTGTGAGCTAAATTTTGGAAGCCCCTGAGATAGATTTACTGGAAAGAAGCTGAACTCAGGCCCATAGTGTACTTGATTTTCCTGTGGTTGGTTCGGTTTCCAAACTTGTCTACACATAGGAATCACCGGGAGAGCTACAAAATTACCAATGCCTGTGACCCATTACCAGAGACTGTGACTTAATTGGCCTGGTATATGGCCTGAGCTTTGGAATTTTTAAAGGATTCTCAAGCGATCCTAATGTGCAGACAACTTTGGAAACACTGGGATAAATCAAAATACATCTTGAATCAAGGACCAGAGACAGGAAAAAATAAAAAAGAAAAGAAAAAGGAAATAAAAGACAACGCACATATTAGTCAAATTCCATTTCCAAATCCCATTCGAGGAAGTTTCCTGGCTATTTCAGAGTACTGGAATATTGTCATAATAATATTGCTTTAAATTGGTTCAACAGCCTATAAAGAAAACTTTATTTTTGTAAACTATATTTTCTGAAATAAATTCCTGCATTATTTTGTTTGGAGGAAATCTGTAATTTTGGAATCAAAAACGGTTTGTGACACTCTTCATTAAATATACATCTATGCCATTTAATTGTCCAAAAATGGCATCAGGAACACCTACACAAGAGGAAAGGAACTAAGTTTCTGTACACTTGATATGGCTTCTGTGATGGTGACTTTTGGTTGCTCTGGTAAAGATACCTCCCCTTCATCTTCACTTCCTGCTTCACTGGTATTTTCACCAGCCATCGTGCCCTGGATGCTCTGTGTCCTGAGAGATAATGAGATCATCATCTGCAGTAACAAAGTCCTGGAAATTTACTTCATTTGGGACACAGGTGGCAATAGCCACTGTGTGCCACAACTTTCCAATGGCAATGTCTGGTTCACTGGCTGCTGATTCTGTGTCATATTCTGCAAATTCCATAGGGGTGATGCCTGCCTTCTGCCAACATTTCACCACTGTGGATGGCTTGACTGACCACACTGCAGCAATCATGTCGATGGCCTGCTTGATGTCCACCTTTCCTTGACTCTCACTGCTGTTACGCTTGAGGAGGATCTGTTTTAGAAGGTGGCTCCCGTACAGAACTTTCATGGTGTGAATTGTGCCAAGATTCAGTGGCTGCAGGACAGCAGTACAGTTTGAGGGCAGATATCCAACCTGAATCCTTTCCAAGCGTGGAAGCATGTTATGAGCAGAGCAGTTGTCGATGAGCAAGAGGATCCGGCATTCCGCCCTCTTCATCCTGGCAACCACTTGCATCAGTCACTCATTAAACAGATCTCTTGTCATCCAAGCCCACTGGTTGGCTTGGTAATCACAAGGGAGGGAATGGATGTTCTTGAGGCAGCGTGGGCTGGCTGACCTACCAACAATCAATGGTCTCATTTTTTCAGTCCCCGAGGCATTGCAACAAAAGAGTGCTGTCAACCACTGCTTTGCTTTCTTGCCCCCTCTACAATGGTCTCCTTTAGCAGCAAGCGTGTGCTGGGGCAGCAACTGGAAAAACATTCCTGTCTCATCAGCATTAAAGATATCATCGGGGTTGTAGTCAGCAATCAGTGTTATAATTTCCCCTGCATACCACTCGTTAACCTTACCTATTCCTAGACCATTCATTAACCTGTCACTATCTTCCCTATACCTTGCTTTCAAAGCAATTCTGTGGCGATCTCTAAATCTGTTCAGCCAGCGTACACTTGCTTGAAAATTGTCATAGCCAAGCATGTTGGCCAAGTTTAGTGCTTTTTTCTGAATGACAGAACCAGTCACAAGAATGTTTTTGGCATGGATTTCTTGAAACCAAGCAAAAACAGCCTTATCAATGTCATCATAAAGAGCGTTCCTCATCCTTTTCCGCTGGGGTCCCACGGATGCCTCCCACACCTTTTCTTCAAATTTGGTGCCATCCTTTAAAAATGTAGACAGTAGAAGGAGTGATACCAAATTCTTTTGCCACGTCAGCTTTCCTCACTTTCCTGAGTCTACAGCTTCCACAACTTTCATTTTGTCTTCCAGAGAGAACTGCCGACGCTTCTTGTTCCCCTTGTTTGCCATTTCCAGGGAATGAGGGCTGGCCACAACTAACAGGGCTGTCTGGTTCCTTCTCGAAGCTTGCTTTGCCACATGTGTGGAAAACTGAGAAGACAAAATGGAGTACCTATCAGGAAACAAAGATAATGGATTTCTCCTAAAAGATGGTTCAGGTTTTTACAAACTGTATTAGGAAATGACAATTTATGGTCAAAGTAAAGAGAAGATAGGATTCATGCTACTGACTTTTTGTAGAGGCTACTTTTAAGACTCATAGAATGTTTGAAACCGAAGGGATATTATCTCGTTTACTTAAACTTTCTTAGCCTCCATAAATATGGGAATAACAATGTTTTCTCTGCCTACCACGAAAATAGACTGAAATAAGAGGCAGTGAAAAAAGCTTTGGAAATAGCATTGCACTGTATACTTCAGTTATTATCCAGCTTCTTTGATCAACACAGAAACTAAGGCCCTGGGAAGGGGCCTACTCAGGTTCATGCAGCTTAGATTTCTTAACTCAGATTACTACTTATTATACAAATGGTGGTCAGGGGTGTCTTCACTAAGATGGCATTGAAGCTGAGATCTCCAAGAGTATAGGGAAAGGGCTGTCCAGCAAAAGACATAGCATTAGCAAAACCTGAAAAGCGAGAATAGCTTGAGGTATTCAGGGAACTAAAATATTTGCATGACTCCAAGTATATGACAAAGGTGGGGGGCCAGACCATTCAAAGATGCCATGGTAAAGAGTTGGTATTTTGAGTGGAATAGACATCCACTGATGTTTTCAGGTGTTTTAAAAGGATCGCTTTGGCTGTTTTGTGAAAAGTGGATCAAAGAGGCAAAGAGACCAATTAGGATATTAGGGTGATGTTGCTGATAATCTGGGTGACAGATTATGGAAGAACTGATGGGCAGGTTATGGTATAGTCCCTCTTGCAATGGCATGATCTCGGCTCACTGCAACCTGCATCTCCTGGGTTCAAGCGATTCTCCTGCCTCAGCCTCCCGAGTAGCGAGTAGCTGGGATTATAGGCATGTGCCACCACACCCTGCTAATTTTGTATTTTTAGTAGAGACAAGGTTTCTCCATGTTGGTCAGGCTGGTCTTGAACTCCTGACCTCAGGTGATCTGTGCACCTTGGCCTCCCAAAGTGCTGGGATTACAGGCATGGGCTGCTGTGCCCAGCCCCTGTTTTCTTATATTAAAATGTAGAGGTTGGACTCAAGCAGGAAGGCTTATCACGATCTGATATCCAGGCCTGACCTAGGAACTAATGAATCAGAATCTATGAGGAAATACATATTTTTGAAAAGCTCTCAGAGTGATTCTGATCTGTCCCATGGTTGCAAACCACAAGACCAGATGATGCCTAAGGGTCCTTCCAGATTTAAGTCTTGGATCCTAGGTAGGTTCTCCAAACTCAAATGCCTTTAGGGACCAGGATGGTGGCATAAGTGATTAAAACAGGGATTAAAGTATTTGGAGAATGTGGTAGTGTATCCTGTCTAGAAGTATTCAGAATTTAAACTAAACAGCCCCCCTGCCCCAGGCTGGTCCAAAAAAACATGACCCAGCAGTAGCAGTTCTGGGTAATTGCCTTCGTAGGCATTTTATCATGAGAATCCTCAAAGGACAAGAGAGCCTGCTGGGACTTTACACTATGACTGTCCCTTCTCAAGGGTAGATTTTTACTATCATCTCCATACATGTATCCATCAATTCATGGCATGTGCTATGTGTTAAGCAGTATGCTTGATGCCAGCCATACAGAGATGAATGCAGCATAGTGCCCAGCTTTGAGGAGCCTTCCAGGGAAGCAGGGAAGACACTAGAGTATGTGAAAACTATAATAGAGGTTACAGAGTACTATTGGAAAATAAAAGCGCAAATAATCAACTAGAGTGGGACATGGATGGGCAGTGCACTTCAAAGAGGGAACAATGTGGTGGGCCTTAAAGAATAAACAAGTAGGAACTCATGAGATGAAATATTTAATATGAAAGGCAATGAAATACTATAGAAAATAGAATGTCCTGTTCAGGAACAAGAAAGTCTTTGGAGAAGAAAGCAAGGACCAAATCACAGGAAGTCCTAGTTAGGATTCTAGCTTGCTTTTGGGGCATTAAGAGACTTTTGATGGTTTTTTAGTTTTGTTTTTTTGGAATGCCATGATCAGATTTACAATTTAGAAACAGTCATTTGGCTGCAGGGCAGAGAACCTAATGGGCAAAGTTGATTTTCCTAAGAGATGGCCCTAAATCTAAAGATAAAAGCAGGGTAGCCCAGCAGGCCATATACAGTTGGGACGCTAATTTGAGTGCAATAGGAAGCTACTGAAGGATTTTAAGCAAGAGAGATGACTGCTGTGTAAAGAATAGAAGGGTATCAGAGAAAAAAGCAGGAGTCCACACGAGATAATGGTGGCTTGGATTAGAGGAGCAGTAATAGAGATGGTGAGAAGTAGTCAGTGGGCTACGTTTTTGCAAACCTTGTGATGGACTGGATGTGAGGTGAAGGAGGAGTCAAGGATAACACCCAGGTTTCTGGTTTGAGCACTGAGCAATCCAGCGGATGGTGCTACCATTTACTGAAGTGGGTAGATCTGCTACGTAAACCTAATTTGTCAAGCACTTTACATGCTTAATATTGCTTACTTGTGGGAGGGCTGGGATTCAAACCCTGGGAGGCTCACAACAAAGCTAGCACTCCAAACACTACAGAGTGCTATGTAGCTGGTTCTGGGAACTACTAATATTGAAAGGAGACATAAAGAATGAAGCAAGAGCCAAATCAAAGTCTTGGTCAAGCTAAGACGTCTGAATTTTATTTTAAGTGAATGAGACATTGGAGGGTTTTAAGTAGGGAGTGACTTGGTCAGACTTACGGTGCAAAACGATCAATGGCTGCTTCGTGGAGAACAGATAGTAGAGGGGATGTGGGGAGAACTACATCAGTCCAGGCTGGAGATGATGGTGGCTAGAAGGTTGGTGATGGTGGCAGATGGAGAAAAGTAGGCAGATTGGAAACACATTTGCAATACAGTGAGAGTTGTGCGGGAACTTGTACAAATGTGGACAACCTGTAACACTGGAGAGAAAGTACAATCCAATCCTATTTGATTTCTCTCCACATGGTCATTCAGCTCAGCTTGAGTCACTCCAGGAATTCACTACCATCACATTATCCGTGGGCCAGTGAGAGAGACGGATTGAGGGCAGATCACTGGAGTGATGAAGGCACTACGTGATACGGCACTACGTATGAAACCGATCCTGAATGAGAGGGAGGGACTGAGACAAGCTGAGATCAGGCCTTGAACGCCGTGCTGAGTAGGTGGTAATGTAGGTTTCCCAGTGCCCGACGAGGCTCTGAGAGGTGAGGCGGGGCCTAGATCCCTCAAGCTTGGCACAGACCCGCCCCTGTTACCTGAACGCCCCACAGCAGTACCCGGGGGCTGAGTGGCCGGGGTGCTCCACCGCCGGCAGCCACAGCTTCCTACTCTGCCCGGGACCTCTGGCCGGAAGCAGTCCGTTCCCCTTAACAGACCCCCTCCAAACCTTTAAGCTGTGCATATGGGTCCGCCCCCCAGCTAGGACTGGGCTGTTGCGCATGCGCGAGGGGTCGCACGCAGTTACGCGCACCGGCCGTTTCCGGTGTGCCGCGAGGGCCGCCGGGACGGATCTCCCTGGCGATCCGTGGTGTGCTGCTGCTGCCGCTGCAGCCGCTAAACCGGTGCCGCGGTGACGTCCGTGTCCCTGCTGTCTTCCTCGAGCTCCCCGGGGCTTGACCCCCGGGGCCCTCGGCAGGCATCGGTGAGGAGCCTGCGGAGCGAACCTGTGCTCCTACACTTGCCCTTCACGACCCCATATCGCAACTCCGAGGAGGGAGCGAGGGGAGCTGTCGCGACTCCGCGCCGTGTGTCGCCGGGCGGGGCAGCGGGGCCGGGGCTCCTCCAGCCCCCGGGATGCGCGCGCGAGCCCTCGCCTCCACTTCCTTGTTGCTGCTGTCACGACTGGAGCCGCCTCTCGCCGACAGCGGGGAGCGCGAGTGCGCCAGCCATCCCCCTCGTCGAGACCCTGGGCCAAGCGCCTCCGGGAATGTGAGCGGCGCGGCTTGCACGCTCCACCGGGTAAGTCCCGCCTTCAAGGGCCGTGCTGGGCCGCTGGGCGACCTCGAGTTAGGTGCTGCGGCTCTCTGAGCCCCTATTGACTCTTCCACAAAGTAGGACCAGTGAACCTTAGTGTCCTCCCGCAATCCGAATGGGACATTCGGACGTCCCAGACGTCTTAGCTTCAGCAAGGCTTTAGTTTGGCTCTTGCTTCATTCATGACCCAGAATGAGGGAGAGGAGCTAGCCCAGAGTCAAACTGTGGCCCATGGCTGAGCCCTCAAAGGCCATCTCGTGAGATTCCGAGGAGGATCTGATGGGACAGTGAAAGCGTCTCGCATGTTTCAAGTACTGACCTTAACTTTATTTTATATATGATTACGGAGTGTTAGGATAAGTAGATTGCTTAAGGTCATAGAGCTCTGTGCTGGTGCGATTAAACTGTGTAGCCTATACTAGAACCCAGATCTTTTGTCCTCCAGAGCCCTTGGTTTTTAACCTTTATATTTATTGTCCTGCCCTTTTTTTTTTTTTCTTTGCATTGCTATACTGAGGTCTGGAGTCTGAAAACAAACTTGGACCCAGGCTTAGAACAGGGTAGTAAAACAAACAAAACCCTAGGGTAGTCTCTTCCTGCGCTCAGCCCAAGGTGGTTGTAATGACTGTTTTCTAACTCGTTTTGCTCTGGGTGCTTAGTACCCTAGATGCCATTCTTTACAGATGCTTTCCTGCAGTTACTGCCCTTCTCCACAAGGCTTTCAACCGTCCAGAAGTCAATTAAGGGCAAAAAAGCGCAGTTCTCGGGTAGCCTTGATTTGAAATCCTGCTTCCCTTATCCTTTACTGGCCTGTTGCTTACCCAGCCAAGTTGTAGACTGTGTTCTCTTCCTAGGTTGCACAAAGGCAGTTAGAATGTAAGTTTTGTTTTTCTTTGTTAGTTTAGTTTTTAATGGGAAGAGGAATCATTTAGAGATGACAGAGAACTGGGAAGAACCTTAGGAATCATGTGTGCTTAACCTGGGGCATATCTTTAAAATTATAGGTGAAATACGCTGTGTCTGTACTTTCTAGAAGAGGGTTTTTTTTTTTTTTCTTTTAATCTTTCACAACATTGTCAAAAGAATTCTTGCCTCCAAAAAGATGAGGAGCCACTAGGTTCATCCTCTTCTCACAGCAGAAACAGTTGAAATTTAGGATATGGAATAGGTTTGAGATCATATGGTTAGAGTTTAGGTCTCTCGACTCCACATGCAGTGCTCAATATACCTTATGATTTGTGGAGTGAGCTCTAAATGAGATGTGAGTGGGCTTTGTACTACACACAGCAGTCCCATATTTACTACCAAAACTGCCTCTTCCCAGAATTCTAAATTTCCTCCTGACAGATTTTCAGGGACAACTGTGTTATTTCCCTCTTGTAAAATTCTGGTGGTTTCTGGGAACCTTTCTCCCTCCAGGGATTGAGGCTTGTGGTAAAACTCCAATTTAAAACTTGGCTATAAGTAAACTAACTGTTCTTGAACTAGTTATTATGTTGTTGTTATGCCTCTTTTCCTAGACATAAAAGCTGTTAGTAGATTCCCTGTTTTTTAGGTCTTCACTGTCTCTAGCTCCTGGCATATGTTGCTATTTAAATTAATTACAATTGGCCAGGTGTAGTGGTGGCTCACTCCTGTAATCGCAGCACTTTGGGAGGTCAAGGCAGGAGGGTTGCTTGAGCCTAGCAGTTTGAGACCAGCTTGGGTAATATAGTGAGACCTCATCTCTACAAAAAATTTAAAAATCAACCAGATGTGTGTAATTTAAAAATTAGTACACCTGTGTAGTCCCAGCTACTTGGGAGGCCGAGGTGGGAGGATCACTTGAGATTGGGAGGTGGAGACTGCAGTGAGCCAAGATCACACCATTACACTTCAGCCAGGGGAGAGAGTGAGACCTTGTCTTAAAAGTAAATGCATTGAAAATTAAAACTTAATTCTTCAGTCACACTAGCCATATTTCAAGTGCTCGATAGCCGTATGTGGCTGGTGGCTACCATATTTGACAGCACAGATGTAGAACATTTCCATCATCAGAGTTTATTGAACAGTGCTCGTTTGGAGGGTTGCCAGTAGAGATGGGTAGCAGCATGGCATAATGAAAGAAGGGCCAGGGAGTTGGATTTTTGAATTGAAAATCTATCAAGTCCCTGTTTGGGATTGATGGCCTTGGGCATGTTGTTAAGCATCTCAGACACAGATGATAATCTTTAACAGAAGCCAGATGTGGTGGCTTACGCTTGTAATTGCAACACTTTGGGAGGCTGAGGCGTGAGGATCAATTGAGCCCAGGAGTTCAAAACCAGCCTGGACAACATAGTGAGATCTCATCTCTATTATGATTTTTAAATTATGTAAAATTAAAAACTTGATAGAAAATGAACTCTTTCATTTTTTTTCCTACCAATTATCTGACTTTAGGAATGAACCCAGCTGGGTGCAGTGGTTCACGCCTGTAATCCCAGCACTTTGGGAGGCCAAGGTGGGCACATTGCTTGAGTCCAGGATTTTGAGACCGGCCTGGTCAACATGCCAAAACCGCATCCCTCCAAACAAATACAGAAAATTAGCCGGGCCTGGTGACACGCACCTGTAGCCCCAGCTACTCAGGAGGCTGAGGTGGAAGGATTGCTTGAGCCCACGAGGTTGAGGCTGTAGTGAGCTGAGAGTGTGCCACTGTACTCCAGTGACAGAATGAGACCCTGTCTCAAAACAAAAGAAAAACCTTTTCATTTGTATAGCAATTGACTATTTTCTTTTTTGTTTTTTTAAAGATTTTTTTTTTTTTTTTTTAATAGAGATAGGGTCTCACTATGTTGACCAGGCTGGCCTCAAACAATCCTCCTATCTCAGCCTCACAAAATGCTGGGATTGCAGGCATGAGCCACTGCACCCAGCCAACTATTTTTAAATAGAGTTGTGTCTATTGTATCCTTTGAGTCCTATCACTATAAATCTGTGGGATGGTAGGTGAGATATCTCTTTTTTTATACATGAGAGGGAGAGAGCTGAACCAAAAACAGCTAAAACACCTGCCCAAAATTGCACAAGCTGGCAGAGTGTAAAGACATCATATAGGCCCTTACACATGTTTGAGTGAATCAGTATAAAGACATTTGCTTAAGTCGATGAAACATAGGAGGAATGGGCCAGAACTTCTGGTTCCTGGCCAAGCATTCTTTTTACCTGTTTCCATATAGAATTGTTATAATTTGAGGCTAATAGGTCTTTGTGTTAAAGGGGTGGGTGGGTACTGTATCCCATGAATATAAGTGAATACAAGTGAAAAGCCTTTCTAACCCAGTAGTCACACATTTGCCGGATCTAAGGAATCACCTGAGGTATTTGTTAAGCATGTGGATTTCCATACCCTCTGGAGATTATGATTCAGAAGGGCTGTAGTGGAGCTCTGGAATCTATGTTTAACAACCAACCCAGGTGCTTCTTGGCATATACTGAGTTTGGGAAATGTTTAAGCCTTAAGGCACTGGCAGAGGTATGGGATTATTTGATTAGGAAGCTGCTGCCCCTCTTGGGGTAGACTCTGGAAACTTTACTTTTGACTTTCCTTTCCTCTAGCCATGGACGCATCATATGATGGTACTGAGGTAACTGTCGTGATGGAGGAAATTGAGGAAGCCTATTGTTACACCTCTCCTGGGCCACCCAAGAAGAAGAAAAAGTATAAAATACATGGAGAAAAGGCCAAGAAACCCAGGTTAGCCAACACATTTTGGTTGCTGCTGGTATTTATAAATGGAAGGTGCTTGGAGAGCTGCATTGAGGAAAACTGTAAGACTCTTTGAAAAAGAGTGTTATTATTGAAGTCTTGCAGTGAGCAATGGGTAGTGGGAAGTGATGGGATTTCTGCCAGCATTGCCATTACTGGATAGACTTTGCTTTTGTTTCCAGATTGTCACAGGAAATTGTACCATACAGATGGTAGAAGCTAGGTACAAAAGAGCTACATTATTTATTATGCCATTGTTGTTATTTAAACATTTAAAACAAGGCATTAACTACAACATTAGAAATAAGGCCAGGCACAATGGCTCATGCCTGTAATCCCAGCACTTTGGGAGGCCAAGATGGTTGGATCGCCTGAGGTCAGGGGTTCGAGACCAGCCTGGCCAACATGGTGAAATCCTGTTGCTACTAAAAATACAAAAATTAGCCAGGTGTGGTGGTGAGCACTTGTAATACTGGCTACTGGGGAGGCTGAGGGAGGAGAATTGCTTGAACTCCAGAGGCGGAGGTTGTAGTGAACCGAGATCATGCCACTGTACTTCAGCCTGGGCAGCAGAGCAAGACTCTGTCTCAGAACACACCACACACACACACAGAGAGAAATAATACCGATTACATCTGTGCAGAATATCCAGATGGTAGCTCTAATCTCACTCTTGATTGTGAATACCGCAAACTTGCTGAAACTACCAACATTGGTCATTTTAATTGGTCTGTTTGCTTCCCTGTCTTATTCTTGAGGAGTTGCTGTTGACCAGGTAGGTGATCAAATGCTGGCTAGGGGAGTACAGAGTGTGAATGAAAACCAGCCCCTTGAGGAAGCTTTCCCTGAGAGTGGAATGACAGGACAGGGCACCTGTATCTTTCTTTGCTTCTGTTGGGTTTAAAATCATCCTGCAAAAAAGTGATCTTTAGGAAAGTCAGTCAAAGAGCCTTTGCATCCAGTTTCTGAAGGGAGAACAGCCACGTGCCGTCTTTACCGTTCATTTTCCCCTCCTCCCTTGGAGCCCCTTATCTTCCTGGATAGTTATTCCTGAATGTAATATAGTGGCTCTAATGTAATAATTTTAATATGGCAGCTTTTATAGGCATTTCTCGTACATGAGTTTTCATATTACAAAGTGAATGTAATTTGTGTTGCATTGACAGCTATCAGTTATAATCAGGAATAAGAATATAACTTACAATAACAGCATCTGCGGATATTATTTAAATGTTTCTTTAGTTGACTTTCAGCCCCTATTTAGATAAATGCTTTGAAATGAGAAGCTAGGTTTTATCAACCTCTTGACTACCTATACCTTAGCATAGTAGTACTTACTGGTTGAATAACAGAAACCCTGAAGAAGTCGTTGCTTCCTCAGGTCTGCTTACCTCCTGTACTATTACGACATCTACCTGAAAGTGCAGCAGGAGCTCCCCCACCTCCCTCAGTCTGAGATCAATAAGAAGATTAGTGAGAGTTGGAGGCTTCTCAGCGTGGCCGAGAGGAGTTACTACTTGGAGAAAGCCAAACTCGAGAAGGAAGGTTTGGATCCTGTAAGTAATTTTTTTTTCCAGCTATTTTTCCCATTGGTTCAGTGATGAAGGCCTTGGGGAAACCAAGCCCCCTGTTCTGTTTCCTTTTCTTTTCTTAGGAGAACTTTTATCATTTTATCCTTCTCGACTCTGGTCTTGCATGTTTCCATTTTGATGATGCCCTCTTGTCCTCTTTGGTTGCAGCAATACATGGAGCTGACATTTTTTGTATTTTTTGCAGTGAGCCTTAGGTTCCTTTTCTAAATTTTAGTGTAACTTGGAGCCCCTTGTAGTTACTATAATGTAGCAGCTTTAATGTGGTAACTTTAACATAGTAGTATATATAGGCATCTCTCCTACACCATGAGTTTTCATATTCCAAATTGAATGTTATGTAATTTGTATTGTACTAACTGTGATCAGTTATAATCAGGAATAAGGCTTGCGTGTTTAGAGGGAGGTAGAGCTGCTTGTGTAATACAGTACCACATTATGTTGTTAGCACTGGTGATTAGAAACTACGCTAAAAGCAAAATGCAAGTAAAGCAAAAGATGGAGAAGACTGAGGCTTTGGGTGCTTGGGTTAAAGGACTAACAAGGAAGCATTTAGATTTACGTCTGTCAGCATTTTCTGTTTTCTAGTTCACAATAACAAAATACACTGACACCTATTTAGACTGCTGGGTTTTTGTTTGTTTTTTTGGGAGTATCCCTGTCATGGCATGAACTGCTGTTTTTTTGTTTTTTTTTTAAACTGAAATTCCTGCAGGAAGACTAACCTTGCGGTTGGAGGCTGAAACCTTTTAACCTTAACTCCTTATTTCAGTAGAAATGATTGTCTGTAACTTCTATTTTGGTAATGTAGAGCAACAGCAACAACTATGTTATAGCAGAACAGGTTGTATTTTTCCTTATTGGAGCCCATCTGCCACTGTCTTTTAGATTATTTTGTGCTTATTGGCCTGGCAGTCTTTTTTGTGGGAGAGCTTTGTCTTACCTATAGGCTTGGAGATGCCACTCTGTGTGCCCTCCTCTAGGTGATTTGTTTATTAACTGTGAGTCTGGGAAATAATCCCTGTAGTGGAGTGAAGGTGGAGTCTAGGAAAAGTTTACTCTCTTTGGTTGCCTTATTATAATGAAATCAGCAGTCTAGGCCAGGTGTGATAGCTGGTAATCCCAGCACTTTGAGAGGCTGAGGTGGGAGGATCATTTGAGCCCAGGAATTTGAGACTAGCCCCTGGGCAACATGGCAAAACTCTATCGCTACAAAAACTACAAAAAAATTAGCCAGATGTGGAACACACCTGTAGTCCGAGCCACTCAGGAAGCTGATGTGGGAGGATCAGTTGAGCCCAGGAGATGGAGGTTGCAATGAGCCGTGATTGTACCACTGCACTCCAGCTTAGGCAACAGAGTGACACACACACACACACACACACACACCCCCCCCCCCCCCGTAATCATTTTGTGCATGATAAAGAAAATCCTACCTAATTCTGGAGTGATTTGGTTTTTAAAACTACACACTAATGTAGATTATTATCAAGCCTGTAAAAAAATTTAAATCGCCTGCAATGATTCTTCCTTATTTACATCTACCACTATCTGCCACTGCCACCAAGAACATTAATAGGTTAGCTCTGATATTAGCTGAGTGACCATTTTAACTTTTGAGTCTTGGTTTCCTCATCTGTAAAATGGCAATAGTGTCTTCTCATAATGTTTAAAATAGGTAATATAAATCACCTAGCTGAATTATTGATAATATTGACATAATAAATATTACCCTTTAGTAGATTAAACATTCAGTGACCATATAATAAGGAAAAGTGGCATTTATTGAGTACTTGGAATATACCAAGACTGAGTGAAGCTTTATGTGCTGTGTTTGACCTCTCCCAGACTGCCTGGCGTGATGGTAAGACCCTCAATGCCTGCATACCTTGGGAGCCTGTCAGAGCCCTATGGCAGGCTGTCTCCTCAGCAACCCATCAGGCCTCTTGCCAAGTGCAGGTTCCAGTGTTATGCCTCCTAATCTATAAAATGAATATCATTCAGGCCACCTGGGTTTCTCCATGCTTGGATTTGTGAAGTCCAGGCCATCCTATGTGTATTTGCCACCATTTAGTCTTGTTCTCCTAACATGGATGCTTGAAAGGGTGGCGTGAGAATGCCATTTCCCCATTACCTCTCCAATAAAGGCTCCATCAAAGATTCAGTCCATCTGCTTTTATGTGTCATCTGAGTGCTTCTTTTAACTTTTCATTTCTGAGGGCTTCCTTTATGCCTTAAGTAGTCTCATTGACTTCTTGCTTTTGATTTATTGAAGAATTCTTTTGTAGTTGACTTTAGTGTTCCTTTTAAAAGATACTTTTGAAATATTTTTTTGTTCTGTTAATTTCAGGTCTCACTTAACTATTCACTTTGTAATTTTCTGTTTTCCTTATTGGGTGCCTTTAAGTTTAAATTGAAAAATAAAACATAAATGACTTTTTCTTGGTGCAGATTAGCCATTCAGGCCTGTGCTTTTTAGTACCTGGCCTTCTTGAGACTTAGAAGACCTGGCCTGGAGTCCCAGCTTTACTGCTTACTAATTTTGTGTTTAGGGAAAGTTTACCTCCCTGAGTTTCATCCTTAATTTTCTCATTTGTTAAATGGGAATAATAATCTTATATAACATAATAGTGTTGTTTTTAAGATAAAATCAGATAATGTGTTTGAAAGCATTTTCTAAACCTGAAGGTACTAGGTCATTGCTAATACTCACTTTTTTTTTTTGGAACGGACTTTAGCTCTTGTTGCCCAGGCTGGAGTGCAATGGTGCAATCTTGGCTCAACTGCAACTGCCACCTCCCGGGTTCAAGTGATTCACCTGCTTCAACCTCTCGAGTAGCTGGAGTTACAGGCATGCGCCACCATGCCTGGCTAATTTTGTGTTTTTAGTAGAGACGGGCTTTCTCTGTGTTGGTCAGGCTGGTCTCAAATTCTTGACCTCAGGTGATCCTCCTGCCTCAGCCTCCCAAAGTGCTGGGATTACAGGCATGAGCCACCGCACCCGGCCAGTATTCACGGTTTTTTTCCTTAGTATATTCAGGACCTTATCATATAACCCCTTCTATGTACATTTTCTCTCACAAAAGCTTCTCATGAAGCCCCTTAGCTTTTTTATCTATTCATCCTCTTCTTTGTAAGTCTGGGGAAAACCAGTGAGGTTGGAATCCTTACTTGCTGCCTTAAGTTTCAACTTAGCCTGTTAACGTGTATTTTATGCTTTTTGTGTTTTTATTGAACATTATGTATTCTGGTGTTTGAATCTTATGGTACTTGGGAATCCTAAAGTATCAAAGCTCAAAAGGAACTCATAAACTGCCAGATTCAGCTCCCTTGTTTTACAGATGGAGCAGCTGAGGCTTCAGTAAGGGAAAGGATTTGCTCAAGGCTATGCCAGACCTCAGGTTCCAGCTCAGTTTCATATGGCAAGACCAGCGCCCTTTCCAGAGTTCAATCCATGCTGTTTGCTGTGTGATTGAGTGAACAAGCTATACTGGCTAAAGTGTGATTCAGATGAAGATGACTGCTGTTGACAGGGGCTGACCCTATCTGAATTAGGTCAAGAGAGTAGCTTTTCCAATCTCTTTTGCAGAGAAAAAAAAAGCGCTCCATGTGGTCTTAGTCCATTTATCTCTGCTTGTCTCCCCCTTCCTGGCTTCCTCATCCTCAGAACTCTAAGCTCTCTGCACTGACTGCTGTGGTTCCGGACATCCCAGGTTTCCGCAAGATCCTCCCACGCTCAGATTACATCATCATCCCCAAGAGCAGCCTGCAGGAGGACCGAAGCTGCCCTCAGCTAGAGCTGTGTGTGACTCGGAACCAGATGTCCCCGAAAGGACCTCCTCTTGTGTCCAACACTGCCCCGGAGACAGTGCCTGGCCATGCAGGCGTGGCAGAGCATTGCCTGGCTGTGGAGGCCCTGGCTGAGGAGGTGGGAGCCCTTACCCAGTCAGGTGCTATACAGGAGATTGCCACCTCAGAGATCCTCAACCAAGATGTGCTCCTAGAGGAGGCTTCCCTGGAAGTAGGGGAGTGCCACCAGCCTTACCAGACAAGCCTGGTAATTGAAGAGACCTTGGTGAATGGCTCACCAGACCTCCCCACTGGAAGCCTGGCTGTGTCGCACCCCCAGGTTGGGGAGAGTGTATCAGTGGTAACGGTCATGAGGGTAAGTGGCTTTGGTACTGACGTCTTTGGCTTTGTCTAGAGTTACTTAAAGGGCAGCTAGCACCGTGCAGTATGATTCTAGAGCAGTGGTAATCAAGAGTGCTGGTGTGGCACTTCTACTGATACTACAGTTCTCTTGAATGTTTCTTGCCCCTGGGCTCACTCCAGAGTTGTTTACAGTTTCTCAGGCACTCTTACCAACTCGTTTTTGCCCAGCTTAGCCAGAATTTTCCTCACATGAGATGGTATGTAAGCTACATTAGCAAGAAAGCTGCAAGTGGTATTTGAATTATCCATGAGTCAAAGCTAGGATCTGTCAGGCTATTAGTATCAGTCAGGATTTTATGTTTTCTGAAGACCGTTTTCCGTTTTTTGAAATGGAATCTCACTCTGTTGCCCAGGCTTGTCTTGCATTCCTGGGCTTAAGTAGTCTTCCTGCCTCAGCCTCCCAAGTAGCCAGTGTTATAGGCTTGTGCCACCACACTGGCTCCCTGAAGACTATTTCAGCAAACAATGGCACCCTGAACTGTGTACAAGAATTTTCACCCAAGACCGAAATCCAGGTCTTCCTAGGTACAAATGGGGTAGGAAGAAAGAAGTCATCATCAAGGCCAGGTTGATGGGACTCATATCTGAGAAAGAGGAGGCAAGTTTCTACAGTGGCCTAAGTGTCATTCTCAGTTGAGGGGAAAGCAGCACTTCAGTGATCTCAACAACCTCATCCCCTAGAAGTGGAGAGAAACTGCTACTGTGCCGTAGTATAATATATAACCTGCCCTTTATAACCTTGGAGAGGATAGCATTCTCAGAGACGAGAGTCTTTTTGTTCAGGCTAAGAGGACCAGCTTGCTGTAGTCCTTATGGTCTGGGCAGAAGAGAGCAAGTACCCTTACAATCTGTCCCAGATCTAAATCCTTCTTTCTTGTTGCCTCAGTGCTGTTTATGATCATGAAACATGCCACTAGCCCGTTTTTTGTTTTTTTTTTGTTTTTTTTTTTTTTGAGACGGAGTTTCGCTCTTGTCATCTAGGCTGTAGTGCAGTGGCACGATCTCGGCTCACTGCAACCTCTGCCTCCTGGGTTCAAGCAGTTCTCCTGTCTCAGCCTCCTGAATAGCTGGGATTACAAGTGTGTGCCACCACGCCCAGCTAATTTTTGTAGTATTTTTAGTAGAGATGGTGTTTCATCACATTGGCCAGGTCGGTCTCTAACTCCTGACCTGAGGTGAGCTGCCTGCCTTGGCCTCCTAAAGTGTTGGGATTATAGGCATGAGCCACCACACCTGACCGCCACTAGCCTGTTTAAGGCAGGTAAATAGGCGGCTAAGAACACTTGAAAGGGTTAGAATTGGGCTCTCTTGCTAACTGCATATGTGAGCTTAGAAGTCCTAAATCTCTTAGAACCTCAATTTTCTCATCTGTAAAATAAAGATAGCACATTTCCTGTGGTAATAGTTTTCTCTTTGTTGTTAATTAAACTTTCTGAGATAATCATAGATTCATTCCTTTTAACAAGCACATTGGGATGAGTACATTGTCTGTTATTAAACTTGATCCAGGTATCCAGTGTCAAGTGGCCTGGGTGTTCTTTACTGTGTTTCAGTGAAACTGTCCTTCTCTTCATTGCCCATAGGATTCCAGTGAGAGTAGCTCCTCTGCACCAGCCACACAGTTCATCATGTTGCCTCTGCCTGCCTACTCGGTTGTGGAGAACCCCACCTCCATCAAACTGGTCAGTACTGTATGTGGGGGACTGATGGTAATTAGGGTGTCATAAGCATTTTTTTCCTTTCTGAGCTACCAGTTGTAGGACCAAGTAGATTTCTTAGAACCTCAAGATGTGAGGACTGGCAAAGGTTTCAGGAATTATGTGGTCCAAGGAGATTTCTTAGAACCTCAGGATGTGAGGACTGGCAAAGGTTTCAGGGATTATGTGGTCCATGTGTTCATAATGTGGGTGAGGGCGTTGTGGATAGATCTCCGTGGGATCCATGAGCTCACCTCAACTTTTATACAAACTTTTTTCCTGGGATAGGTTCCTTGACTTTTTAAAAATTTTCAGAAGCGTACATGCTTTAGGAAAATGAGCAGCCACTGATCTAATTCAATACTGTGATCGTACAGATTAAGAAAAGGGCCCAAAGAAGAGAAAGGACTTGTTCAAGGCTGCTAGGTTGCAAAACAAGTCAGACTGGATTCAAGTTTCTTGATTCGCATGCAGTTGATATTTTTCTCCTCACTCACTGCAGCATTGGGGCTGAGATTTATCCCTAACTATTTCTCTTTTTCTCACACTATTATAAAGGACATTTTTAAAGAGAATTTTCAATCTCTGATTGCCTACAGCTAGTACATTGTAACGTAATTGGTTGCTTTGTATATTGGGCCTGTATTCTGCAACTTTGCTAAACTTATTCTGGTAACTTTTATAGATACTATTGGGTTTTCTACATTGTTAATCATGCTGTCTACAAGTAATATCAGTTTTATATCTCCTTTCTGATTTGAATTCTGTCTCTTTCTTGCCTCGTTATATTGTCTAAGACTTGTGGTACAATGCCGAATAGAAGTGGTAAGAGCAGACATCTTTGTCTTGTTACTCATGTAAAGAGGAAAGGATTCAGTCCTTTATCATTAAGTATATTTTTTCTATAGGTTTTTCCTACATGCCCTTTATCATGTTTAGGTAGTTCCCTCTATTCCTAATTTTCTGAGGGTTTTTATCAGGAATGGATCTTGGATTTTGTCAAATGCTTTTTCTTCTGTGTCTATTGAAAGCATTATAAGAATTTTCCAGAAGTTGGCTTACGTAGTAAACTTCACTGTTATTCAAACTGTAAATCACCCTTATATTCCTGGGATGAACCCCATTTGACAGTGATGTATTATCCCTCTTATAGATTCCTGGATTTGATTTGCTAAAATTTTGCTCAGAATTTGGTTCAGAATTTTATTCTACAGTCTCTGTTTTTTTGTATCAGGGTAATGCTTGACTCTTAAAATGACTTGAGAAGTATTTTCTCCACTTATTTTCCTTAAATGGTAGTATTACCAGTGAAGTCATCTGGGCCTGGACTTTTCTTTGTGAGAAGATTTTTAACTGGAAGCCCAATTTAAAAAATACATATAGGACTATTCAGATTGTCTTTTTTGGAATGAGCATTTGGCATTTTGGCTTCCAAGGAATTTGTCCATTTCATTTAGGCTGTCAAATTTATTGACGTAAAGTTGTTCATAACATTCCCTTATTACCTTGTGATAAACACTATACTTATCTGCAAAGATAATTTGAACTGTTGTTTTCCTATTGCTGACAGATGAAAAAGTTTGGACCTTAAAATACTACTTGATTCTGTTGGCCACTTCTGGTTAAGGCCACTGTCTCCAGCTTTCCAATGACAAGTATTGCTTTATATTACCACCAACTAATATTCTGAGATTCTTAGAAATGGGCAAACCACTTGTTGCTTTTTTTTTTTTTTTTTTTTTCTGGACAGTTACTACCTGTGTAGAAAAATTCAGGGTGCTAAACAACAGTGTCACTTTATGGCCTGGTACTACACTGAGCATGTCACAAGTTCCCAAGGGCAGTGGCTTCTCCCTCTACTAACGGGTACTACCAGAGACCTTCATACAGCACAGACCTCAGTTACTAACACCTAAATATTAACACCCATGGGATTTGCAGTCCCTGTGTTCATGTCTATCGCTTTGGTAAGATTCCCACCAGGCACATATTGTTTTATACAATCTTTTAAAGATATCCGCAGTAGACACTATGCAATTTGTTTAGAAACAATGAAGTTTATAAACAAAGAGAATTCTTTACATTTGCTGTTATGTCATAACAGGCACAATCTAAAATACAGTTTTGTACTAGCAGTTTATAAAAATACTTTTTAAACAGTACTTTTGATAGGTACAGTAGCACTTTAAAGAAAACCAGTATATAGTTATTTCTTTTGAGGACCTACTAAAACAATTCAACTTATTGCTCCCAGCTACATCTAAAGCACAAACCTGGAAAGCAAGTTTTCTTACCCAGGCACACACTTAGAATATTAGTTGGCTGTAACGTATAGCACACACAGCCACATACTCAAACAGCCTCTATTTATGATGCATACTGGTGAAGCATCAGTCTCAAACAGGGCATGAAATGACAGTGTTTGGAGTCTGTTTGCATTTCCAAGTTTGGGATGAATGAATGAGAAGCAAAGGCAAGGTGGAGTCTGTGTATGGGCTCTCTCTAGATGTTTAATCTGGCATATCAATATTAACTTGGGAGGTGGGGGAATGTATTTCCCAGGGTTCTGGGTTATAACTACCTGGCCTTCTTCCCAAACACTGGAACAATTTTCAGAGCTTCTGGAACCGATGTTTCATCAGCACCTTCACTGTCTTCCTGATGGAGATATGGAATGTTCCCATATTCTCTTAAAAGTGGGAAAATTTCAAGCAGAAACTGACAGAAGTCTCTGTGAATATTAAACCACCAATGATTTGCCCCTTTTTCCCTAAATGTTGTGGCCATTAAAGTTAGTAACAAAAGCCAAAGTGGGACAAACATGGAGATGTAGGAGAATGTATTGTGGTCATCCAATCAGTGAACCAGCAGGACCTCAAAAGTGAGCAGGGGCACAGTCATTATCCAGCTGATAGCCATGGTCACGGGTGTTCTTCACTGCTCGGCAATCACGTCCAGGGACTGCAGGAACAGGAGGGACCAGACAATGTAATAGAGGACACCCAGGCAAAGGAATGACGTGAGGATCCACAGGGGAACGACTACCACCAGCCATGGCCAGTGAATAATCCTGTACAGCCTTAGGGTGATGAAGATGAACTCCACCATGTTGACTGAGCCCAGGATCTCCAGCTACAGTGACCTATTGTGTCGGAAGCCCCAGACGCAGGTGGCCATGGACATGGGGACATGAAGGCCAAGCATGAAGAGAAGCATGAAGACCAGCAGCCAGGAGTGGGTACCCCTCTTCACTGTATTGTAGACCAGAACTTCAAACATGAGCAGCAGCAGCTGGATACCCACAGCCATCAGCATGGCTTTTAACTCCACTCAGGCCTTCCCCTTGGGGCAGTAGTAAGGGTTGTGAGTTCAAACACCTGTGCCTAGCGAGGAGCCCATGATGACCAGGAGCTTCCACAGCCATATGTGGGTGAAGACAGCCCAGTAGCTCCACTGGATGATGCTGGCGTAGATGAGGAACTTACTGGGATTGAAGTCCTGGAACAGGCCCCTGGGGTTCATGGCGAAGGCTGCTGCCTGCTGGCTGGGCCTGCTCCCCTGTGATGCTCAGTGCCCTGTCTCTGCTGCTCCCCTGCCACCGCCTCCTGGCCGAATGTCGGGATGCCAGGAGCGGCATAGTGCAGAGGCCGGAACACGTGCGCCTACTCACATGGCCTGGTCAGTAGTGCTCTGCGGCACAACTTGTGTGGGCCTGGGCGGCACGGTGGCTACAAGCAGTTGCCTGTCTTCATTCTATGCCCATTAGGGAGGCACCTACAGTGTGTAGTGCCAGTAGAGGCCTGGGGCCTGGCAGGCTGCAGACCCCCCCAGCAGGCCCATTGGCTGTGAGCAGGCCACGTCCTTGGTGGGTGGATGCTTCCAAGTGACTCCCAGAACATGGAGGCAGGAGTGAGCTCACATCCTCCCTGATGGCCAGGGTGGGCCCTCCCCAAGTGTACAATTCAGTGATATTAAGTACATTCGCAGTGTTGTACAATCATCACAAATACTGTTTCTAGAACTTTTCAATTTTTCCAAACAGAAACTTTGTGCCCATTAAACAGTAACTCTGCGTTCTTCTCCCCTCCCACTCCAGGTGACCTCTGTTCTACCTTCTGACTCTCTGAATTTGTATATTCTGTGTACCTCATTTAAATGGAATCATACAAATAACCTTTTGTGTGTCGTTTTCACTTAACATCCTGTTTGCAAGATTGATTCATCTTGTAGCGTGTATCAGAATTGTACTTTGTGGCTGAATACTATTTCACTGTGTGTATATACCACCTTTCTTTTATCCCTTCATCTACTGATGGGATAAATCTTTTATCCCTTCATCTAATGATGGACATTGAGGTGTTTCCAGCTTTTGCCCATCGTGAATAATGCTGCTTTAGATTTTGGTGTACAAGTACTAGTTTGAATTCTCCTACTTTTGGGAGTAAAACTGTTGGATCTCACGGTAATTTCTGTTTAAATTTTTGAGGAACTTTTACCCTTTTAATATCTATAGAGTCTGTAGTGATTTCACTTCTCTTGTTCCTGATACAGATAATTTGAGTTTTTCTTTTCTTACTGATTTTTCTCCATTTTTTAATTTCACTGATTTCTACCCTGATAGTTCTCACTTGTTCTTTTTCTCATTTCTTAAAGTAGGAGCTGATGTCATTGATTCAAAACCTTTTTCTTGTTTTTTCTACTTTTTTTTTTTTTTTTTTTTGGTAGATAAGGTCTCGCTCCATTGCCCACACTGGAGTGCAGTGGCATGATCATGGCTTACTGCATCCTTGACCTCCCAGCCTCGACCCACCTGCCCCAGCCTCCCAGATAGCTAGGACCACAGGTGGACACCACCGCGCCCAGCTAGTTGTTTTAAATTATTTGTAGTGACGGGGGTCTCCCTGTGTTGCCCAGGCTGATCTTGAACTCCAGGGCTCAAGCAGCCCTCCTGCCTTGGTTTCTGAAAGTATTTTAATTACAGGCGTGGGCCACTATGTCCAGCCCTTTCTTTCTTTTCTAATGTAGGTGCTTACTGCTATAATTTTCCCTCTAAGCACTGCTTTAGTGTCATTCCACAAATTCCGATATGGTGTGTTTTCATTTTTGTTCAATTCAAATACTTTCTAATTTACTTCTTTGACCTATGAGATATTTAGAAGTGTATTATTATTTTGGAGGCAGAGTTTCACTCTTGTTGCCCAGGCTGGAGTGCAATGGTGCGATCTCAGCTCAATGCAACCGCCGCCTCCTGGGTTCAAGCTATTCTCCTGCCTCAGCCTTCTTAGTAGCTGGGATTACAGGCATGCACCACCACCCCCAGCTAATTTTGTATTTTTAGTAGAGACGGGGTTTCTCCTTGTTGGTCAGGCTGGTCTCGAACTCCGACCTCAGGTGGTCTGCCCACCTCGGTCTCCTGAAGTGCTGGGATTACAGACGTGAGCCACTGCGCCTGGCCAGAAGTGCATTATTTGCTTTCCAAATATTTGGGAATTTTCCAGATATCTCTCTATTATTGATTTATAATTTAATTCCACTGTGGCCTGACCTTTCTGATTTATATAATCTGAATCCCTTTAAATTTATTGAGGCTTGTCTAATGGCCCAGAATGTGGTCTGTCTTGATAAATGTTATGTGCACTTGAAGAGAATGTGTAGTTTGCTATTGGGTGGAATATTCTATATATATCTAATTAGGTCAAGTTGATTGATAATGTTCAACCCTTTATATCCTTACTGATTTTGTCTACTTGTTCTATCAATTATAAAAGAAGGCATCTTGCTGGGAATGGTAGTGTGTGCCTGTAATCCCAGCACTTTGAGAAACTGATGCAGAAGGATTACTTAAACCCAGGAGTTCAAGACCAGCCTGGACAATGCAGGGAGACCCTGTCTCTACAAAAAAAAAAAAAAAAATTGCCAGATGTAGTGGTACACACCTGTAGTCCCAGCTACATGGGGCTGAGGAGGGAGGATTGCTTGGGCCAGAAGTTGGAGGATACAGTGACCTATGATTGCGTCACTACAGCTTGGGCAACAGAGTGAGACTCTGCTCCCCCGCCCCCAAAAGAGGCAACATCTAACTATCATTGTAGATTTGTCTGTTTCTTACAGTTCTCTTAATTTTTTGTCACGTGTTTTGACTTTTATGAAGTATGTAAACATATAGGATTGTTGTGCCCTCTTGATAAATTGACCCTTTTGTTATTATGAAATGACCTTTATCTTTAGTAATCTTTGCTCTGAAATCACTTTATGTAATGTCCAGCTTTTAAAAGTTGTTAAGAAATATATTTTTGCATCCTTTTGCTTTTAACTAATTTGTGTCTTCGTATTTAAAGTCTCTGTTTTGTTCTGCTTTGTGTAGATACCATATAATTTGGATATACAAGCAAGACCCTCTGACAGTCTGTCTTTAAAAGAGGTTGTTTAAGCCATTTATATTTAATATGATTATTGATATGGTTATGTTTAGATCTGTCTTACTATTTGTCCCATCTGTTTTGTTCTGCCTTCTGATGTAATTATTTTTTATGGATCTATTTACTTTCTTTTATTGGCTTATTAGCTATTGACTTTGTTTTGGTTATTTTAATAGTTTCTTTAGGGTTAAAGTACATTTTTTTTTTTTTAAAGTACATGTTTTTATCATCAGTTTATTTTATCTTCAAAAATCTCTGCTGCAGATAAATGATATGTTGTAGATAAGAAAGCTGCAATATTTTAAAATTGGAACGTCCTGCCGCTTTGACTCATGGAGAAACTGCTTATTTTTCCTGAGTTTTTATTCTCATGGAAATGACTGTTCTTTTATGCTCTAATAAATGTCAGCCAAGCTCTTCTAAAAAAGTGTTTTATGATTAATACTTAGAACTGAAACATCATCCTTGAACATTAGCAATTTTTTCCTAAAATCATTTCTCTAGCCTACTGTTAGGAGTATGTCCAAGTTCATGGTAATTTACTTATAAAACTAACCTATCTTAAATGTTTACTCTGCTTTCAGGAGGTGTTCAGAATGAGAATTATACAGCGGCCACAACCTGAGAAAGGATCAGAGATGTTTTATATTGCAGTAGTAATAGTCTCTCACAAGCCTGTGGAATCTAAGTGAATGTTTCCTCATTCCTTATCTCACTTTCTCAGCAAGACACGCCTATAAAATAGGAAGAACAGGTTATTTTACAGAGGAAGAAACTCAGGGCCCAAGAGTTAAGGTGCCTTACTGCCAGTTCATTCACTGTGTTAGTGGCCAAATTGTAGTCCAAAGCCTGGCCTTTCTCTCTTTGGTGCCACACCACTTCACACTCATCCTGACTTAGGACTGCTATCATAATTGCCTTCCCTTTAGGCTTCCTTGCAGAGGTAGCTAGTGGTAGTTTGTTGTTTCCCCAAGGGAGCTTTCTGCTTTTCGGCTGGGCTAGGGAAGCTGGGAATAATAGCTGAGTAAATGTTCTTATGTGACAGAACAAATCTGACAGAATTTTTTTTTCCCCAGCCTTAATCTAGAAGTGGAGCATGACTAATGAATGGGTAGTTTCTATTTGTAGCTGAAATGTAATAAACCATTGTAATACATTTTGCTCAAAGGGAGATCAGTGGAGATGGTAAGAGCCAGTGGCTGTATATATTTATATGCAAATAACTACATTCTATTGAGTATCAAAGGGTAGGGCCTGGCTTATACTCCTGATTTGCCCTGATTTTTTCAGTGACCATGGATCTATTTTTATTCTGAATCCCAGGTCCTTGGTTCTCTGAAGAAGGAAGATGAAGCAAATTCTTTGAAGTATTTAGAGCCAGAGGGTACAGCTGGATGCATAGAAGGAATGTTGGGCCAAGAATCAAGAAATCTGGGTTCTAGGTCTAGCTCTGATTGATGATTTGAGGCAAAGCATTTAACAACTCTGAACCTCAGTAGTAATAATACATACTTAATACAATTGCGGCAGGTATTAAATGAAGTGTTGATAAAGTGTTCAGCACTGTGTGGTGCCTCGCTCAATGCATAGCAACTGTCACTTTCTTCATTCTTACGGACCTAACTGTGTAATGTTGGGCAGTTGTCTTGCGCTGTTTGAACTTAGTTTCTCCATTTCTAAAAAGTGAATTTGTTGTGTTGTAGGAGCTTTCCAACACTGACCTTTTATGGTATAATTATCAATTGGTTATCCTTCCACAAGCTCGTGACCTCCTGGTGTTGCTGTGGTTATTGTGGTAATAAACATCTGAGAGAGATTGGATTGTTCTATTGATTCTGATATACTCTTTATTTACAGACCACTACATACACCCGCCGGGGCCATGGGACATGCACCAGCCCAGGCTGTTCCTTTACATATGTCACCAGGCACAAGCCACCTAAGTGCCCTACCTGTGGTAACTTCCTAGGAGGGAAGTGGATCCCAAAGGTAAGGTCCATTGGCGCTTTGGAAGCCTCACAGAGTAGGCTTTCTGTTAGGAAGAGGTGATTTTTAAAAAGTTAACATTTGTTTTTATTTTCTGACTATACAAGTAAATTATTTACATTGAATATAGTTTGTTTAAAAAATACAAAAGCAAAATAGAATAAAATGTTATCCAAGCTCATATACCATCCAAAGAAAAGCCATTATTAGCATTTTGGTGTATTTCTTTCCAGTCTTTTTTTCTGTGAATAAGTTCTGTATCTGTTTTTTTCTCCATTCCCCCTCTCCTTTTTTTTTTTTTCAGGTAGAGATGGGGTCTTGCTCTGTTGCTCTGACCTCAGTCTCCTGTATCGGCCTCCCAAAGTGCTGAGATTACAGCACTGTGAGCCACTGTTTTCTTGTTTTTTCTTTATTTTTTCATGGATACATCTAATACTGTAATATTTTGCTTTTTAAAATTTAACATATCATACCTTTAAATATTCTTCAAAAATATTACGTGTTCAATAATTTCCATGAACTACTACACCATGTTTATTTACTTATTTCTGTCATCCCCCCCATCTAAATCTAGATGTCTATATCTATATGTCTTCAACACTTTTGACACTCATCAACAGTTAACAGTGTTTCTGTTCATGTCACGTTGTGAGTTCCTTAATGACCTTGGTATCCCCCACAGTCTTTGCCCGTAGAAGATGCTCAATAAATAAATGAGCATCACAGCTGTGCCCTTCTGAAGTTCTGTTTAACACATTGTCACCTGTGTCTGTGCTTGGTGCAAACTAGACAAGACAATACATAGTTGCCACATATTTTATATGAAACTATACATTTTAAGGGCTAAAATGGATGGAATAGGCAGTAAATTCTCACCTAATTCAGAGAGGAGAGGCATTTATAAGGACTGGGACAGATGAAAGGTTTTATAGAAGAAAGAGAGTCTTGAAGAATTAATAGAATTTGGGTCGGTAGAAAAGGAAAGAGAGGCCTTATTTTAGTGAAAATTGCTTACGTTAGGTTTGTAATTATCATATGTTTAATTCAACATGGTCCAAACTTAAGTGTAGAAAAACCTTGGATAGCAGCATACCTTAAATCTGGGGCAGTTTTCACATCTCTTTGAGAAATACTGGGGTGGTGACTTTTGTCCTCTGGATGAGTGTTTTGGCTTCTGACCAAGTTCAGGCTAGCACCAATTCCAGGAGACAGAACAGGATATAAATTAAGAACACAGTTCTGGAGTTAGCTACTCAGTTCAGACCCCTGCTTCCCAAGGCTTTTAACTATGTCATCTTGGTCAAGACATTCTGTATCTGTTCCTGGATTTAAGTTTTGTCTTGTCTGTAAATCGAGGTTAGTACCTACTTCATTAGGGATGTTAGCAGGTTCAAGTAAGATTATCCATATAGATTGAATGGCACAGTTTCTGGTACATATTAAATCCTCAGTGAATGTCCTGCTGTCATCATGATAGATATTAATGTAATTATTAGCCCTACTATCACTCTTTATGTTGTCACTTCTAGGGTCAGAAAGAACTTAGTGCTAATGTTTCACAAGAGGCTTTGTCAAGGCTCTTGTGCCATCTTCCTTGATGTGTCTCTGTGAAGCCATCAGTGTATTCCTACTGTATTCCCCCAAAATGGGGAATGGCTGCAGTAGGAAGATTGAGCTGGATAGTAGTCAGAATTTTTCTTGGCCTTTCTTGACTAATGCAAAGCAGCTCTTTCATAGGACTGTATTTCCTGTGCTTGTGCATGGAAGGCTGTCAGTGATCATTTTGGTTTGTCCCTCCTTCAGGCTATTTTTACTTTGGCTTTTTCATTTCTTGTATGTGTGGCTTGCTTTTTCATTTCTTTTATGTGTGGCTTGCTTTTTCATTTCTTGTATGTGTGGTTTTTTTCTGCTTTGATTGAAATAACGTTTTTTGTTTTGTTTTGTTTTGAGACAGAGTCTCTTGCTGTGTTGCGTAGGCCCATTTCGAACTCTTGATCTCAAGTGATCCTCTTGCCTCAGCTTCCCAAGTAGCTGGTACTATAACCTGGCTTTAACTGAAATCTTTATTTTTTAAAGACAGAGTCTTGCTCTTATTGCCCAGGCTGGAGTATAGTGGCACGATCTCAGCTCACTGCAACCTCCACCTCCCAGGTTCAAGTGATTCTCATGCCTCAGCCTGTTGAGTAGCTGGGATTACAGGGACGTGCCACCATACCTGGCTAGGTTTTTTTTTTTTTTGCATTTTTGGTAGAAATGGGGTTTCACCATGTTGGCCAGGCTGGTCTCAATCTCCTGACCTCAAGTGATCCACCTGCCTTGGCCTTCCAAAGTGCTGGGATTACATGTGTAAACCACAGTGCCCAGCCTGAAAAACTTTAGAGCCATGGTTCTCTTACTAAGATCAAGGTCATGGCATGAAAACAATTTTTTTCTGAGCTACCTTCCCCCCATCTTGACTTGCTAAGTCAAAATTTACCAATGTGTTTTGCAAGAATTACCATGTAAAGAGTAGATACAGTGATTTCTAAAGCTAATAGAAACATTGAGAGAAGGAAGATAGGTAACGTTTTACTGTCAATGCACTTAGAATTTTAGAGATAAAATTGACTTTGATTATCAGCTACTTCAGCTCTTTTGAGTTTCCAGCTGAGGAAAAATAGATTTTAAAAAAGCAACTTACTAAATTCACACAGCTAATTATCCCATTGCCTTTTCCACTAAACCACATTTCTCGGGCATTGGTATGCTGTTTAGCTGCAGAATGTAAGACAAGCTTGTCCAACCCGCGGCCCAGAATGGCTTTGAATGCAGCCCAACACAAATTCATAAACTATCTTAAAACATTGAGATTTTTTGTTTTAGAACAACTGGTAATCATTGTATTAAAATAGTTGACTTAAACATCTGCAATGGTGACTTCAACTCCTGGCTCAATACTGATGGAAGTAATCTGTTTAACAATCTCAGAAGGACTGTGCCAGTCAGTTAGTTGCTTATGGATTCTTATGTGGAAATTCCCATGTCTTAGGAACCTTCACCACAAGGAGTTTTTCTTGTAGTGATTCTCAAAGTCTTGGTAGGCATTCAAACGGGTCCTTTCACTGAGATTCTTTTCCTTTACTCCTCTGATCAAGTCAGCACACATCTTCTCCAGGGATTTTATGTTGCAGCTCATTAGAGCAATTTGAATTTGGTGAATTGCCACCTGCAGCTCCATGGGTGTTTTCCCAGTGTCTTTAAAAGCCTTGGCTGCAGCGGGCTTCCTGTCCGACTTGTTCCTCGTCAAGAGCTAACTGCGGTGAGTCGGGGTCAGGAGCAGGAGCGGGCGGACCACAGCTCTGTGCCACCTACAACCATGTCTTCCTCAAAGAGCAAAACGTGAGATTTTTTTTGGTGAGATTATTTTTGTTTTTTTAAGCTCATCAGCTATCATTAGTGTATTTTATGTGTGACTCAAGACAGTTCTCCCAGTGTGGCCCAGGGAAGCCAAAATTGGACACCCCTGATCTATTAATAAGATTTCTTGAATTCTGATTTTTGAGGCAGCAAGTGTAATTTGTTTCTAAAAGCTCCAAGTGTGTTTGTGCCAGTCAGGAAATGACTCACCTTTTGTTGTATTGTTCTAGAGTTCATACTGGCTAAAATTAGCCCAAGAAGTAAGTGGCATAGTTCCCAAAAAGTTGGATAAAACAAAAGATAGCATATAAGGCTGTTTGGCTCAAGGCTTCATTCTTAAGACTCTCTGATGGCAGTGATTGAGATCTCTCCCTCAGCCTGTTGTGTTTACCTTAAATTTTGAAAGTAACATCTGAAATGAGTAGGCTGAGTTAATGAAAATGTGAGATCACCAGGTAGAGTTGTTTTGCTCAGATTGCTTAAATTACCCAATCTTTCTACAGTGATTTTTGTTTAAAATAGCCTACTTAGTAGGCAGTGTTTGCTCAAAGATTTTATCTCAAGAGATGAGTTTGGTCTCCTGTTATTTCTGCTAAATTTTTCCTGCTAAATTTTTCTTCTCCTGCAGTATATAAGCTCTGTGCACTTGACTTGGAATTTTTCTCCATGTTAACTTACTCTATAATTAACTCTCCATGTTAACTTACTATGTGTTAGAATCTGAGAATGCTTTACTGAAGAGCTCTTAGGGGTCATCTGTTACTTGTTCTTTTTTTTTTTTTTTTTTTTTTTTATCTTCAGACAGGACAGGGTCTTGCTCTGTCATCAAGGCATGAATGTAGCTTGCTGCAGCCTCAGCTTCCTGGGCTCAAGTAATCCTGCTACCTCAGCTTCTCGAGTAAATGGGAACATAGGAACACAGGCTGCATGTCACCATGCCTGGCTAATTTTTTTTTTTTTTTTTTTTTTTAATAGAGCTGTGGTCTTACCATGTTTCCCACACTGGTCTTGAACTCCTGGGCTCAGGTGATCCTCTTGCCTCAGTTTCCCAAAGTCTTGGGATCACAGGCCTGAGCCACGATCCCTGGCTGTTACTGGTTCTGAACTAGGGGAAGTGCAATGTGCAGGTAGCTTTGTAAATGTTGAGGGGTTTTTGGGTAGTCCGCAACAGGAAGATAAATCATATTGAAATTTAATGACATCGGCAGACACTAAACTTCCTGTAATGTGTAGGGAGGTTCTATACACTAAAGAATTAGGTCACCCAAAATGCTGTCTGGCTCCTGTTGACAATCACTGAGAGCCCAACCCTCTGCTATTTCGTAAGGGGAAATGAGGATTCAGTTGGAGCTTGCCTTAGACCACATAACTAATCAGGAGTGGAGCTAAACTAGGTAGAACCCCAACTTTATGTTTCCTAATTTACAGTGCCCTTCATGATACACATAATGGGCACAAAGCCTTTCTGAAACCTATTCTAGAGACAACCACTATTTAAAAACATTTTTAAAAAGTGTATGTGTTATTTCCACTGTAGCGCTAATTGGATAAAAGCTAAGACAGCAAGGACTTTTTTAAACCAGGTCTAGCTAAAATAGCTGCTATTTTTAGTGAGTTTGAATATTTGTAGCACATAATAATGCATGAGTTAATTTGATCCAGTGCAAAGTATGTGACGTATGTGTAAGTCATTCTTAAGACTTGCCTTAAAAAATCTGGGACAAAATACAGAATTTTTTTCAAAGGAGATGGGAAACTTTGAATCTGTCCCCATGAGTTTGTGGCCACATTGGGATTAACTGAATCTCATAAAAGGACCACCAAGGTGAACAGCTTAGGACTTCTAGGCCCTATACGGCAATATGTCACCATCTTTCTAGACACAGAGAAGTAGGCTTTGAATAATGTCAAACTAAATGTGAAACTAAAAAATGCCAACATTTGGTTGATGAAACCTGGAGAGGCTTTTCAGTACGAATTAATTAGAAGATGAAAAGCTTTATTCAAAGGAAAGCATTGAATACCATAGTGAAAGGAACTTGTAGTCAGAAGACTTATTCAGCCTAGTTTTACACTTGAGACCTTAGGTTAACTTCTTCCTTTCATGGACCTTGGTTTCCTATCTGTTGCCCATGTGTTATTAAAATGATCAAATGAGAGAATGTTTGTGAATGTCATCAACTGTAAAATGCCTTATGTATACAAAGTATTCTTATTTTTCTAGGAAAAGCCAGCCAAAGTAAAAGTGGAATTGGCTTCTGGTGTCTCTTCCAAAGGCTCTGTGGTGAAAAGAAATCAGCAGCCTGTCACCACTGAGCAAAATTCCTCTAAGGAAAATGCCTCCAAACTGACTCTGGAGAATTCGGAAGCTGTAAGCCAGCTCCTGAACGTAGCTCCGCCCAGAGAAGTAGGTGAGGAGAGTGAGTGGGAGGAAGTGATCATCTCCGATGCCCATGTTTTGGTTAAGGAAGCTCCTGGGAATTGTGGTGCAGCAGTCACTAAGACACCAGTCATCAAAAGTGGTGTGCAGCCTGAGGTCACTCTGGGGACAGCTGACAATGACAGTCCTGGAGCAGATGCACCAACACCATCCGAGGGGACAGTTGCCTCCAGTCCACTCCCTGCTCCTAAAAAACCTACAGGGTAAGTCAGTGTGTTTGTATCTTATAGAGTTGTATTTAAAATAGCAGCCTTGGAAATGCCCCATGTTTGTTTTATCCAATGTCTGTATAGCATGCCTGCGAGAGGCAGCAGAGCCCAGGCCATGGTTCCTGTTTTATAGATGCAGAAACCAAGGCCTAGAGATATGTAAAGATTGTTTCTTCCCCCTGGACTCTGCTGTCCATGTACTGCTGTCAGATTACTTAAACATCTCTTCTCGTTAGTCCTCCTAAAGCAGTTATTACAGTCTTGCTGAGACAGGCTCTGGGGAATATTGAAACTATGAGTACCAGGTCTGGATACTGGATTTGGAAAGAGAAGCTTTATTAAAATATCCTGTAGAAAGAGTTCTGGCCTGATGACTCAGTACTGGTTCTGACTGCTTCTGGCTTCTGTTTGACCTTGGGCATTGTCACTTCATGTCTCTTGACTTCAGTTCTCTCCTCTGAAAAATCTTGAATTAGATATTAGAAAATCTTCACAGGCTGACTGTACAAACTGAAGATTGTTTATAAAACACGCAACCTAGTACCTTGCAAGTTGGAGGAAGTCACTATCTTCTTCCCCCCTTTTACTCCTTAAATGCTTAGTTGGATTCTATGTATACCCCTTCCCTGAGGAAGCTGTGTTCTAGTAACTGAAGACTCTTATTTGTATCATTGGTTCTCAACTGGTAACAATTTTGCCCGCAGTAGAACACCAGAAGCCAATTCCACTTTTAACTTTGGCTGTCTTTTCCTGGAAAAATAAAAATACCTTGTATACTTAATACCTGTATACCTAGTATACAATGTGTGTGTGTGTGTATTTCCCACTTTTTTTTAAACACAAATCATAGCACAACATACATACTTCTACATCTCACTTTTTATTTATGTTTATGTTTATTTTTATCTTTTTGAGACAGGATCTCACTTTGTTATTCAGGCTGGAGTGCAGTGGTACGAACACAGCTCACTAAAGCCTTGACTTGCCTGGCTAAAGCCATCCTATAGCTGGGACTACAGGCACGCAGTACCATACCTCTCCAATTTTTATATTTTTTTGTAGAAACAGGGTTCACGTTGCCCAGACTGGTCTTGAACTCCTGGGCTTAGGTGATTCGTCTGCCTCAGCCTTCCAAATACATCTTGCTTTTTTTAAAAAAATTCTGTAGCAATATATTTTGGCGATGGTTTTGTGTATTTAAAGGATGAAGCTGTGCATTTTAGGCCTTTTGTTTGAAACAGGTAAATCACTTTAGCAAATGTTCGTTGAGGCCTTTTGTGGTGTAGACCTGTGCTCAACATTGATGCTGCAACGGGGACTCTGTTTTCTAGGGTCTCCAAGCTGCTCTCATTAGTTTATGCTCTAACTAGAGGTAGATTACATGTTACAGCTATAACAGAGATTGGCATTACACGCTGTTGATATTGTTTTACACGTCTGTATCTTCCCAGTGACCCCACAACATATAGGTAATTACTGTCCCATTTTACATATTAGGAACTTGAAGTTAATAGAAGAATAAATTATTTGCCCAGGGCCACACAGCTATTTAGTGGTTGAATTTGAACTCAATCTGTGTAAAGCTTGACAGTTTAACCCCAATACTATCCTCTAATAAAGCACTATGTAGAGATTGCACTTTGGTTTTCTTCCCTGTGGTCCAGAATTTCCAGATTTCTCTTCTTCTTTTCAGAGTTGACCTGCTTACCCCTGGGCCCAGAGCTCCAGAGCTTAAAGGCAGAGCACGGGGCAAGCCCTCATTATTGGCTGCAGCAAGACCAATGAGAGCAATTCTGCCAGCCCCAGTCAATGTGGGGCGAGGCAGCAGCATGGGACTGCCCAGGGCCAGGCAGGCCTTTTCCCTGAGTGGTAAGGGCTGGGACATACCTGGGATGGAGGAGCTGTCTGATGGGAAAGGGACAGGAGTGGGATTTAAGAACAGACATGAGAGACTTGGGGAGACTCTGAATGCACTTAAGTCACCAGTTTGGCTCCTGGTTCTCTCAGATAAGACTCCCTCTGTGAGGACTTGTGGTCTGAAGCCAAGCACACTGAAGCAGCTGGGCCAGCCCATTCAACAGACATCTGGCCCTGGTGAAGTGAAGGTAAGACCCATTTTCCAGAGGGGGCGTCTGGCTGCTTCCATTTAATGCATCAAAGCTATAGGTAAAGGCGGATCCTAATTCTACATTGGTAGACCTCTGGGAGGAGATTAACATGAATGATTTATCTGTTTTTTAAATTTCTTTTTATAAAGTAAATGTGTGTTTTTAAATCTTTTACTTAGAAATAATTTGTAACTTAGAAAAGTCACAAAAACAAAAATAGTACAGAGAACACCCATATACTTTTTACCCATAGTGATCTATTGTTAACAGCCCATTTTGCTTTTTCTGTTTTGTTCATGCTTGTTCCCCCCACCATATGTGGGTATATACACGTGCATGTGTGTAAAATACACATTGTAGGGTAAGTAATGCCTTCATGCTTGTTTGTGTATTTCATAAGAATAGGGATATTCTGGGTTTTTTGTTGTTGTGGTTTTTTTTTTTTTTTTTTTTTTTTTTTTTTTTTTTGGTAGCAGTGTCTCACTCTGTCACCCAGACTGGAGTGCAGTGGCACAATCTTGGCTCACTGCAGTCTCCACCTCCTGGGTTCAAGTGATTCTCCTGCCTCAGCCTCTCCTGAGTAGCTGGGATTATAGGAGTGCACCACCACACCCAGCAAACTTTTGTATTGTTGGGAGATGGGGTTTCACCATGTTGACCAAGCTGGCCTTGAACTCCTGACCTCAAGTGATCTACCCATTTCAGCCTCCCAAAGTGCTGGGATTACAGGTGTGAGCCATCACACCTGGCCTAGAATAGGGATATTCTTTTACTGAAACATGGATGCATATCTTTACCCTCCCATTTGTATTCCAAATTGTGTCAGTTTGACCTGTGAACCCTGAAAATCTGAGATGGTCTCAGTTAATTTAGAAAGTTTATTTTGCCAAAATTGAGGACATGCACCTGGGACACAGCCTCAGGAGTTCTTGACGACATGTGCCCAAGGTGGTCAGAGCAGAGTTTGCTTGTATATATTCTAGGGGGACATCGGTCAACATACACAAGATGGACATTGGTTCAGTCTGGAAAGGCAGGATAACCCAAAGCAAAAGCAGAAGACTCAAAGCAGGGAGAGGGCTTCCAGGTCATAGGTAGTTAAGAGACAAATCGTTGCATCCTTCTGAGTTTCTGATTACAAAGGAGACAGTCAGATACGCATTAATCTCAATGAGCAGAGGGGTGACTGAATAGAATGGGAGGCAGGTGGGCTCGAAGCAATTCCCAACTTGACTTTTCCCTTAAGCTTAGTGATTTGGGGGTCCCAAGATTTCTTTTCTTTTCACAGACCCAATTATATATATATATATATATATATATATATATGTATTTTTTTTTTTTTTTCCTTCCCAGAAACAAGGGTCTTGCTTTGTTGCCCAGGCTGTAGTGCAGTGGTGCAGTCACAGCTCACAGCAGCCTCGAACTCCTGGGCTCAAGGAATCCTCCCAACTCAGCCTCCCGAGTAGCTGCGTACACAGGCAGGCACCACCATACCAAGCTAATTTTTAAGTTGTTTTTTGTAGAGACGGGGTCTCTTGCTATGTTGCCCAGGCTGATCTCAAACTCCTGGCCTTAAGCGATCCTCCGTCCTCAGCCTCCCAAAGTACTGGAATTATAGGCATTAGCCACTTCACCCAGCATCTTTTTATTTTATTATTTTTTTAAAAGCCCCTACCATTCTAGGACAGTTCCGTTATATAGCATATTTTTCTCCAGCCTAAGATGCAGTCTAGGATCAGATATTAACATTTAGTTGTCCTGTCTCTTTAGCATTCTTTTAAAAATGAATGCATGGTTGTAGAAAATATAGAAAATTCAGGTAAAGGAGAAAGAAAAGTCTCTCATGATCCTGCCACCCAGATTGACCAGCTGATGACTGTGCTTTCAGGTCTTTTCCTAAATTTGTGTGTGTTTATTTTTTAATATAATTTTTTAAAAGTCAAAAACGTGGCTTTTATGCCATATACTAGTTTGTGGCTTATATCCTTCATTTAATGATACAGATATTAAGAATGTTCTGGGTCTCCAAATTCCTTGGATTAGTGGGTTTTGTTTGTTTTTTTGGCCTTATGTAGCTAGAATAGTTATCAAGTTTTTTTTTTTTTTCATGTCAGATGGATAATGTGCTGACATTGTAATGAGGTTTGAGGGAGGCACATCTCACCCATGTGCGTGAATACCAGATCGCCATGCTTGTGAAAGGATCTATCAAAATTTCCTAAGTCAGCGTTTTTCAAGCTTTTGATCATGCCCCTCAGTAACGGGCATATTTTTATATTACTGCCCAGTAGGCGTATATACTAAAGGTTTAAAGAAGTTATGCCCTTACTGTATGCAGTCACTTTGTTATTTCTCATTCCTATTTGCAAAATGCTGGTTTCAGCTCATTAAAGTTATGACACCTCATTGGATTGTGGCCTGTAGTTTGAAAACTGTGCCCTGGACCAAGTGGGAATAGGAAAATGGGTCTGCCATCTCCCTTGTCATGTGTTCTTTGTCAGTTAACTTCCTTTAACAGTTTGCATTTGCCCTGACAGGAATATCAACGGGCTTTTACTTTGAGAACTGTTTTGTCTTCCACACAGATGTGGTGGCAGCTCTGGGTGTTTGTGTGATCTTGCGGTGTAGAAGGAAGGTATCTGGTTAGCATCAGTAGTTTTGTAGATTTCCAGCTCCTAGATTCCCTTTATGTACTCTCTGTTACTTGGGTAAACCCCAGTCTTCCCTGTAAATAGTTTCCTTTTGATTGGTGACATTGGGTGTTTGTTAAAAGCCACAAGCTCTTTTGCTAGTTTTAAACCAGTAAACAGTTACATGAAATATTCTGAAAATCAACTTAAATGCATTATTATAGAATAATTTTAATTTTGTATGCTTTTTCTTTTTTTATGTAATTAAAATGCACTTCCTTATAAAACATTTGAGGCTGGGCATGGTGGCTCATGGTTGTAATCCCAGCACTTTGGGAGGCCAAGGGGGGGGATTATTTGAGTCCAGCAGTTCAAGACCAGCCTGGCAACATAGTGAGACCCACATCTCTACTAAAAACAAAACAAAAAAATAGAAAATTTTGTGGATAGTGGTAAAGAGGGAGAAACAACCATGATCGTCCTCTTACCCTGTGACATTTTAGTGAATAGTCTTTCAGACATCTTTCTATGCAAAATTATTCAACCATGTATTTGTGTGTATAAAAGCTATTATGTGCTTTATAACTCAGTAGTAGTTGTAAATCTGATTCATGTTGTTTCTAATACATGGTGTTAGAAGCTGCACAGAAGCATGTGGCAACCCCTGGGCTTGAACATGACACTCAGGCTTTGGTGGGCTGCTGACTGCCAGCTGGCAGTCCAAAGGGCTCATTTGGAGAACAGCTCTATAAATTCCCCAAGAAAACATTTCCTCAAGTCATTTCAGGACATAGAACCTCAGGAGTTTGGTTGAGGTTCAAAAACACTAAACAGTTTATTCTGATCCACAGCTACCAAGTGGCCCATCCAACAGGACTTCTCAGGTTAAAGTTGTGGAGGTCAAGCCCGATATGTTTCCTCCATATAAGTACAGCTGCACTGTCACATTGGTAAGTGTGCAGCTAGGTGGTGGTGGGGTGGCATGCAGGTTGTCTTGATTTCGTGGCTGAAGGTCAGTAGGAGGCTGGGAGAGAGGGTGGTGGTAGCTGGGGGAGGGATATAGATGTTAATCTATCCCTGATGTAAATGATAGCTACTGGATCAATCTGCTGCGTTGTTTTGGTTCCTTTCCAGGTGAGATTTATAAAGTATAGGACAACTGAGATTAGTAGATTTTTACTGAGAGTTGCAGGAGATGAGAATCCAGTCCAGATTTAACATTTTAGCAGTCTTGGAACCTTCTAGCCTAGAAAGGGTGTTCCACAGTTAAGTTTAGGTGATATTGGCTTTTCCTCCCTAAAACAAAGTCAAATGCAACACTAGTATCTTTTTGTTTCTCTCTTTTTTTTTTTTTTTTTTTTGAGATGGAGTCTTCCTCTATTGCCCAGGCTAGAGTTCAGTGGCACGATCTTGGCCCACTACAACCTCCACCTTCTGGGTTCAAACGATTCTCCTGCCCCAGCCTCCCGAGTAGCTGAGATTATAGGCACCCACCACCACACCCAGCTAATTTTTGTATTTTTAGTAGAGACGGGTTTTACACTGGTCTCAAACTCCTGACCTCGTGATCCACCCGCCTTGGCCTCCCAAACTGCTGCGATTACAGACATGCGCCACCGCACCCGGCCATCAGTAGTATCTTAAAGTAAGATTGAGAAATACTTCAGTAAAGCAACTTATTTTGTTTAGCTTAGCGTTCCCCACAGGGGTTTTTCCTTTATTTTTAACATAACACATATTAACATCTCAGTGGAAAAATGTGTGACATTGGGATCACCCTTTTGAAGGGCAGGCAGCATAGAGCAGGAAAATAAATACTAGACGGTTGAAAGACCTGATCCAAAAGGAGTTCTGGCTCTGCTGCTAGCACACCATGTGTCCCTGGACAAGATTCTTTCCTGCTATGGTCCTCAGTTTTACTGTGTAAAATGCTGCATTGGCTTAGATACCTTTGGGGCATCTGTCACTCTCAACATTCTCTAATTCTCTTGACGCTTAAAGTATCAACCAGCCAATATCTTTTGGCAGTTTCTCTAGCTGATTTGATTAAGATGAACAGATTTTGGGAGAACAGCTAGATTTTTAAAAATTCTTGCCTCGTAATGGCAGACAGGTTCAGATGGGGTCATTCATTGATCCATCAATTCAAAAAATATTTATTGAGCACATATTCTGTGCCAGGCTCTGTGCTGGGGATTCAGTAGCAAACAAGACAGCACGGTATGTTGGGTTAACCTCTGGCCTGGCCTGATCTCTAAGGAGAATATGCCTTTTATCCTGGAGATCTGCTCAGGTTTCTTTTTCCTGTGACCTAAATGTAATCACTACCTTCTCCATGCCTTCACTCTCCACTCCCTTAGGAGGCAACTAGATTTACCATCTAGGAAGAACTACCCCTGAGTAGACCCTCTTTTCTGCTGATTAGATAGTAACTTGTCATAGGAGCTTAGATGCTGGAGCTTTGAGCTTTAGTAGTCCATAAGTCACGGTTTGTCTTTAGGCGGAGCTTGAACTCTTTAGTTCACCAGTCTCTAGCACTCGTTCTTTAAACAGACCTGTTTCACTCCACCAACTGCCTGGACCCCAAAGACGTTTGAATTTCTGACCATTGAGAGTCAACTCTCTTGTTTCACAGATAGGGAAGGACTGAATTTGTCAAAAATTTACAGCCTGTATTAAAAGTAAAAGGGTAACTGCAGAAAAGGTTAAGGCTCTTGAAGTTAGGCTAAATCTGGTTTGCAGCTGCCACTCTCTTCTCTGATGTACTGGCAGCTCCTCATTTTGGTCTGGGCTCTGCCCAGGTTTAACTTAATTTTTGTAGAATTGAACATTGGTCTTACTTTTTTAGGATTTGGGCCTGGCTACATCAAGAGGCCGGGGAAAGTGCAAGAATCCATCTTGTAGCTATGTCTACACCAACAGGCACAAACCTCGGATTTGTCCCAGCTGTGGTTTTAACCTTGCCAAAGACCGGACTGAGAAAACCACGAAGGCTATCGTGAGTTCCTTCCCCAAACACACCCTGGCCTGTTTTGGGTTCTGGTTGTGAACCTGTCTTAGTAGAAATAGGAGGATTTTTAAAGTACATGGTAGTAGTTAGAGCATCCAAACTGGAACCAGGTTGTGGTTTCTGAACCTGAGCAAGTGCCGCCTTTTCTCTGGGCCTCCTTGTCCCCATTGCCAGGGTGAAGGGGTTGACTAGGTATCTTGATCTCTGAGAACCAAGAGTTCATTCACTGCAGAGAATATTAGCACGGGCCTTAAGTAGGAGTCAAAGGGGAGGGACGAAAGGCTTGTGTCCTCTTACCTCTGAGGCCTGATGCAAGACCTGTAAGTTGATTTACTGTTTTGGTAAATAGAGAATGCCAACCCCAAGACTTTGTAGATTAGACCACTGCAGCTTTCTCAGGTTCCTTGCAAAGCTTTTAGCTAATCAAAGCTTTATTTCTAGCAGTCTAGGCAACCCTCCTCTCTGAAATTGGGCCAAGCTACTTGGATAGTAAAATACATTCCACTTGGCTCCTTAGGGGTTTTATTATTATTATAACCAGGAAAAATGGGCATTTTAAGAAGTCCTTAATTTCCATATGAGTTTTTTAAAGTGAACTGAAAACGATGGCACTGGAGGCAGCAAGTGGAATGAGTAAAATAAGAGTAAGAAGAGAAATGTTACTGATCTGCTTTGGGGGAAGAGAGGGTGGCACACAGAACAGGTCAAGACCTGAGATGGAGCCTGGGCACTGCAAATCAAGGCCTGACCTTGAAAGACAAGCAGATTTTGGATGGAAGGGGAAGGTATGCCATACTTAAGGGTAAACGTGAATGAAAATGAGGAGTGTTCCATTTGTCTGGAGGAGATGGTATGGGAATGGAGTGTGGGAGAAGGGGTGTGAAGGAAAATAAGACCTAAAAAGCATCTTGGAACCATGTCATGGAAGGTCTTGTCAGTTTATTCTTCAGTCAGTGGGGTCCCACTGAATGTTCTTGAGCCAGGGAGAGGCCTAGAGGAAAGTTATGGAACTCCAGAGGGGAACTTATGGGATAAAGGTTTGGGAGTAGACCGGACTACAGAGATAGGGAGAACTGCTTCAAGCTTAAAGGTTTATTTGTATATGGAGAGAGGCCTTTGTGGTGATGAATCTCACCCTGGTCTCCAAGTCTGTTTCTGTGCTTGAGGTGATGTTCTGAGGTTATTGTCCTGTGAGAAAGGAAAGTGGAACCAAAATGTGTGGGCACTGATGGCTTGGGGAAAAAAACACTGGGGCTAGGAGTGAACCTGAGTTAGAATCTTCCCTCTCCTGAACTTTAGTTTCTCCATTGGTAAAATAAGGTGGGCAAGGTACATTCGATGTGGGCATTTTACTCTCAGAGACAGGAGCCTTAGAGAAGACTGAGAATTGAGCTTCAAGGAGTTTATAAATCCCTGAAATTGCATGCAAAATGGGTCTGTAGCTTTCATCAGATTCTCTTGCTCCACTGGATGCCTGCAACTGGAAGTAAGCTTTCTTCCTGGATTTTCAGTGAGTTTGATGTGCTCCTCTTGCCATAGCATTGCTCACAGCCCATACTGACTGCTTCTCTTAACTCCCAATGAGACCACAGTCTCTTCTAGGGCAGGTATGTTTGTTTTTCCTACACCACCTAACCCTGGAGCTTGCATATACAAAGTGTGTATATCTGTAATTAGGGGATGGAATTGAGTTTCTGTGTAGGTAGAAGTTCTGAGCATTCCTTTCTCCTTCCAGTTCATTTTAGCTATTTGTGTGGTTTGCAGCTGAAGTGGATGTTTAGATCTAGGATGAAGTGACTTTTCAGATGACATGGGAAATTATCTAGGGACCTCTTGCCAATTTCAAATCCCACTCTAAAACTTATATCCCTCTATATTTGGTTAACTGAGAGCTTCCCACCCCCAGGACCCTCACCTGCAGACTTTCCATCACTTTCCAATCTCCTAAAGTTTTGAGAAATACAATGTAATTATTGTTTTCCACAAAATAAAGCACGGGTCAGAACCACAGGGACCTTCTTGTGTGTTGTCATTTGGAGCCCCCTGGTGGCCAAATATTTTCTGTGCTTTTTGTCTTCAGCTGTTGTCATTAAGACCACATCTCTGAGCTGGAACGGTAGCGGTCTTCTCTATCCTTCATCTCTGCCTAGAACCACAGGACGGTATTCCTGCCAAGTGGTCTTCCAGCCATGGTTTCAGAGTTGTGACTGAGAACACACAGCCTCTCAGGGCAGCTGATTCTAGTGTTAGTCAGCCCTTCTGCAGCCATTCATTCATTCATTCATTCATTCTTTCAGCATATATTGAATGCCTCCTATGGGCCAGTCTTTCACAGATGAATAGGATATGCCCTTTCCCTTGAGCTTACAGTCTAGTGGGAGAGAAAGGTAACCAAACTATTACAAAAGTTGTCATGGGTATGCAGCATTAATAAAAAGCTCCTTGTTATTAAGTGTCTTAGTCTGTTTTGTGTTGCTATAAAAGCATACCTGAGGCTAGTCAATTAATAAAGAAAAGTTTATGTGGCTCATAATTTGGCAGTCTGTACAAGAAGCATAGTACCAACGTCTTTTTCTGGTGAGGGCCTCAGACGGCTCCCACTCGGTGGAAGGCGAGGGGAGCTGGCATGCATAGAGATCATGTGGAGAAAAAGGAAGCAAAACACATTCACCACCTCCCTTGCCCCACCCCACGTTAATCTACTCATGACGGATCTGCACCCATGACCCAGATACCTCCCTTTAGGACCTGCTGCCAATGTTGGGGATCACATTTCAGCATGAGATTTTGAGAGGATAAGCATCCAAACTGTAGCATTAAGCATTTAACTTCTACAGAGCCATGTATAATATGTCTTTCAGATATGAATCAGTATCTTGCGTGTGTCTCAGGCATCATGCTTTTTGTGAATCAGTAAATAATCAGAATCCTATCCTTACTGAAGGGAGGAAGGCAGTGGTTTAGCAGGTGTCAGATGATGAATTCTGCAGTCAAGAGGTGCACTCAGGGAACACAAAGAGGGGAGTGATTCATGCTGGCTTGGCAAAAAGGATCAGGGAAGAGCCTCCATTGAAGAGAGACCCACTTAGAAAGAGCTGTTTTTAATGAGTATTTCAAAACATTGTTCCTGGAAGCCTCTGACTGGCATATAAAATTACCTTGTACCCAGAAGCCACTGATAATTAAAGACAGATAATTTTAAGCAGTGCAGATACTTGTTTATATATCAAAACTATCATTCATAGAACCTTCATTGCACCATAGGCATTGTGCTAAGTGCTTTACTTGAAATATCTTACTTTAAAACACTCCAGCTCAGCTCTGGAGGTCAGTAAAAGAAAAAAAAACAAAAAAATCTTACTTAATCTGAATAATAGCTCTAGGAGATTAATACTATTTTTATGCCCCATTTCACAGATGAGGAAATTGAGACTCAGAAAGATAAGTAAATTGCCTTGGGTCCCACATATACAGCTGTTAAGTGGCATATCCAGAACTGAAACCTGGGTCTGTTATCCTCTAAACCCCATACCTGATCAATGAGAGCTAGGTGTTTAATTCATTACCAGGAGTTGTATATAATCCTGTTGTTTACTGATACAGTTTGAATATCCCTTATCTGAAGTGCTTGATACCAGAAGTGTTGAGAATATTGGATTATTTCATAATTTACAATATTTGCAGAATGCATACTCCCTGAGCATCCCTAACCCAGAAATTTGCAGTCTGAGATGCTCTAATGAGTGTATCACTTGAATGTCATGTCAGTGGTCAAAAAGTTTAGGATTTGAGAGGATTTTGCATGGGGGTACTTAACCTGTAGAGAAACTGAGCCCCACAGAGAAAAATAACCAGCCTTTAGTCACATGGTGAGTTATTAGCTGAGCTGGTTAGGAACTTAGGTTTCCCTCCTATCAGTCATGGGCCCCATCTGTCTGCTGCTCCCAGACTTTTATTATTTTAGCCTAAAGCTGGCTTTTTCTGCCCTGAGTGCTTGGTGATCAATCCACTCTCTTCGCAGGAGGTGAGCTCACCACTCCCAGATGTACTGAATGCCACAGAGCCCCTGAGCACAGCCCAGAGGGAGATCCAGCGCCAGTCCACACTGCAGCTGCTGCGCAAAGTCCTGCAGATTCCTGAGAATGAGTCAGAGCTGGCTGAGGTCTTCGCCTTGATTCATGAACTCAACAGCTCTCGACTTATCTTATCCAACGTGAGTGAGGAAACAGTCACCATCGAGCAAACCTCTTGGTCGAATTATTATGAGTCTCCATCCACGCAGTGCCTTCTCTGTAGCAGCCCATTATTCAAAGGGGGACAAAAGTAAGCACCCCTTAACTCTGCCCCTAGCTGCCCCATCCCACTTGGCTCATATTGCTCTTTTCTTCAGAAAACTTTAAAGCTATCACTGTGAAGATGTTATTCTCTGCTGTTTTTAGGCTTCTTTACCTTTCTGCTTGCTAAAAGTAAAGTAATAATTGGTAATTATCATTTCTGTTGAAATGCCTGAACGTTATCACCAGCTTAGGATTTAGTTTACATCTGGACTGCCTCACACAATGTTTAGGTTTGGGAATTCATTGGGATTGGTTAAATTTTGTAATAAATTCAAAGTTAGATTAATTGTGGGGATGATTCCACAGATTCCAACAAAGTGAAAATACCTACCTAGAAATCCTAAGCTCCAGCAAATGAGAATTTGCCGTTGATCACTGAGCCCTGGGACTCAATAAAGAAGTCTCTTTCCCTTTTGTTTGTTTGTTTGTTTGTTTGTTGTTGGTGGTGATGTTTCTGGTACTAGCTCCCTGGCCGGGCCCCAGGAATGCTGGCTGCTGACAGCCAGCCGTCTGCAGACGGTGACTGCCCAGGTGAAGATGTGTCTGAACCCCCATTGTCTGGCCCTGCACAGCTTCGTAGACATCTACACAGGTGGGTGCCAACCTTCTCTTCCCTCAGAGCATCCCAAAGCAGGCTTGGGAACTGCCTGCATTGATGAGACCTCTGGCCCTTTGAGCACTGGATCTTCTCAGATGGGGCTTCTGAGGAAGAGGGAATCTTCTTCCTAAATGTCTCAGTCCCAGGAGATGACATTTACCTCTCAAGTGTTGAAGCGCTTAACTGGTATCTTGAAAATAACAGATCTTCATTGTGGAAAGGCTGGAAAATGCAGACAAATAAAAAGAGGAAACAGAAAGTCAAAAGAGTATTCCTACTGCCATGAGATAAACATGTAACAGTATGCTCAATCTTCCAGAAATGTTTATTCATCTGTGCAGAATATAAGAAATTGTAGGATTTATAGTCTTTCTTTGAAGAAAAGCACAGTTGTGCTAGAGGTTATGGAATGTGCTTTTTAAATTAGGGGTACATTGTGGGGATCTTCCTGTGCCAGCAAAAGTACATGGCCATTTTTAAAGGAATGTATGGTGCCCATTTTATACTTTTATGATTCAGTCTTTGTATACAGCCCTCATTTGTCTTTTGGACAAATACTCAGAAGCGGAATTGCTGCACCTTTCCCCTTTCCTCCCCTATTGTTTGTCAACATCAGGCATTTATGGAACACTCACCACGTGCCAACCATTGTGAGACTGATTGAATCCTGAGTTTTGCTTGTAGAATTGAATGCTGAAGATGAAAGCATATTTGTGTTGTATTCTCTTTGTCTTAGAACTTAATGGTGCTTTGTGGTTTTAATGTCTTATATCATTAGATTGAGTTTGTACCATTTTATGCTCTTGCCAACAGTTAATGAGAGTGCCTGATACCCTGTAGTCTATCTAGGCCAGTACTCAGATTATTTATTTAATCAAAATGTATTTTAAAATTTACGTATAGTAAAGTGTGTTGCTTTCAGCTCCGTAAGTTCTGACATTTGCACTAAATTGTGTAGCTGCCTTCACAATCAATATATAGAACGGGTCTATCACCCAAAACATTCTCTTGTATTGTTCCTTTGTATTTAAAGCCACCTGTCTCCCCAACCTCTTTTAACTGTTTGATCTCATCTTTATCCCTGTAGTGTTCTGTTTCCCAGAATGTCGTGTAAACACAATTATAGCATGTAGCCTTTTGAGTCTGGCTTCTTTCAGTAAGCTAATCCTTTGAGAGTCATTCATGTTGTGTTTGTCAGTGGTTTGTTTCTTTTTATTGTGGAGTAGTTTTCTGTTGTGTGGATGTACCATAAGTTGTTTATCTTTTCCCCATGGGAGAATATTTGGTTCACTGCCGGTGTTTGACAGTCACATATAGAGCTGCTACAAATATTTGTGTGCTGGCTTTTGTGTGAACCTTTCATTTCTCTTGGGTAAATACCTAGGAGTCAGATTGCTGGGTCATATGGTAAGTGTGTGTTTAATTTTATAAGAAAATTGCATTACCAAAGTGTCTTTACCATTTTGCATTCCTTTCAACAATGGGTAAAAGTTAGTTTGCTCTACATGCCAACACTCAGCATTGTCTGTTTTTGTTTTCCAGCCATTCTAATAGGTGTGTCTCCATATAAATTGTAGAGTCAGCTTGTCAGTATCTACAAAGTCCTGCTTGAATTCTAATTGGATTGTGTTCAATCTGTACACATCAATTTGGGAAATTTTGACATGCCTAAAAATGTTGAATCTTCCAGTCCATAGTCTTTCTCTCCATTTTAATAATCAGTTTTTTTAGTTCTCAGCATATAGGAACTGCACATATTTTGTTAGACTTAGACATAAGTATTTTTTTTCAGTGCTAAGTGGCATGATTTAATTTCCAGCTATTCATTGTCAGTATAGAAATACAATTAAGTTTGTTGACTTTGTTTTTGTAGATGAGTATTATAATTTTTTAAAGTTTATCAATTTTATAGGTAAAAACTTGTATATAATCTTAATTTGTTGTATTTCTTTGTCATTTTTATGATCCTTTATGGGTTTTTTTTCTATAGTAAATTTCTTTTGTGAACGTTTCCATTCTTCTTTTGGACTTTTTTTTGACAGTTTTCTCTCAGTTTGTCACTCAGTTTATTTAGTTTTACCTCTTGCCTGTCAGAATGTGATATCAGTTGTCTTTTACATTTGTACTTGATGATTTCTGAGGGTATCATAACTTTTTTGCTTTTTAAAAAAAATTTGTATGGGACCAGAGCTCTGCTCTCCCTTATGGTTTCACACTTCTCCGTACCCTTCTTCACTGGGAACACAATTTGCTTTTGTGCAGATTAGTGCATTATATTTTGTGCGCATGTAAAATCACTCACTTTTATTTGTCTTAAATTGACTGCACTTAAATTCCTCTGATTTATTCATTGCAGGATTTGGTGTTGGAGTGATTTTATAGCCTTTGATCCCTTACACATTCATGAGCTAAAGGATGCTCCTGGCCTTTCCCTAGGTGCAGTTGAATGAAGTGTAAAGGAAGAGTGATACCTTTGGTCCAAGGACTGAACTGGGTGGGAGGAAAGTGTTTCTTGTTTTTATTGGGGAAAAGAAGATGTATGTACTATTTCATTATTTTTTTAAATTTAATGACGTATTATAGGCAACTTTGTATCAGAATAGCTAGGTCTACTTTTTTAAAAAATGGATTCCATGTTGTAATACTTTATTCTTTTAATGCTTTCTATTTTATGAATGCACCATAATTTAATTAACCCTTCCCCTATTGATGGACATTTAGTTGTGGTGTTTTTGTTTTGCTTTTTTTTTTTTTTAATATATAACTTGAATAAAATAGAGATGAGGCCTTGCTATGTTGCCCAGGCTGGTCTTGAACTCCTGGACTCAAGCAGTCCTCCCACCTTGACCTCTCAAAGTGCTGAGATTACAGACGTGAGACTACAGGCCACACCCAGCCTGTTTTTGTTTTTTTTTTCCCCTCTCTTTTTTGAAATAGAGTTTCTCACTGTGTTACCAGAGCTGGTGCAGAACTCCTGGGCTCAAGCTATCCTCCTGCCTCATTCTCCCAAGTACTTGTAACTACAGGTGCGTGCCACTGCACCCACCTGGTGTGTATTCTATTTTTTGCCATTGTGTATAATACATTAGTTTTCTTGTTGCCTCTTCTTAACTTGCAGGTCTCTTTAACGTGGGAAACAAGCTGCTGGTAAGCCTGGACTTGCTTTTTGCAATCAGAAACCAGATCAAGCTAGGGGAGGACCCCAGAGTGTCTGTCAGTGTTGTTCTGAAGTCGGTGCAGGAGCAGACAGGTAAAAGTTGCTTTTCTCCCTTTCCCAAGGTTAGTCCTGAGCTCCCTGGGAATTTTCAGTACAGGCTTTGGTTAAAAGATTCATTTTGGAGAAGGATCTGATCATTTCAAAAAGGAGACATTCTTGACTTCCTAACGTACTCTTCCTTTTGAATTTTATAAATGCCAAACTAATTTGGAAAGTATAAGTCTTTCTGTGCATCCAGGGACCCTTAGCAAGAGATTACAAGTGACTTCTAGAAGCACCTTCTTTGGTCATAGGGAGACTTGGCCCCAGTGCATGTTAGTCAGACTCATTCTGACCACAGCTCCTGGATGCCTGCTTCCAGTTTCAAGGCTCATGCCAAGACCTGAGGTTGAGGACCATCCTCTCTGTCTAGAATTTTTTTCCTCCATGCCCTCTTGACTCCTGTTTGTGCTTTTCTCATCCCGTTCCTGTAGGCTGCAATCTCCCTTTACCTTGCCTGCTGTGAGAACAGGACAGCAAAGCTGCTAGAGTTATATGGGCCCGTGTTTGTCTTGGCTCTACCACTTAGTTACAGTGTGATTTTGAGCAAGTTATTCTTGTGTCTCTGTTTCTCCAGTTATAAAATGAGAGTAGTAGCTCCTGGTTCATAAAGAATTAAATTCCTGTGAGCATTGGTGAGATAACCTGTCAAAGCTCTCAGCACAGCATCTAGTACTTAGTACAGGCAGCTATGACTCCAGTGGGAATTGCCCTTTGGGTTGCCACCTAAGCAGCTGCAGGCCAGGTCCCTGACCCTCAGGGTATTTAGCATAGCTGGGTCTTCTTTTGAGAAGAATCAGTCTTGCAGAATGGCTCTACTTGCTGCCCACTGGCTCATCCCTAGTGGCTTCAGGGGCTTTTTCTGTGCCCTTCTCAGTGTGCTTACTCTTCTTCCAGAGAAGACTCTGACCTCGGAGGAGCTGAGCCAGCTGCAGGAGCTGCTGTGCAATGGCTATTGGGCCTTTGAGTGCCTAACTGTCCGAGACTACAATGACATGATCTGTGGCATCTGTGGTGTGGCCCCCAAAGTGGAAATGGCCCAGAGGAGTGAAGAGAACGTGCTGGCACTGAAGAACGTGGAGGTAAGTGCCTCTCAGCCATTGTGTGGGACCTACGGGATTCTCTCGTTTTGGCAGCTGCCTTCCTGCATGATATCCCCAAGGGGTGGATAACTCCAGTCCTGTCCAGGTGAGGCAAGTGGCTTTTTCCTCCTACAGCCCAATGAGTTCATTTAGGGAATGCCAGATGGAAATAGAGGCATTTGTTTATTCAGTTACTCATTTGAAAAATGTATTTATCCAGTGAATGAGTATCAAAAATATATAATAAATATATTGAACATAAACTAAACGCATGTTTTAGATGGGAAATAGTAGTTTAAAAAAAATGCTTCTGCCCTCATGGAGCTCACATTCTGGTCTAGGGACACGGGAAACAAATATCTATCTAGGAGTAGTGAGTGCTGTGAAGCACAATCAAGCTAGCTAGGTAAGGAGGAGAGAGCAGTGTTGTGGGAAAGGGCATTTGTATTTTATAGAGGGCAGTTGGTGGGAGGGGATCTCTGATACAGTAGCATTTGAGTAGAGATCTGAAACCCGTGTGGCTTTGTGGAGGAATATTCCAGGCAGAGGGAGCAGCAAGAACAGGGTCTGAGGTGGGCTTGCTGGGCATGACTGAGGACCAGCAAGGAGGCTAGTGTGGCTTGAAGTGTGGGGGAGAGGGAGGGAGCGAGCCGTGGGATGTCGTGTGAGGTTTAGGTGCTGCAGGAGGCCGACTCTATGTAGGGTAACATGAGCCATTTTGAGGACTTACACAGAGTGAAATGGAGAGCCACTGAAGGGGCTGGAGGAAAAGAGTGACCTGAGCTGACTTAGGTTCTGAACTGAAAAATTTTCACACAGTAATAACACCAAATTCAGATGGCTTCATAAATTAATTATAACAAATATCCAAGAAATATTATTCTAAACATAGGCAAATAGCGAAAGTGGGTATATTTCCCCAACTCATCATGTAAGGTTGTATAACTTTGGAAACAAAATCAGACATTTGATGTAAGAGAAGAAATTTGGGCCGAATGTACTCATGAATATAGATGAAAGTCTGAATAAGATAATAGCAAATCATATCTAATGAATAAAGTAATGCATCATGACAGTTTATCACAAGGAAGCAAGTTGTTTCAACATTAGAAAATATGTTAATGTAACTCACTACTTTACAGATTAAAGGAGAAACCCCATATAATTTCATTAAATGTAAAAAAAAAAAAAAAAAAAAAAAAAAAGGTTTTCCAGTGTGATTCTACACCCATATTTATGATAAAACTCTTAGCAAACAAAATAGTTGGAAATGCTCCTTAACCTTCTATAGGGTTTTAAAAAAAGCAGTCCCATAGATTACTTTTCCCTGTGATCATGCCGTGAGGTCTGATCTACACTCGTAGGCAGGGACTGCCCCTTGAGTATGATAGTAGTTGCATTGGAATGCGAGGTTTCCATCTCTGAACTCTACCATAGCAAACAAGAGCCTGGGACATGGGGTGACCTTCAGGTACTGGACTTGCATCTCATTTGCCCACTGCTCAGGCAGGTGCAGAACCTCTAAGAACAGCTTTGGTGTATTTTGGAAGGACCACTAAACATACTAAGGGTTGAATGCATGGTTCTGTCTTTTTCTTTCCACCTAAAAAAACCAACCAACCATTTTGTGTGTGTTATCAAGAGGCTGTTTCCAGATTGATTCAAAACTGCTTGCCTAGTAGTAACAATAGTAATGCAGCTAAGATTTATTAAGCATTCTATTACTATGCCAGGTTCTTAATCTGTGCTAAGTGCTTTACTGTATGACCTAATTCTTCCCACAGCCTTATGAGGTTTTTATAGACATAGGCCCTGGAGTCCAAGGGTGTTGCCCAAGCTCACCCAGCCACAGAGGGGTGGGGCTGAGATTGACCTTGCTCTTTCCCAGCCACTGACTGTGGAGTCTGCACCCTAAGCACTGCCATTCTCACCAGTACCTCCGAGGACTCTGAGTTCTGGTTTTTCTGATCATATCTGGCCATTTTCTGATCATATCTGGCCATGCACGTTTATGGTTTCTAAGAATCGATACGCCCACCTCCCTTCAGAAGTGCCATCTCCCAGTCCTGCCTGGCACCTGTCATGTCCCATTCAAGGCTCCTCTGTCCCAGAATGGAGTAGCATTCCCTTCACTCCCAGCTTGTTGTCTCTTGTCTTCAGTGGTACCAGGTACTTCTTTCATAGAGGTACTTTGTTTTGTGTGTGGAGAGTAGTGTGGTATGTGTGGGGAGAGGGTATCCTGAAGTCTGTGAACTGAAACAGGAAGTTACGGAACAAAACTTAAATATGCTGTTATCCATCAAGAGACTTGTTAGCCCGTCTCTCGGGGTTATATAAAGGAGGACCCTGTGGTTAGTTTGTGTACTCAGTTGGCATCTCCTGTTCCCTTGCTCCTTGTGCAGAAGATGGACTCAGCTGGCCTCATTCCCCTAGGTGTGCTGTTTACACAGAGCATGCACTAAGCACCCTGTGAGGTGGCGCACAAAGAGGAATAAGGGCAGGGGAGGAGTCTTTATGGGGAGCAGTGGTTCTTGGACTTCAGCGGGCCTAAGGACTACATGGGGCAGTGGTTCTTACAACTTTTTAAAGTGGAAGGCTTGCTGGGTCCCACCCACAGGGTTTCTGACTCAGGAGTTACGGCGTGGGGCCAAGAATTTGCATTTCTAGCAAGTTTTCAGGTGATGCTCTTGCTACTTGTCCAGGGACCACCTTTTGAGAACCGTTCCTCTAAGGAAACTTTTTAAAATGCAAAATTAGGAGTTTAGTTCATAAAGCTCAATATATGGCCAAGGATTTTACATTCCTAGTAAGTAACCTATACAATTCTGATTGGGGTAGTGGGATCCCGGTCACGTTTTGAGAACCATATAAGAGGGCATTGCAAGAAGAAAAATTGAGTAGCACAGGTGCTATTAATAGATGTCTGTAATAGATGAGTAAATGCTTCATTGGGTAGAGGAGATAACTGTGTGCTGACGATGTGTGGGTGGAGGTCGGCGATCCACAGGGCCTTGGAAAATGGTTGGAATTTTACTCAATCCAGTTCTGCTCATTCTTGCCAGCCTGGTATCAGGAGTAAGGGTTTGGGCTTTGGAACTAGACCTGTGTTGACATGATTGTTCTGTTGCTTAGTCGAGTGCTCTTAATACTCACCTCAGCCATCCCCAGACTTGTTTTTTAGTAGTTCATTACAAAGTGTCTGGCACATAACAGGCATTGATATGGTACCTCCCCTTTCTTTGTAAGACAGGGAAAATGACATGAATAAAGATATAGAAAGAGAAGGGACTTGGGGATTGTTCATGCCTGGGAGAGTACTGTGGTGTGGGAGAAAGAAATATGACCAAAAGGCAGGTGGGTACAGAGCTGTCAAATTCAAGTTTCCTTGGCAGTGCCTGGCTGTCAGACTTCCCTTCACTGAGCCTTGGTTTCCCTGTATGTATAATGATGGGGTAGCCTGTTGTGTTGCTGATGTTCTGTGACTCCTACAGTTTGGCCTTCTTTATCCTGACCTTCTAGTTCACCTGGCCTGAATTCCTGGGCTCTAATGAGGTAAATATGGAGGACTTTTGGGCCACGATGGAGACAGAGGTGATTGAGCAGGTGGCATTTCCTGCCAGCATCCCTATCACCAAATTTGATGCCTCTGTTATTGCCCCCTTCTTCCCACCACTCATGAGAGGAGCTGTGGTCGTCAACACTGAGAAAGACAAAAACCTGGATGTGCAGCCAGTACCTGGTAAGGCCACCTGGTGGCTGACTGGGGTCCAAAAAAGGGCTCAGTCAAGAATGTGGGATATTGTCCATGGCAAGATAGCACAGTGGCAGAGAGAGAGCCAGGCCCAGCTGTAGGACTCCTTCCAGAAGGATAATGACAGCCCTTGTCAAAATCTCCTAGATTTTAAAGTTGTGGTGAAGAGTTTTGAAGAGCTGTCAGCCATATTAAATAGCAGGGGCACACAGCTCACTGTCAGCCTTCTGGGATACATGGCACTGAGCAGGGGAATGCCTGTAAAAAATGCTGGTAAGGCTCCATCCCCAAAAGTTTTCATTGAGAAAGTGCAGGGGCAGGCCAAGGAGTCTGCCTTCAAAACAGACCTCCCAGATGGTTTGCAGCCAGTTTTATGGATTATACATTGAGAAACCCTGGACTAGCAGTTAAGAGGATAGATGGGTTTCTAACAACTTGAGTTTGATCCCCAGCTATGCCACTTAGTAGCTGTGTGACCCTCTGTCAGGCCCCTTCATTGCCCTAAGCTATTGTTGCTTCATTTACAAAGAGGGTGTGATAATAGCTACCCACTTCGTAGGTCACTGAAGATTAAGTGACTTAATGCAGTTAGAGTGATAGCCTTCTTCTTTTTTTTTAAACTGTGACTCACAGTAAGGAATACATTTTTCGTCGTGACGCAAAATGATATTCGTACATATGCAAGTATGTATATCCACAACTGAAAAGACATTCCCAAAACAGTATTTTTTCTTACCAAGCGCAATACACTTTATATTCTTATTTCATTTTCAAATTTTTGAATATGACCCACTTAATTGACAACATAAGCACTTAATGTGTTATAATCCACTGGTTCTCAAACAGTTCTTCATAATATTAGATATTGAGGTCTCACCTCATATTCACTATTAATACTTTAAGACCCAGGCATCTTTTTCTTTCTTTTTTTTTTGAGACTGGGTCCCACTTTGTTGCATAGGCTGGAGCGTAGTGGTGCAATCTGGGCTCACTGCAACCCCACCTTCCTGGTTCAAGCAATTCCCAATTCTCTTGTCTTAGCTTCCCAAGTTGCTGGGACTACAGGCACACACTACCAGACCTGGATAATTTTTTTGTATTTTTAGTAGAGACAGAGTTTCACCATATTGATCAGGCTAGTCTTGAACTCCTCACCTCAGGTGATCCACCTGCCTTGGCCTCCTAAAGTGCTGGGATTATAGATGTGAGCCCCTGCACCCAGCCCCCAGGCATTATTTTTTAAAGGCCCCCACATAGTTCTCTTGCTTTAGCCAGGTTCAGGAACGTTATGTAGAGAGCACTTTTAAAATGAGAGCTGCTGCTGTCTTCTTACTGCTGCAGTTATGATAAGCATCTGAGGTCTTGGTTCTGAAAAACCTTAGAAGACTGGATTAAAAGCTGACTTATTTTAGGGTTTTTTTCAGCGGCTGTTTGCAGGGTATTCTGCTCAGATGTTCCAGGGCAGAAAGCCAGTTCTTAGAGACTTCAAATATCTGCAGAAAGCATGGACCTGCCTGGAGTCCCACCTCTGCCAGCACTGGGGGAGGGCTTGGAACAGAGCTGGCTTCCACTGTTTGCTGTTTTGTGGGCCTAGCTGTGGCCTCTGGTGGCTGGCAGCAGCACCCTCCTACCAGCACTGTTGTCTCTTGCAGGCAGTGGCAGTGCCTTGGTGAGGCTGCTCCAGGAGGGCACCTGCAAGCTTGATGAGATTGGGTCCTACAGTGAAGAGAAGCTGCAGCACCTGCTAAGGCAGTGTGGCATACCCTTTCAGGCAGAAGACTCCAAGGTGAGTGTCAAGGGCAGTGGTGGATATTGGGGCTTCTGGAGTAAGCTGATTGGACCACTTTTCAGAGCAGGGATATGAATACCTGTGACGGCATCTGCCTTGGACAAAAGGTGCTGGCAATCAGGGATGCCTGGGAGATGGTCAACAGCTAGATGGTGACATGCATGTGGGGCCTGGCCTCTAGCAGTTCCTCCTGTTGAAGACAGTGAGCCTAGGCTCTGGGGTCAGGAATCCTGGCCTCTCCTCCTTACTGTGTGTGACCTTGGATAAGCTGCTTTATATTTTGAGCTTCATTTTCCTTGTTTGTAAAATGGAAATAACCAAAATACTAACCTTGTAGGTTTGTTGTAAGGAATGCACTTTACACAGTGTCTGATTATTACCTATGCAAGCTCTTAGAAAATGCTTAGTTACATACCTAGACTGTGTATGTGCCTGTTTTATTCATACCTTGTTTACTTTCCTTTTTATATTTCTGTGCTGTTGAAAATGTTATGCTTTCTTTAAGATCAGATTCAAATGTTCAAATCTCCCCTTTGATGATTTCTTTGCTCTGTAAAAAGTGAAAGGACTCAGGCCCCAGACTCTGACAGCTTGATTAGTCTGGCTGGCTTTGTCTGCGACCTAATCCTTTCAAAGCCTCTGATTGCTTATCTGTACCTAGAGAAGGGTATGAGGGCTTATGAGGCTGCAAGGCCCACTCTGGCCTGGGCAGTTTATTCTTTTGCTTTGAGTGTTGGGTGAGTGTGTGATGCTGAGCACCAGGCACGGTCCCTTAGCAATCACTCTTACGTTTGTAATCTTGTCCTTCTACTCCAGGACCAGCTCTGCTTCTCCTTATTGGCCCTCTACGAATCTGTACAGAATGGAGCTAGAGCTATACAGCCCCCACCTCACTTCACAGGTGGTAAAATCTACAAGGTGTGCCCCCATCAGGTAAGAAAATAACAAGGAGGAGCTTGCAGTAAATTTGCTAATGTTGAACTTCCCACACAGAGGCTGATCCAGCTCAGTTTTGGGGTCTGGACTTAGGTCACCAGGCAACCTCTGGCATAGCTGCCCAGAAGTCAGATGCTACCCCGAGGGCTAGGGAGGGAGGCTGGGTCTTTTGTCAGTATTTTTTAAGCACCCCGCCACATCCTGGGCATCAGCTCTTGAGGATATAAGGGCCAGCTGGTATAAAGAATGGCAAAGATGTCATTCCTCCCTGGTTGACTGTGTATTTTAGTAGGGAAATAAAGTCACCACAGCTTGTGGCAGTAGCTCTGAAGAAATTAGATAAGGGCCTAAGATAAAAAGTAACAGAGGAACCTGCTGTCTGTGGTGGCAGAGAAGACTTAAGACCTGCAGGATAGGGAGGAGCCCAGTGGTAAGCCAGGGAAGGAGTGTCACAGCTGAGGGACCACCAAGGCCATGAGTGGGAAAACAGAGTGGCCATGAGTGGGAAAACAGAGTGAGCTGAGAGGACGGGGGTTGGAGGGCCCTCCAGGGGTCAGATCATGTAGAGCTCTCTAGGCCAGAGTAACAGTTTGTATTTTATTCTGAGTGATGAGGGACCTTTTAGATGACTTTGAATGGGAAACCTGTGGAAGGGTGTGGACAAAGTGGCACTGGGTTAGCACCGGGACAGGTTATGTGCTAGATGACAGAGTGGGCCCAGGAAGATACTGGGACAGAAACCCCACTTAACAGGTACTGAACAGGAGAGATGTGGCTTAGCAGAGCCTTCAGTTCACCGAAGCACTTGAGCTAGCAGGGGCCCTAACTGTAAAAAGAGAATCCAGTTCCTAGCTAACGAGGAACTGTGTTAACGAGCTGTGTCTGAAAGAGATACTCATGCTTCTACCCTGGGCAGATCAGAGCTTGCTCGGGGGATTGTGTTCACGCAACCGGGGATCATCTCATGAGAAGCGGCCGACAGCACAGGGATAGTTGTAGATCTTGGGGGCTGTGATGGGAGTGACATCACTTGGAGGTGACAGCCACGTGGATATACCCAGAGCTGTGGAATGGTGCTTGGACGGCCCTGCCAGTAGAGGTGTTTACTAGACTACATTGTAGGTTCCCATCTGAGCAACAAGCCCACTGGGGTCTGGTGGGGAGCTTGCTCAAAATATAGATGCTTAGACTCCACCCCAGAGACCTTAGTTTCTTAGGTTTGGCCTGGGGCCCAGGCATCTCCATTCTTAACCAGCTCTTAGCTGCTGCTGCTGCTGCTATTTAGCTAGTGTGGTGAACTGGTAGATGATGTGGAGAGAGTAAGGTTTTGAAAGATGTTCTGAGGTGCCTAAGTTGAGGACAGGATTCTCCCAGCTGTCTCTAAGAAGAGCAAGGATGAGCTGGTGACTTCATTTAAGGACAGAAGTAGGAAGGGAGCAGGATGGCCATGGCTTCACCCATGAAGCCGATTACTCATCTTCCTGGGGTGAGTGAGAACTGTACACAGTCTGTCTGCAGACCGGCTTCCTAATTAACCCTGTGCCACCCCCCCACCACCCCCCACACTCTTCTTCTCCCAGGTGGTCTGCGGTTCCAAGTATCTTGTGCGGGGTGAGAGTGCCCGTGACCATGTGGACCTGCTTGCCTCTTCCCGCCACTGGCCACCCGTCTATGTGGTAGATCTGGCCACCTCAGTGGCCCTGTGTGCTGACCTCTGCTACCCAGAGCTGACCAACCAAATGTGGGGGAGGAACCAGGGCTGTTTCTCTAGCCCCACAGAGCCACCTGTGGTGAGTCGCCTCCTGAGGAACTGCCATGTCTCCCCAGGCCTACATGTCTTGCTCCGTCGCCCAGGCTGGAGTGCAGTGGTGCAATCTCGGCTCACTGCAACCTCCGCCTCCCAGGTTCAAGCAATTCTTGTGCCTCAGCCTCTCGAGTAGCTGGGATTATAGGCACGCGCCACCACGCCCTGCTAATTTTTGTGTTTTAGTAGAGATGGGGTTTTGTCATCATGCCCAGGCTGGTCTTAAACTCCTGGGCTCAAGCAATCCACGTGCTTCAGGCTCCCAAACTGCTGGGATTACGGGCGTGAGCCACCATGCCCAGCCTACTCTGTAAGTTTTTACAGACCAAGCCCTCTGTTTGAGGCCACAGCATGTCACTTAGTGTGCCCAGGATATCCCAAACATAGGTACCTTGTGTTAAAAGAGGTTGCCTTCCAGAGAAGCCTAGAAAGTTGCCACCTTTGAGAGTCATTGTGCACACTGACATATTAAAGGCCCCAGCCAGCCCTGGAGTACATTTAATTCACCGTGTCTTACATTTAGTTGACCATGAATACCCCACATGGCATGCCTGTTGTGATCTGAAGACACACTGGTTTAGAAAACACTGATCTTATCCAACCCTCTCCTTTTATTAAAAGGGAAAAACTAAGGCCCAGAGGGGGAAATAGTCTTTTTCAAGTCACATAGCAGATCAGTGGCAGAGCCCTTGTCTCTGTGTCTTGGTATATTGCACCAGACAGTATTTCTCATAGTCATGTACCCTCCAAAGCCAGCAGGCCAGCCTTTGGCCTTTGCTGGAATAGATACTAGAACTGAAAATTAGGAAGAAGGGAAGAATCAGAAGGGTCGAGTGCCCCAGCCAGGATGCATTATGGGAAGTGAAGGCCTCTGGCTTTGCCTTGGAGGAGTCATTGTCATTACTCCCTGGGGCTCACTGGCTCCATGAGTATACCGGGGACCCCAGAAAGGAGTCTTACTTTCCGTCAGAGCCTGACCTTTCTGCTCCCCTGCAGCCCCTGGCCTGAATGGACTGGGAACAATAATAGCTCAAGTAATCCAACATCTGCTCTGGGAGGTGGCCACTGTTACTGTCCCTGTTCTCATGTGAGGAAATGGAGGCACTGCGGGGTGAGGGCTGACCCAGGAGACACAGTACATGCTGATGTTAAGATTCAAACAGGGCTGGCTGAGCCTACAGTGTTCGCATTACCACATGGGTTCTACCTTAGTCATTCCTTCTTGTCATAATGCATTCTCATTTCTCTTCTAGAGTGTGTCCTGCCCAGAGCTCTTGGACCAGCATTATACTGTGGACATGACAGAAACTGAGCACTCTATCCAGCACCCAGTCACCAAGACTGCCACACGGCGTATTGTCCATGCAGGCACACAGCCCAGTTCTGATGACCCCAGTACTGGGCACCACTCCTTGGCCCTGTGCCCTGAATTGGCACCCTACACAACCATCCTGGCCTCCATTATGGACAGCAAACCAAACAGTGTCCGCCAGCGGCCCATTGCCTTCGACAATGCCACTCACTATTACCTCTACAACCGCCTCATGGACTTCCTCACCAGCCGCGAGATTGTCAATCGTCAGATTCATGACATTGTACAGAGCTGCCAGCCTGGTGAGGTGGTCATTCGTGACACCCTCTACCGTCTTGGGGTTGCTCAGATCAAGACAGAGACAGAGGAGGAGGGTGAGGAAGAGGAGGCGGCCACAGTGGCAGAATAAGCCAGGCTGTTGTACAGGGACTACACCATCTCTCAAGCCATAGTAAGGCCCTTGCCTGAGGCAGAGCTATCCAGGGGACCTGCAGAAGTGGTCTTCTGTCAGGAAGGGCCTCTGACTGCTGGGACTGACCAAAGAGCTTCCATTCCCTGAGCATGGCGGGGCCTAGGGTCCTCGGTTCTCAACCCTCCAGGGGTCAGGAGCGGTGCCAAGAAACCTCTTCTGGTCCTGAGAGAGCACTTGGGGGACATGGTATGTTTAATGGAGGGAAGGGAGGCTGAGGGAAAGGCTGGTGGCCTCCCTGGGGCCTGCTGTGGGTTAGGGTGGAGGTCCTGGGTGGGCTAAGGCATGAACACTAGTACTAGGTGAGAAGGTGTCTCCCACCGCTGAGGAGCCCTGGTTTCAGCCCCCACAGCTTCATGAATTGCATAGCCTGTTGCCTTTGACTAGGGGCCCGTATGGCCTCGTTAGCTCTAGGGGTCCCTTTGGGCTCTTGATTCTCCCTGAAGGAGGGATGCATTTCTCTCCTGCTCTTCCTGTACCCACATCTAGGGGAAGCTGAGGATGGAGAAACAGCCACAGCTCTCTTCCAGGACTGTCCTCTCTGCCCTAAGCTTTGAGGAAGAGCATCCCCTCCCTCCTTTCCCTGGCCACTGCTGCTGCACCCAACATCCTGTCTGGGCCTGGGACCCTCTCCACAAGAGGGGATGTGGTCTATGGTCATGACATAACCTGGCAGCAGTAGAAAAACTCCCTTCTATGAAGGGGAAGCAGACTGGGCCATAAGTAAACAGCAGGACTGGCTCAAGTGCCCAAGGTTTGCTTAGGGCCTGGGAATTGGCCATGTGTTAATTTATTGAGAGGAGTGGAGTAGGTGGCTTTTTTCCCCTCCCTCTTCCCCCAACAAGAATAAAGTTTATTAAATTATCTGGTTTTGGTGAAGCAGGAGTCAATTCCATGTACATTGTATGGGGCACAGTGTGGTCAAGCCGCAGAGATGTGAGCTTATCACTTCATGGGAAGGAGGGATAGAAGTCCCAGGGCATGTGCAAGCACTTGTGTGGCACAAAGAACCAGAGGCTGGCTGCAGTAATGCTGTTAGTTTAATGTTGACAAGGACATCCCGCGGCGTGTCTGTTAGTGAGGATGAGTCAGCTTGGGGGACTTTGTGCTTCCTGCTTGGTGTGGCCAGCCACATGCCAAGGTCCCCTGCCTTCCAGCCCAGCATGACGGGACTGGGCTGAACACCCCCAACTTTTAGCTGCCACTTGGCTCATTACAGCAGTACCAGATCGGGGCTGGGGGTGGTGGGGCTGTGGAGTAAAGGCTCATAGGGCAGAGACTAGGAGGTCCTGTGACCTCCTAGCAGCCACCCTGCTGCAAGGGGCCTGAGCTGAGTGGGGTGTGTGAACGCCTGCCGCTCTTGCTGCTCCTCTCTGAGAGGGAGATCTCGCTTCTCTGCCAGTCTGTCTCGTTCAAGGAGCCTATCAGTGTAGCTCCCAGGCACTTCACAGGCATAAAGTCAGTCCATTCTGTTAAGATGAGGGGATTAGGAGAGGGGGTTCTTGGAAGTGAGGATGTTAAGAGCGGGCTGGAGGTCTTTCCGTTGGCATAGCAAACACAAGGCCAACACCATGAGAACAGTAGGGGAAGCGGGGTGAGGGCTCAGCCCCCAGCCCCTGACTGGCAGTGATGGCCCATGCTCAGGGAGTGGGATTCTCTGATCTCCCCTGGATCCTTCACCTTCCCAAGTTTGAGAGATGGGCCGAGCTGTTGAGTGAAATGACTGAAGGCAGAGTTTGTATGTTCTCCCCATGTTGTCCCGTCTATGGAGGAGTTGAAGCTTGGAGGAGAGGAGAATGGTGCTCCCTGTCATCGCCTCCTCAGTAGGACTGATAGCTGTTGGGCGGCAGCAAGGGCTGGGCAATATCCCCTTGCTCGAAGTGGGCCAGCTGCTCACTAGAGCTCTCCTCCGGCTCACTGCTGCTGCCCGGCAGATTGGTATAGTCCTGGGGGTGGGAGAGACCAGAGACTGTCTGTCTGGATCCATCAGGCTCAGCCCAACCTGCTTTACCGGCCACCGACCCTGAGCCTTGCCCCACTCACCGGCTCTCTCCCGTCCTCTTGGCTCTGCTCCTGAAGGAGGGAGCATATCTGCTGGAAGGTGGGTCTGTGGGTGGGCTCTAAGGCCCAGCAGGCCTGCATGATGCTGTATCTAGAGATAGGACAGAGGATGCCCATGTGCCGCTCCCTAGGGTCCGGGGGTTATTAATACACACCCCTAGAGAGACCTACTCAGCAGAGGTCCCCAGACCTAGTCAAAAATGAGTTTAGTATAAAACTTGTGCTGAGTCCTTGGCACGCTTTATCATTTAATCCTCACAGTAACCCTTGCAGAAGGGTGCTCTCATCACCCTCATTTTGACAGATGAGGCCATTTTGGTATCCTCAGGGTCACTGTAATAACAATCTGTTAAAAGCCTGAGTTTAGGGACAGGTGCAGTGGCTCACGCCTGTAACCCCAGCACTTTGGGAGGCCAATGCAGAAGGACTGCTCGAGTCCAGCAGTTCAAGACCAGCCTGGACAACATAGTGATATCCTATCTCTATTGAAAACTTTTTTAAAAATAGCTGGGCTTGGTGGTGCACACCTATAGTTCCAGCTGCTTGGGAGGCTGAGGCCAAAGGATTGCTTGAGCCCTGAAGCTTGAAGCTGCAGTAAGCTATGATTGATCGCATGTACCACTGCGCTCTAGCCTGGGCTACAGAGCAAAACACTGTCTCAAAAAGTGGTCATTTAGGACCAGCCCTAGTGAAGAGCTACTTCTCTGAGAACATCCCCCATACCTTAAACTCAAAAGGGGCTTGTAGTGTCCACTGCGGGAGAGAGAAAGCCTGACCCTAGAACCTTTGGGACAGGGAAAGACCAGGACCACATGGCCTTCCATCCCCTTCCAGCGAAGCCTGGGCTGTCCTTTTCCCTCCCGGGGATCCCTTTGCTTACATATCCTTTGGGGCAAATGTAGGCTGAGCCATTTGGTATCCATCCTTCACCATTTTATAGAACTTGCTGTTCACCTGGATGCCTGGGTAGGGATTCAGCCCTGCAAAGGCCAAGGTCAGGTAAGAGGCCGTGCTCACTGCCTTCTCCCCCTTCCTGCACACCCACGCACATCTTAGTGACTGGGTGTGAAGGGTTCCACCTGACGACACTGCAACAGCAGCTGCTCTTAGCCAGTGCTTCCTGTGTGCCAGCCACTGTGCGGCAGGCTTAGGCTTTAGGAAGGTGTGAGCCTCCAGCCAGGCCTTACCACACCAAACAAGAATTCTAGTGCAGGCTTTGGGATCAGACCAAAGCTTCAGTTGCGTATCATGAAAGTGGGGACAGGCAGGTAAGTTATGAGTGTGTTGGAGCAGTACATTTGTGGACTGAGTACAAGTCCCTGTGCCTAGTCCTCAGGAAATGGGAGTTCTTTCTACTAGAGCCTAGTAGTAGAGAGCTGCATTTTCAGGGGTCTGTGGACTTCAGACAAGGGGAGGGTAAGAGCAGCAACTGCCCGAGCAGAGACAAATGAGGAAACAGCCGGAAAGGAGTGCCTGTCAAGGGCAGGGGTTGGCCCAGCCCCGCAGGAGCCGTGATGCTGGGTTTTGAGAGCCCTTGCCCATTTCTGCACTCTCACCACCCCTCACTGTGTCCTGGGCACCAAGCATCTTTGTCCACCAGTGGGACAACCAGAGGAGCCAGCTCCAGGCTCTGCCTGGAGTGGGCCAAGTGGCTCACCAAGTGAGAAGATCTCCCAGAGGAGGATGCCATAGGACCAGACGTCACTCTGAACTGTGTAGACACAGTTAAAGATGCTCTCCGGGGCCATCCACTTCACAGGCAGGCGGGCCTGGGATGACAGTCCCCAGTTATTTCAGGCCCTGACTCTTACCCCCTCCCTAGCCTGGCCCAAGCCCTCACACCCTCCCAGCACTTACGTTGCCCTTGACAATGTAGTTGGAGTCATTCATGATGTCCCTGGCCAGCCCAAAGTCCCCAATCTTGGCCACATGACCATTGGTCAGCAGCACATTTCGCGCTGCCACATCCCGGTGGATGCACTGAGGAAAAGCACCACAGGGTTAGTCTTGGGTCCTTTCCTACCTGAGCCTGAGTTGAGGAAGATGTCAGGGAGGGCCCCAGACGGCTTTGAAGTCCCCGTTGAGGGAGTGGACATCAATTTTGGTCCTTTATCACAAACCCGCGTCTATGCCTTCGACCAAGGCCCAGGATCTGAGAACATGGAGTGTGGTCTGACCATTTAATGCCTAGAAACACCCGATACCCTGAGCTGTCATGGCCCTTCTTGCCCTTTGTCCGCTGAGTAGTCCACTCAGGCCCCTGAGCAGAGAGCAGTCTCTGAACCCTGCCGTTACATCTGATCATAGCACCTGCTCCCTGCCAGGCCCTTCCCTAAACTCTGCACACATTGAATCCTTTTTTCCTTTCAAACAGTCATTAACACTCATTTTTATAGGTGTAGAAACTGAGGCACAGAGAATTTAAATAGTTGCTTGAAGTCACAGAGCAGATGGCAGAGCCAGCAATCAACCATTGACTCCCAAATCTGTTCTAAGGAAGACGGCAAGAACTCCCATTCCCTGGGCACTTCTTCCTAGGCTGAGCGTACTTTATACATCATCTGACATCCTCAAAATTCTATGAGGAAGCTCCCATTATCATCCTCGCCAGACCATGTGCTCTATGAGAAGAGAGAACTGTGGTTTCTTTTGCACCATTTAGTAAAAGCAAATGAATAAAGCCTGGTACCCTTCCTCGTCTGCACACTGGGGGCACAGGTGCCCAGCCTCGGGCGCAGCTTTCTCCCACTCAGCCTTGCAGCTGCCACCCAAATGACTCTGTTGCCCTCTGTCTCCTCCCTACCCCTTCACAGCCTCCCCATCCTTACTCACGCAGCCTCCCGGGAACAGAGACCTGGGTGGCCACGAGCCAGGGTCAGGGTCAGGTTCCTACTCACATTCTTGGAAGCAAGGAAGGCCATACCCTGGGCCACTTGGCTGGAGAAATGAAGCAGGTCCCGGAGCTCCAGAAGCCGTTCATCCCCCTTGTCCAGGTCTGGGGTGGAAAGCGGTGTAAGGGCAGCCCTGCCACACTCCCACCCTTTGTCCTAGCAGCCCTTCCCTTTTTTCCTTGTTATCAAGCAAATGGGGCCTGGCCCTGGGACCTCCTTACCTTGCTCAGAGGAGTCATTTGAAGAAGCGGAGACGGGCCTCATCTCCATAGAGGTGTCCACACCCTGGCTGGAGAAGCCACTGTCCCTACATAGGAGAGGGTTGGGGGTGGGGGTCAGCCCCCATCATTGCACTGCTCAGCTCAGGCCTTGGCCTCCCACCACCCCATGGTGAGAGGAATGTCCCTTTCAGATAAAAAGCCCTCCTGCCACACTCCATCCGAGCGAGCATTGGTTTCTGCTTGGCTGTCCCCAGTCTGGGAGCTTACAACTTGTGGTTTTGGGCAGCTCTGCCTGTGAGAAAGTTCTTCACTCTTCCTAATGCCAATCTGCCCCTGAGATTTTCCTCCTGACCGTTGCTCTACCCTCAAGGGCCACAGAGAAGTTGGAGTCCTCTAGCACTGGAGCATATTTGAGGGCCCCTTCTGAGTCCTCTCTTCTCTAGACACAGTGCCTCTCACCCCTGGCTTCACATTAAAATCACTTCGGGACCTTTTAGGACCAGGGTAATTACTAATAGTGTAGAAACTCTAGGGGCAAAACAGTCATTCACAGATTTAAATCTCCCCAGGTGATCCCAAAGTGCCCCCTAAGCTGAGGCCCACTGGTCTGGAGCAGTGCTGTGTAAACTCTAATTCATGTGTAGGTAAATCACCCCGGAATCTGCAATGCAGATTTTCAAGCAGCAGGCCTGGGTGGGTGGGCCTGAGGTGGTGCATTTCCAGCAGTCCTCAAGAGATACGTATGAGAGCACACTTGGGGTGGAGTTTGAGAAGCACTGCTGGAGACTGAACCGCCACTACTGCCCCTCACATTCCAACCAGATAGCATCTCTCTCCCTTGCATCCCCTCTGTGCTACAGATGTGCACCTTGACAACGTCCATACTCTAGTGTTCCCAGAAAGAGAAGCCAATGCTGTATTTATGATCTGACCACAGCAAGACCTTCCCCTCCCTTGTTTTAGAAACTATACTTCTATTAACGTAGCCTGGGATCATTTTGGCAGAGTTGGTTCACAGACCATGTGCCCTCAAAATTACCCACTCTGGGAATACTTTCTCCATCTGTGTATTTGAAGAGGGAAGCTAATAACTTCTTTTGATGCTCATTTTGATTGATCTTCAAAGGTCTACTGTGTGCCACCCTCATAGAAGTATCAGGAAATCAGAAGAGGAAGCGAAAAATGGGGGAAGGAGGCCCCATTTTTTAGGACCCTGGGTGAAGAGATGGGCTCCTTCCCTTTTGCCTCCCCAGGCGTGGCAGCTGACAGTGTCTAGGATGAGGGCACAGTGTACACCCTTCTCATTCTGATCCTGCCCTGGCCCCACAAGCCCCTGAGACAGAGACCTCCAGGACAGTAGTGTGGTTTGTGTGAACGCTGGACTGGAAGTCAAGAGGGCAGGATTCTAGTCCACACTCTGCCTCTGCCCCTGACTCATGTGTGACACGAATCTTTCCACTTCCTCTCTTTGGTTCCCCATGTGGCTCTGTCCATCGGATGGCTCTGTTCTGGATGGCTTCCAGGAGTCACAGCGCCACAAAACAACAGAACTGGAAAGACCCTGAGAGGTTCAACACTCTTGACAGCTTGGCTGGGGAAACAGGTCCAAGTGGGCCGGGGACCTGGCCACAGTCACGCTGTGTTGTCTCTTCTTACCCAACGATTCACACATCCTGTCCCCACTCCCCCATGGCAATGTGGAACACTGGTGTTGGCGACTCAAGTGGAACAGGTTCTCTGCAGCATCGTCAGCACAGGCTATGGGAGAAACGGGTGACGTCTCCCCACATCTGCCTATCTCCTTCTCTCTTTTTTGAGACCGAGTTTTGCTCTTGTCACCCAGGCTGAAGTGCAATGGTGTGATTTCAGCTCACCACAACCTCTGCCTCCCGGGTTCAAGTGATTCTTCTGTCTCAGCCTCCCAAGTAGCTGGGATTACAGGCATGTGCCACCATGCCTGGCTCATTTTGTATTTTTAGTAGAGATGGGAATTCTCCATGTTGGTCAGGCTGGTCTCAAACTCCCAACCTCAAGTGATCCGTCCGCCTCTGCGTCCTTAAGTGCTGGGATTATAGGCGTGAGCCACTGCGCCTGGCCACATCTGCCCATCTCTGACTAGGGCTCCAGGCACAGATCTTGGCTGATCTTTTACACACACTGGGTGATTTCATTGACACGTCTCTACCAGACCATAAGCTGCTTGTCTTTGCCCTCTACCCTCCCACAACATGGTAGGTGCTCAAATATTTGTTGAATGAAGGGAGTAGAGAGACAGAGGTGCCCATAAAACCTGTGGTGGCTACTTCCCATGGCACAGGTGGCAGTCGAGGGCCACACAGCCACCCCATCCTGAGCTGGCTTTCAAGACAGACTTGGGTCCCACCTCCCAGACCTGGCATTTCTGCTGTCCTTTGCCAGGGGCTACCTGTGGACACGTTTCTTCTCCAGGGGGATGTTCTTATAGTCGGTACCTCCCTCAGGGCCCTGGCCAGGGCTCAGGCTGGGTCCCAGCATGGCTTCAGTCTTCTTTCGCAGAAAGTTGAGCAGGTCGCCATAGCAACAGTACTCTGTGATGACCAGTAGAGGGCCTAGAGCAGCCAAGCATGTGGGGTGAGGCAGGTGCTGAGAGCTCCCTTTCGCAAACAGGAGCATGGGTCTGGGGCAGTGAGGTCACTGGACCAGGACCTGGCACAGCCGAGTTCTAACCCGAGCTCTGTGAGCAATTTTCCCTGTGCCTCAGTCATTCCATCTGTTTAAAACAGACAACCTTAAACAAAAATTTAGCCCAAGAATTATTTCTTTAAAGGAAAACTATGGCAGCTCAATGCAGGTCAGAGCTGCTCTTGGTGAAGAGGATGTGGGGCACTCAGAGTCCCAACAAAGCCCGGGGCACCTTTGTTGGCAATGGGGAGAGTGTCGAAGCATTGTTGAATGGAGGCTTAAGAAGTAGGCGTTCAAGCAGGGGCCCAGGAGCTCTCACATTCATCTCCTTCTCCAGGGGCTCCAATGCTACCTATCAGTCTCTATGCCTCAAGCTGCCCGTGCAGCTCCTGACTAGTCCAGGAGATGGGGCCAGGAGTTTAAGGAATGCTGAGACCAGGATCCCCCTGGCACTTAGAGCAACAGGATCCTGAGAAGGGGAAGATGGAGCAAGGTGGCCCTGGGGCCCTCATATTCCCCATAGGCCCCAAGACCTTGGCCCCATGCACACCAAGGCCCTTACCTCCATGGGTGCAGGCTCCCAGAAGGTTCACGATGTTCTTGTGCTGGCCCAGGTGGCTCATGATCTTCAGCTCGGACATGAGGGCCTCCTTCTCATCCGTGTGGGCCGTGGCTGGGAGAAAGGACCACAGGTTCCACAGACAGGGGACATAGCACCACACAGATACATGGGGTCCAAATGCAGAGACCCATGGGAGCAAGCAGGGGGTACCCCAAGACCCAGAGAGGCCAAAAGAAGAAGGAAAAACGCAGACACACAGATGGGAGAGAAGAGGGATGGGCCTGTCACTGAGCTGGTCTTTGAGTGACAGGAAGCCAAACTGTGGCCAGGCCATGCCCCTAGGTGGCCTCTCTGTACCCCCAGCCATTTTGGAGCTCAATCAGAAGCCCCTTGACACCTAAAGGGTGACCAACACCTTTTTTTTTTCTTTTTTGAGACGGAGTTTTGCCCTTGTTACCCAGGCTGGAGTGCAATGGCGTGATCCTGGCTCACCGCAACCTCCACCTCCCAAGTTCAAGCAATTCTCCTGCCTCAGCCTCCCAAGTAGCTGGGATTACAGGTATGCACCATCACACCCGGCTAATTTTTCTATTTTTAGTAGAGATGGGATTTCTCCATGTTGGTCAGGCTGGTCTCGAACTCCCAAACTCAGGAGATCTACCCACCTCGGCCTCCCAAAGCGCTGAGATTACAGGTATGAGCCACTGTGCCTGCTCAACCTAGACCTTCTTGGAGCCAGGAGTCAGAGGTGCCTGGAGCTCACAAGAAAAGCCAAGTCCTTGCCTCTTAGCTCTGTCCCCCAGGCTTCAACAGGCTGAAATGTGGGCAATGCCTCTTGTGACACCAGGGCCAGCCTACCCCCAGCATCTACCACCTCCCACCCCTTCCCTCGTCCCCCCTCCTCACTCACACTTCAGCATCTTCACGGCCACCTTCACCACCGCATCTTCCTCGCCCAGACCAAAGGCCAAGGCCTCCACCACCTTCCCAAAGGCACCGGCTCCGAGGATATTACCTGCCATGCACACAGGTTCCTTAGGTCCAAGGGCCCACGGGCTCCCCGCAACCCCCACAGGCCCCGTGATAGGAAGGTGTGCTGCCATCTCACCAAACTGCAGGTTGTTTCGGGGGAACTCCCACTTCTCATTGTAAGGCAGCTGCGTGGGGTCGATGAAAGTGTAACTGTTACCCTGATAGCTCTCAATGATCCTCCAGCGGACCTGGTACTTGGGCTTCTGCAGGAGGAGGAGGAAGCACATGGCAGCTGGGGCTGGCAGCTTGTAGACCTCGTCTCTGATCCCCAAGAGCAGGGGTGTGGGCAGTCCTGAGGCACCCAGTGGGAGAAGGCAGGGCAAGGCCTGCTATGGGCTGAGAGAAGTCATATCTTCTCATGAACATGGCACTGAGAGCATGTTCCTGCTTGACTCTGCCTTCTTTGTGACCTTACCTTCTCAAAGCCTCAGTTTCTCTATTTGTGTATTGAAGAACTTGGACAGAACAATCTCTGAGGGCCTTGATATCTCTGATAATCTGGTAATTCCTCAGCCAGGAGGGAGGATGGAACGTGATCTGTCCATCTCTTCATCCATCCATCCGTCTGTCTGTCCATCCATCTGTCCGTCCGTCTGTCCATCCACCCACCCATCCACCCTCCCATCCAAGTATACTTTTTTAATTGTGGTAAAATAGATATAACATAAAACTTAACATCTCAGCCATTTTTAAGTATATGGCTGAGTAGTATTACGTAAGTTACATTTTACATTGTTGTGCAATCAATTTCCAGAGTTCTTTTCATCTTGCAAAACTGAAACTGTTCCCATTAAAGAACTCTCCATTCCTTCCTCCTCCTCCTCCGGACTGTGGCAACCATGATTCCACCTTCTGTCTCTATGAATCGCACCGCTCTAGCTGCTGCAGCTCAGTGGACTCACACAGCATGTGTCTGTCTATTGGGGTTGTCTTATTTCACCTAGCATAATGCCTTCGAGGTTCATTGGTGTTGCAGCATGGGTCCGAATTCCCTTCCTTTTTAAGGCTGAATTATAATAGTCCCATCCAGATATTTTCTTGAGCATCTATTTGTGTCAGGCACGGTTGATTTGGAGTTGAACAGGACAAAGTCCCTGCCTCTCCATGGAGTTTGCGTTCTAGTGGCTGAGAGAAGCGTTAAACTCAAATAAATGTATATGTAGGAAGTTTGTGAGTGGTGCTATGAAGCAAATAAAGTAAGAAAAGTCAGGGAAGGCCCCTGAAGAGCCTGCCATGCGACCGTCAGAGGAAGAATTTTCCAGGAACAGGGCATGCAAATAGCATCCGTGTAGCCTTGACATGGGAATGATCCTGGCAGGTTTGAGCTACAGGAAGGCACCCATCATGGCTTGAGGGAAGTTGGGGGAGGTTCCAGAAGCAGGAAGGCTTTGAGGGCTATAAGGTGAGTGGGTTCCCTTCTGGGATTTTTTTTTTTTTTTTTTTTTTTTTGAGACAGGATCTCTGTCTCCCAGGCTGGCGTGCAGTGGTGCAGTCTTGGCTCACTGCAGCCTCGACCCTCCAGGTTCAAGCAATCCTCCCAACTCAGCCTCCCAAGTAGCCAGGACTACAAGCGTGTGCCACCACACCTGGCAAATTTTTGTATTTTTTGTAGAGCTGGAGTTTTATCATGGCCCAGCCTGGTCTTGAACTCCTGAACTCAAGCAGTTTGCCTGCCTCGGCCTCTCGAAGTGCTGGGATTACAGGCGTGAGCTACCACGCCTGGCCGGGCAGTGAGAGGCCCTGAAGGTTTGACACAGGTGAGTCACCATCTGACTTTACTTTTTGTTTTTGAGACAGGGTCTTGCTCCTCCACCCTTGCTGGAGTGCAGTGGTGCAATCTCAGCTCCCTAGGCTCAAACTCCTGGACTCAAGCAACCCTTCTAGCTTGGCCTCTCAAAGTGTTGGGACTGCAGGCGTAAGCCATCGCACCCAGCCTTGACTTTACCTTGTTGAGAGAGAGAGAGACCGTGCCCACTAGACAGTGAGCTTTTGGAAGGCCAGGACTTTTGGAAAGACCTGTTTCCTTCCTTAGGCTCTCCATGCTGTTACCAACCAGCCAGGGGAGGCTCAGTGCTGGGATGTGGGGAGGAGGAGCAGCTTCCCCTGTTTCTTGCCCGGGGGCAGCTGTTGGAAGGGGGCATCATGCCAAGCGTTGCCCATGAGAAATGCTGATGAAAGACCAAGTTGAGGGGGGATGTAGAAGCTGGGCTGGGGCAGTGGAAGACACTGAGGCCCTGGGTCAGCAGCGTAACTCTTTCTGGTCAGACCTTGGGGAGGGGAGCGGCGTGGCTGCACTTGCAGCTGGGCCCCTTCCCTGGGCACCTGAGCTACAAAGTTAAAGGAAGTGTGGACCGGTGCCAGGGAGGAGGCTGGCCTGTAGCTGCCCGGTTGAGAGAAAAGATTCCAGTCATGTCCTTTGCAGCAACATGGCGCAGCTGGAGGCCATTATCCTAAGCGAATTAACACAGGAAGAGAAAACCACATACCTCGTGTTCTCACTTATAAGTGGGAGCTAAACACTGAGTACACAGGGACATAAAGATGGCACCAACAGATAACAGGGGCTACTGGGTGGGGGGAGGGGATGAGGGTTGACAAACTGTGGGTGCTATGCTCAGTACTGGGTGACGGGATCCACATCCCAGAGCTCAGCGTCACGAAGCATACCCACGCAACAAACCTGCACATCTACCCCCGAATCAAAACTAAAACATTGACATTCTTAGAGAGACAGGGAGGAAGATTCCAGCTAACCATCACGAAGAACTTCTGGCTGGTAGTTAGGGAGAAAAGACTGCAATTAGAAATCAGGAGGGACTCACTTCCGGGATCTGATTCAGGAGGTGGACTACAGGTGAACTTCAGCGTGTGCTAGAGCTTGGGGGAGAGTCTGAAATGTGACATGGAGAGAACGCTCCGAGCCTCTGAGGATCCAAATCCTGCCCGTGGGTGCTTTCCCAGCCCAAAAGACAGCAGCAGGGCGAGGAGGGGAGTCTTTGACCTCTCCCAGCTACTTCCATCTCTAGGAGCCTCTATGGCCAAGACCGTTTTTCCTTCTCACCATTTCTCCTTCCTCTGTCCCTCCGCAGCTGGGCTGAGTCAGCCCCCTCCCTGCCCCCAGCTGGGCAGGGAGCACTGCTGAAAGGGAGGGGATCGACGAGGAAGAGGTTTGCTTGGATTCTCAGATCTCTGAATCCTAGGCTCCTATTCCTGGAAGTGGACCAAGGTGCCTTCCGCCGGCCTCAGGAACCCTCCCGTGCCCCTGCTGGGCCTGTAAACCTCCCAAGGCACCCGTGCCGTTCCTGGACAAGGGTCATGGATGTTTACCCCGAGGCGGCCTGTCCTCTGAGGAAAAGCCATGAGTGAGAGGTCAACAGGTAGGGATGGGCCAGGCTTCCTGAGAAGTGTGGAGGTAGTTGTCATGATAGCTGTGAGTTCTTCCTGAGCTCTTCCTGGGAGCGGGGCGCTGGGCTAGACGATCAAAGCGCGTCACCCCATTGATTCCTCGCAATGGGCCTAAGCCCCAGGCCCACCCGGACTTCCTCCCTTCCGTCCATCCTCCCCCTCCCCACCAAAGGGGGCATGGAGACATCCAAGTCCCACCCCAAACCCCAGTCTAGGCCTGCTGGTTCTGGGTGAACGGATGCTCTCTGTCCCAGGAAGGTGGAGATCTGAACACTTCCCAATAGAATCTTTGGAGACCCTCCTGCTCCTCCTCAGAGCTCAGTTCCAGCACCCAGAATTGCCATCTCTCCAGTGGCCTCCGTTCCCTCCCTTCCGCACCGCCTCATCCATTCCTTTGTGCGCCTCCTTCTCCAGGGGAGCCTGCTGACTCCTGCCCTTTTCTCTTCCCCCTCAGCCCTCTTTGTGGTCACTCTGGAGGACAGAAAGGTGATGACTCAGCCCCGAGGCAGAACAAACCCTCCCCACAGACAAGCCACTTCTTTCCCCAGGCCTGGGCAATGAGGAGAGGCCAGGCTGAGTCCCTGGTGAAAGGGCAAGGCTGCGAACCCCATGGGGTAAGGCAGAGGAGGAAGGGAGGGCAGGCGCTGAGGCAGGGGCATGACCACCTTGACCCCTCAAAGTCTAGTCCCAGGGGTGGACACCTCAGCCTAGAGCTAAAGGGTCTGCGAATGGGTATATAAGAGGAGGGTAACTGAGGCTACAAGTCTTCTTCTCACGGCCTTGCATGGGCTCGGGGGACAGCTGAATTTCCTGGACAAGAAGCATAGAAGTGACTGGGAGTACGTGTTCCAAAAATGGTCCTGTGGAGAGGGGGCACAGTGTTCCAAGACACAGCCAAAGGGGCTGGTCAGCCCAAGGCAGAAAGGGCTGCAGGGGGCCCTAGGCCCTTCTCTGGAATCTCTGCACAGCTGTCCTGGCAGCTCTGCGACAAATTTCACTGTCACAGAGGTGAAATTTGCAGACCGAAGTTATTGATCTGAGCAAGGAAGTGGAAATTATGTCCTCCAAAACACATCATAAGAGCTGTGATTATAGATCCAGGGAAGAGGAGACCCAGGGGCCATGAGGCAGTTTTCAGTTCCATGTAGGGAAGAACATTGCAAAAATTGGAGCTGCTCAGAGAAGGCACGGGTGGCCACGAGAGTGAGTAAGGTCCTTTCCCTGGAGGTGGGTGGGCTGGGCCAAACAACTGCTGTGGGCGCGTAGTCAAGGAGATGATGCCCAACCTCAGGCCTCCCCCTCCTTCTGCCATCCCAAGATGCATGAGCTAACTCTGGTTCCCCAGCCAACTTCCTCCTGGGACAAGAGCATGCAGCTCCCATCACGGAAACTGTCTGCCTCCAGCACCCTGGTGAGTCGTCTGTGTGCACTGTGGCACGGAATACTCACAACCGCCTGTTAACAATCCCATTTTACAAATGGAGAAGAGACTTAGAGACGACAACTTTCCCATCATCCCGTAGCCACAGACGTAGGATTTGGACAGATTCACTGAAGTCCAAGCCTCTGGCTCTTAACTAGACCATCAGGAGGCTCTTGGCATGTCAGAGGAGGAGGGGCTGTTAAAGAGTCCTCAGACCCATGGTATCAGAGGGGAAACTGAGGCCCAGCGAGGACAGCGAGTCAGCTGAGGTTACATGGCAAAACAGTGTCAGAGCTGGACCTAGATCCTGCGGCCTTGACCAGGGCTGCCCTCAGAGCAGCCTTCTCATGCTGGGTGCTGGCAGGAGCAGAGAGCCCAATCCATGTGCTCCTGGGGCTCCCCAACATCCCTTCCACCCTCCCCACTTCAAACCCTCTTCTCACAAAAGCCCCAAGGGGCTGTGGGGAAGAGGAGGCAGGCAGCCAAGGGGACACAAGATGGATCTCAGCCCTTGATCACACCACTCCCTTGTTCAAACCCATGGACAACCTTGGACCTACAGGATGGGGTCCAACCCTTCAGACCCCCAGCCTCACCCTGGTCTTCCCCTCGCCTTCCCCTCTGCACACTCCCCAGAGATACCCTTTCCCTGAATCTCATCTCCCCTGCTACATCCCCCGTCCTCCAAGGCCTGTCCCACAAATGCCAGGCCACCTCCTCCAGGCAGTCTCCCTTATGCACCAGCCTGAAAAGTCCTTCCACCTCTGACCTCCCACAGTCCTCCGGCCTGGTCCTGTCAGCTTCTGATCACATCGCACATGGTCTTTGTGTGGGCAGGCAGGTGGTGGAGGCCTTGGGCTCTGGGGACAGAAGCCCCTGGGGCCCAGTGCCAACCATATCCCTCGGCCGCCTGGGGGGTTTTTTAACCTTGCTGAGCCTCAGTTTCCTGATGGGTAAAATAAAAACGTATTCCCTGCCTCCAGCTTCTTGTGAGGGTAAAATAAGATGAATCAGCATTTCACCAAATGATTGGGACATGCTTCAGAGTGAGTCCCCCCTCAGGGTTAAAAACCAGACTCTGCCTTTGACCAGCTGTTGATAAGAGCAACTGTCCCAGCCTCTCAGAACCTCAGTTCACAACTCTGTAAAATGGGCTAATAATACTAGCTACATATAATGGTTGCTGAGGACATTAAATGAGATGATGTAGGTGACATGCTACAGAAAAACGCCCCTCAAATCACTATCACGTACTCGGCGTGCAGTGACAGGACGCGTGCTTAACGTGCAACACGTACTAAATGGCGGCTTTGACTCACAGGACAGTAACATGAATGATGAAGAGGATGGTGATGGTCACAGGTCCTTGTCCTCACTAGGCCACGTGCTACTGAGGCAGGGCTCAGGCCTAGCCCTGGGGACACCACCCCTGTGTGCCCATCTCCTCTGCCCCCTGCTGGGTGCCGGGACCCCCTGGGCGGAGACCCCCTGGTCAGGTCCACGCTGCCCCGGAATGCCGTTCTCTATAACCCGTACCCTTGCTTTCATGGCTGTTTTTTTGTTTGGGTTTTTGAGCTGGGGCCTGGCTGTATCACACAGGCTGGTCTCTAACTCCTGGCCTCAAGCAATCCTCCTGCCTTGGCCTCCTGAGTGGCTGGTATTACAGGTGTGCCTTTGCTTTCATGGCTATCTGATTAGCATCCATCTCTCACACTTGATAGTAAGCCCTATGAGGGCAGAGCCTCAGAGGCCACCCAGCAGCCGGCTCATGTTGGTATACAGCAGGCACCCACTAAAGAGCTGTTAGCAGGCTGACTGACTGAGGAGGAGGGTGAGTCCTTGTGGCCTGGGGGTACCGTCCCTGTCTGGCTCGCTCAGGTGCCTGGCCGCCCCGCCCCGCTCCGCTCCGGCTCACCTGCTTGTACTTGTACAATAGCAGCAGGAGCAGCAGCAGCAGCAAGGCCATGAGGGACATGCAGGCGACCACCACCGGTGTGAAGAGGAGCTCATCTGGGGGAAGCATGTGGGCTCCTGGAAGGCACGAAGCAAAGGAGTGAGCAGGCAGGGGCACCTTCAAGCCTCCTCCCCAACTGAGATAAGGCCTGCACATGGCCCCGAACACAGTGCGTGATCAATAATGCTTGTTGACTGAATGAAGCATCCCCCACTGGAAGCCTCCGGGGCCTCTCCCGCAGACCCTCCCGCAGAGGGAGGCAGGCCGAGAGGACAGCCTCTCCAGCTCTGCTCACGCCCAGCCCCAAACCTGTCCACAGTCACAGCCTCCTGTGGCTGGGGTCGGGGCCTCTGGGGTCATGTGGTCTCGCCCTCTGCTAGTGCAAGAAATCTCTCTGCGGCAGCCTGGCCTGGTGCCCGGCCGTTGCTTACACGCACACCCCCAGTGATGGGAGGCGATGAGTGTGCACTGCACTTCCAGGAAGCTCGGTCAGAAAGACCTGCTGGAGGTCACCCTGCAGCCTCCCTCGCCTGCATTTCCCCTGCAGCTCCTCCACGTGCCCTTTGGAATCACACAGCCCTTCTGAGGGTCTGCAGGCCAGGCCCATGGCCCCTGGGTCTCCTCTTCCCTGGGTCTATAATCCCAGTTCTCATGATGTGTTTTGGAGGACGTAATTTCTACTTCCTTGCTCAGATCAATAACTTTGGTCTGCAAATTTCATCTCTGCGACCATGCCCTAGGGAATGACGCCCGGCCCTGTGCACAGCACAGCCTAATGCTCTGTTTTACACAAAGGCTCCTTACCAGCTGGTCCTGTGATTCTCAGAGGCCTACAGCATCCTCAGCTTTTGACTACCAGGCTGCAGCACCCACTGTGTGTCAGATCCTGGCCTCTGCCTGGCTCAGAGGTGGTCACTCGTGTCCCCAGCTGCTGGCCTTGGAGCAACTGCTACCAGGGTCCACTGTGTTTTGGAGGGACTTTTTAGGAGGTGTGTGACATTGAGCTTAGGGAAAATTATAGTTATTTTCTAGGTTTGTAGGAGTTAATCAAGATAATCCCTGTAAAGAGCTTAACACAGTGCCTGGCACAGCAGAAGCCTTCAACAAAATGTTGGCTTTATTACAATATACAACCTCCAGCAGTGAGACCCAGAGTGGCCACAGGCACTGCACGCAGTTGGACCCTGGGAGCAGTTGCTACAAGGCCAGCAGCTGGGGACACGAGTGACCACCTCTGAGCCAGGCAGAGGCCAGGATCTGACACACAGTGGGTGCTGCAGCCTGGTGGTCAAAAGCTGAGGATGCTGTAGGCCTCTGAGAATCACAAGACCAGCTGGTAAGGAGCCTTTGTGTAAAACAGAGCGGCAGCCTGTGCTGTGCACAGGGTGACCGTCATTCCCCGGGGCAGCCTCTTGCCCAGCAACCCCAGATGGACAGACTGTATCTGGAGCAGGAGGGTAGTCAACCGGGGAGACATGGAGAAGACGGGCGGGAGCTGGCCCTGAGCTGGGGATGGACCTCGCTTCCTTGCTCATTGCCTGCCTCCCTCCCTTATCAGACTCTAAGCTCTGTAGGGGCACTGCTTCCCTGCATCGGGCACGTGCCAGCACATGGTACATAATGCCTGCACATACTTGTGAACAATGCATGAGTTAGAGTGCAGGGATAAGAGTGGGGGCCGGTTGCTCCAGGCTTTCTTTCAGACCACCCAGTCTTACTGCTTTGGGAGACCTGATGGGCGGGAGGGACTTGGACTGGCCCAGAGAGGTGCTCCTTGGTATTGCTGGGATCTGACCTCGGCTCCCTCAGCAGGGTGGTGGGCCAGTTTCCAGGACCGCCTCCAGTCTCCACCTACAGGAGCAGGGGTGGTGTGCAGAGCTCCCACTCACCTGCAGTGATGGGTATGAAGGTCCAGGAGCCACTCCCCACGCTGTTGTGGGCCCTGCACTCATAGGTCCGGTTGTGCTCTAAGGCCCCAACGGTGAGCAGGCTCTGCACGGTCACCTTGTGGAAGGGCTCCTGGCTCAGGACCTCAGGGTGTGGGTCATCCCAGACCTGCAGCACTTGGGCCTCGTCACACCTGGGAAGAGCAGACTGTGGCTCAGAGCTTCAGAGTTCCCAGCACCAGCCTGTCCCTCCCACTCACGGGGGTACCCAGCCCCTGAGCCCAGGAGAGGGAGATGAGTGGAGCCACTTGCCTATCAGTGTGGCCACTGCACTGCAACCATGTCACGTTGGGCTGGGGGTACCCAGAGGCGCCACACAAAAGGGTGCCAGAGCCATTGATGAAGGTCCATGTGACGCTTACCTCTGGGGGGTCTGAGGAGGAAAGGAGGAGTCCCCAAGTCACACTCTCCCTCTGAGCCCCCAAACTCCCAGTGCCTCCAGGCAGTCCCAGGCCTCCAGCCCAGGCCGTGCTCCGCCCCAGCACTTACATCGAAGGGTGAGCTCAAACGTCAGCGCTCTCCAGCCTCCCGGGTTTCTGGCCAGGAAGGAGTAGCGGCCAGCCTCAGAGGGCTTCAGGCGAGGCAGAGAGAGGGTGAAGGTGTGCCTGCAGAAGAGAAGCGGGCAGTCTTGGTGAGCCCCAGCCTGGTATGGCCCCTGTCAGGATTGCACAGTCAGACAACTGCCTTAAATGGGTTTATTTTTGGTAAAATATCCAGGGCCCCATGACCTTGGCTCAGCCAGGTCCTCAGGCAGGGTGCCACTGAGATATGCAAAAATCACCAATCCTATTTCCTTTCTTGGTTTTCTTATATGAAAGTGTTTTTTTTCCTGAGGTTTAATAGAGGTGACGTCTTTAAGGTTCTGCGAGCCCTGTCGCAGGTCTCCTACTTTGACGGCCATCACTCATCTTTCACAAAAGCTGCACTCCCTACTGAAAATCCCTGAAGTGCCAACCTTGCCAAGGGGGACAGAGAAAGAGGTAAGAGGCAGGATGCAGGGCCCTGGGTTCTCAGCTGTGTTGCTGCAGAGATCGGGGTTCCAGTCGTGGTACTGCTGTGTCTTGGCTGTGTGACCTCAGACAAGTACTTAACCTCTCTGGATCCCGCACTTCCTTAGCTGTGAGAGTGATACTGATGGTTACTAAGTCACAGACTTGGCCTAGGATTAAAGGGACATGTATTTGGGTGCTTGACACAGAATCTGACTCATTGTGGGCACTCAATTTAATGGTGCTCTTCGTTACAGAAAATGCCCAGGAGCGAATGCCAACAACAAAAGTTATCCTTGGCCGATTCTGGGAAATTTTTTATTTTTCCTTTAATCTCTGTTTTGCAATTTGTCCATAATCAGCATGTGTTGTTTAGGTAATAAATACGTTTTTTTAAAAGTCCCCCAGTTCACTGTCAAAATAAATAAAATTTTTAAAATGATAGCAGATTACCAGCTCTTTTTTTTTTTTTTTTTTGAGACAGAGTTTCGCTCTTGTTACCCAGGCTGGAGTGCAATGGCGCGATCTCGGCTCACCGCAACCTCCGCCTCCTGGGTTCAGGCAATTCTCCTGCCTCAGCCTCCTGAGTAGCTGGGATTACAGGCACGCACCACCATGCCCAGCTAATGTTTTGTATTTTTTTTTGGTAGAGACGGGGTTTCACCATGTTGACCAGGATGGTCTCGATCTCTTGACCTCGTGATCCACCCGCCTCGGCCTCCCAAAGTGCTGGGATTACAGGCTTGAGCCACCGCGCCCGGCCTAGATTACCAGTTCTTGCTTGGGAAATGCCTGCAACTGTTACTAGACTAAAATCCATGGTATTCAAAGAGCAGTCTCATCCCGCCAGACCCTGGCAGAGAGAAGCCCTCTGCCCATGTCACTTCTTAAGATAACTTCCACCCCTTTAACTAAAAAGATTGTGACTTTTTTGGATGATTGAAAGTCACCATTATGAACATACCCATCACATGAACTAAAATTCTGTAGCTGTTTGGTGTCTGGGCTTGTCTGCCTTGTGCTGAATGTGCCCAGACTACTGTTTTAGGGGATGGATCTCATGTTCCTTTACTCAATGTCTCTGTGGCGTATGGACCCCGGAAACACATCCATGGACCAGCCCCCTCCAAAGGGCCTACAGATTCCAGATTCAGAAATTTGGCTTTCAATGAGAGGAAGACAGAGATCCTGGCCAGAAAGGACCAGAAGTGAACTGAGAGGAGGAAGATGAGGACAAGAAAACATCCTTGTTGCTTCTGACAATTGACAGGCAGGATTCTGGAAATCAATGAGGTTTGGGCTTCTAGAGCTAGAATGAGAATCCCAAAGAGTTTTGGAGTTGTCTAAGGGGTCAACACAGGGATGACAAACAGATTATCTCACGAGCCAGCTATGCCGGAAGTACTGCCTGGGGCCTGTGTTGAGGAGAACTCTGAGGCCACATCTAGACTCTGCAGGAGAGCGGCAGAAAAATGGATGAGTGTGTGTGGCAGGCACGCCATGTTTCTGCTGCCCTTGATCAGGCTGTACTGTCTCATTCTGAGAGGGCGGGGTAAGAATAGACTATTTTAGGCCAGGCGCAGTGCTCGGGTCTGTAATCCCAGCGCTTTGGAAAGCCAAGGCTGGTGGATCACCTGAGGTCAGTAGTTTAAGACCAGCCTGACCAACATGGTGAGACCCCATCTCTACTTAAAAAAAAAAAAAATTAGCTGGGTATGGTGGTGGGTGTCTTTAATCCCAGCTACTTGGGAGGCTGAGACGAACCCAGGAGGCAGAGGTTGCAGTGAGCCGAGATCGCACCATTGCACTCACCCTGGGCAACAAGAGCAAAACTTCGTCTCAAAAAAAAAAAAAAAAAAGAAGAAAAGAAAAGAAAGAAACGATTATTTTAATACCTGGTATACCTGGTGTGACTGTTCCTCTCAGGGACAAAGCTTTCTTGCTTAGAATATAGCTGCTTAAGCCACTTTGGATGGGAAAGACCCCAAGAACACAGTTCATCAGGGGACTGGAAAAATTTCTAAAATGTGCATGTGGAATACAGAGGATCACGGTAGTGGAGAGATGGAAGCAGAGGAGGTGTGGAGTTATTATAAATTGCACTTCATGGGAAGAGTTTGAGCTTACAGAGACGATCAGCCAGTGAGAAATCCTTGGGACTGGGTGACCGCAATCCTTTACAGAACATTTCATGTATCTGCAATTGTGTGATGTTAATTCCCTCTTCCCCTCCCTCCAAGCCTTTGTATGTGCTAGATAACTTGTGCAGTCATTATCAGGAGTGTGTCTATGAGTGGGGTTGTTTTCTGCATTTAGATTGGCCCCAAGAGAGGAAAATTAATGAGACAGAGTTCTTGAGGGACCATGAGAATGCACACTTCCAAGAAATGGTAGAATTCTTGAGTGGAGCCTTGACTATCACAAAGACGTAGGATGGAGGGGTAAGCCAATTTCATCCAAATCTCAAACACACATGACTAATATTGGGATTCCATGAAGTCAGGGAAAGTGAAACCCAGAAAGGGACTGGGACTTGCTCAAGGTCATACAGCAAGGTTGGGACATGAGCCAAGTGTCCTGATTCTTGCTGAAGCATCCCCCAGGCTGTAGGGCTGTGCAGATGGGAGCTGACAGGTGGTACCTGTATGTGCTGTTGGTGGTGACATTAGCAAGCTTGGGCTCAGGCTGGTGGTCAGAAAAGGGTCCCAGGTAGGTCCAGTTAAAACCTTGCAGGCCTGGGTAGGCCTCCACCATGACTTTGAGGTCGAGCCCCTCACCCACGGTCACCTCCTGGATGAGGTTCTGCTCAGAGCTCAGGTTCAAGTAGGCACTCTCTAGAAAGCAGAAAGACAAGCATCTGGCATTAGTGGGGAGATGTCCTGGTTTATTTGTCCGTTTTGTCATCCACCAATGGATCCAGTCCCTGAGCAGCTATGTCACAGGTACACAGTCCCCACCACCACCCAAGACTCTCTGACACCCCTCTTCTTACCACCCCCTTCAGAATCCCTGGACCAAAACTTTCCTCACTGAGACCCTAGGAGAACCTGGGCAAATTCCTATCCCCATTTGTGCCTCTGTCTCCTTATTTGTGTAATGAAGAGATTGAATATATCTGTGATTTTCCAACTTTTTGAAAACTTTTTGGCAGCAAGAAAAAATACACACACACACACACTCTTCATATGCCATCATCCATTTCCCCTTTACTGGTCATAAGTCAGTCAATACGGCTTCTATATATAGCTCTGGAGTAGGCATGTAACCCAGGCCAGCCAATGAGGGTACTCTGTTCTCTCTGGCCCAGTAATTGGTTTGGGTTACCATGAGTCTATAACACTCCATTCCATGATTTTTGTTAGGGCTCTGGGAAAGAGGAGCCCTCATTTCATTGGGGTCGCTACGTCAGATATTACAAGGTGGGTAGTCAGACTGCTACAAGGGGAAAGCCTTCCTGCAGACTAGGCTCAAAAAGAAAAAGCAGAACTGACAGTTGGGGAGCCATAGATTCTTTCCAGCATCAGCTGAACACCTGGATCCAACTGTTCCTGATGCTGATGTCCATGAGCTTTTTAGCTATAAGGCAAAAAAAAAAAAAAAAAATCCTCTTTTAATTAGGTCAGTTTGAGTTAGTGTCTGTTACTTGTATCTGAAAGAGTCCTGCCTAGTTTCTCCTAATGAAATTTTGCACAGATTGAAATCCAGCTGCTCTTGTTGAATCTCAGGCAAAGGAATTATGGCAAGAACCTCAGTTCACTCAGCCTCTCTCTGCCTGTCATGGTAGCCCTTGACATACCTTCTTAAAACCTCAGGGCTCAGCAACAAGCCCTGAACTAGATGATTTCTAAGAGCTCTTCTCCTTAATTTATTCTGTCTAAAAATCTGAAATTCACCCTTCTGCCCTGACATATGTCTACTCCAAAGACCCCCATGGCTTTCCATTGCCTCCATTATTCAGCTTGGCATTCAAGGCTCTCTTCAGTCAAATCAGGTCTCACTATGCTCATCCAGTCACCTCTCCTCTTCCTCCCCCCCCACCCCCCCCACACACTCTCACACTCTCTACGCTCCACCCACCTGGGTCTCCTAACATCCCTGAACACATCATAGTCATTCCAACCTCGGAGGTTTCGCTCAAGCCATTTCCTCCACCAGGAATTCCATCCTCCTCCTCTTTTTTCTCATAGAGGCCTTTTTATCCTTTAAGACTCACCCCCAGGAGGGAGTCCTTCTCACTGCTCCGGGACACAGCAACCTCTCACTCCTCTGGACTTTTGTTGCCCTTCCAGACTACACACTCATTAGGCACCACATCTGTACTGCTTCATGCATCTGGTTCTCCCACAAGGTAGCTTTCTTCTCTCTCCAACTTGTCTGTGAGTTTCCAGGGGCAAGGCTCTTTCCTTCTTGCTCTGGCTCTCCCAACAATTCATCTGTCTATTATTCATCCATTCGTCCATTCAACCTTCCAAACCCCAACAACTTCCCGCCACCTTCACCATTACCACTCTAGTCCATCCACCACCAGCTCCAGCCTGGACCACTGCGGCAGCCTCCTCCTTCACCTTCCTGCTTCCATCCTTGTCTCCCTAAGACAGTACTCAACAAAGCCCAAGAAAGCTCTGTTAATTCGTATTACATCCAATCCCACCATGTCACTCATCTGCTCAAACCCTCCCACAGCTCCCCATTTCTCTCAGGAGAAAAGGCCCAAGTTTTTACAGTGGCCTCCAAGGCCCTGTGGGATCTGCCACCTCCCCTCTTTAGCTCTCTGACCTGGTCTGAGACCACTCTTTTTCTTGCTGTCACCCCTCAGCCACACTGGTCAACTTGCCTCCTGAACAAGCACAGCCCGGCCGCAGGATGGAGCTCCCTTCTCCTCCAGCAATTTAAGTCTTTGCTCAAATATCAGCTTTCCAGTGAGAACTTCCTCGGTGACCACGCTATTCTGAAGCTGCGAATGCTACATAATTTGTTTTAATAATTCACTTGGCTTATTGCGTGCCTACTCCCAGAACACAGACTTCATGAGGTCAGGGGTTGTATCTGTTCCATTTGCAGCTGTATCCTCGGCATCTAGCACGATGTCTGGCTCAAAGTGTGAATGCACATAAACATGTATTAAGTGACTGCTGTATGCCTGTACTAGAAAGCAGACAGGATTAGAAGCTGTAACTGAGGGACAACTCTAGGTACTTTTGTTCTTCTTCCCCTTGACCCTGCCAAAGCCCCCAGGGCAGAATGGGGTCTGCAGCAGAGCTCACACTCTGTGGCAAGTCTAGTGCCTGCCACGCACTTTTAGGGGCAGTGATGCTCATGATTCTCATCCCCCCACCTCCGTCTCCCATAACATTCAGCACCTGAGGCCTGGCCAGACCTAAATGACTCAGAGCCCGCTCCCACTCTGATGCACTCCCGCCTTGCCTCAGGGTCCGAGTCTGAGACTGCTACAGCCTGTACCCAATCACCATCGCCAGAGACCTGGAGGTCATCCTTCGCTCCCTTCTCTTCTTCATCCCTGCGTCTCAGACTCTTCTACCTGCCACTGGCCATCTCCAGCCTATTCTCCAGCCTCCAGACTCCCACCCAACCCCCACGGTGCCAGGCTGAGCCTTCTCAGATGCTGCCTCCTAGTGCACACTTGGACAGCACCTCATCTGTGTCACACCCTGTTCTAAGTACTTATGTATATATGTATGTATGTATCTATCCATCTTTATCATCTATCCATCTATATCCATCCATTTATCCATCCATCCATTCTTCCATCCATCCATCCTCCCATCCATCCATCTCTATCATCCGTCCATCCATCCATCCATCCATATATACATACATACATACATACATACATACATGAAGGCAGTTACTGTTAATATCTTCATTTTACAGGTAGAAAAACTGAGACACAGGGAGGTTAGCAACCTGCTTAGTCCTTGGCAGAGCCCGGCTGGAACGCTGCCTGGGAGTATGTGCTCATGGCCACCACACAGCGCCTCCTCTGTGCAATCTGAGCCCATCACTCTCCTTTTTTACAATGATCTCCCAACAGGTTAAGATGCAGTTCCTCACTCAACTTAAGACACCTTTACCTCCGACCTCTGCTTCTGCCTCTTTCTCTGCTCCCCTGTGGCCACTCCTCACACCATTCCACCTCCCAGCTACTGTCAGGTTCTTTCAGTATTCCAAATGATCTATGCTCTCTCTGCCTTTGAGCCTTGTCTATGTTCCTCCCTCTGCCGGAAGTACTGTTCCCCTTCCTTTTCCACCCGGCTGCCCAGCTAACCCACCTTTCCTCTTCCCATCCTAGTTTAGAGGCCACCTTCTCCAGGCTTGGGTTGGAGGACCCCTCAGTGTTCCCAGGACACCTTGTGCTTCCCTCATAATCACTGGGTGATCACTGTCTTTTCATGTGTTCATAAAGGAATGCATGAAAGACTGAACAAAGGAAGTCCAGTAGGGAGCTAGACCTCAATCCCCAAACACACACACACACGTGAAAAATGGTGCTAAGGTGCAGCCATGCACTGTAAGAGCTCCAAAGTGGGAGAGAGTCCCAGGAAAGGGTAAGGGAAAGTCCCCGGAGCACGGCTCCTTAGCCAGGCCTGGGATAAAGGAACTCCAGCAGAGGTGTCCTTAGCAGGTCTCCTTCCCTGACACTGGCTTCCTCCTGAAACCCCTTCTGTCCCCGTTCCTGCAGGATCCCTACCGACCGTCTGCCACCACCCTGATGCTTACCTACCACCCAGAAGAACATGGAGGTGGAGCGGCTGCCCCGCACATTGCGGGCCACGCAGGAGTAGTTGCCGGCATGTTGAAAGTCCACTTGATCGAGGTTGTGGGTCAGGACTTTTTGGTAACGGTTGTTATGAAAGTCAGATCGTTGACGGATTGTGAGCTGCAGCCAGAGGGAATGGAGGCAGTATACCAAGGTAGTTGAGGGATTAAAAAGATCTGGGTTCCAATCCTCAGCCTTTAAGGATTCCTATCTGCCTTTCCTCTGGGCCTGTTTCTTCACTCGTAAGATGGAACTAACAGTGAGGAGCAAAGGAGAGATGCATGCACGTGGCTGCTTAGGGCTGTGGCTGGAACACGGCAGGCGCAGGAAGGGAGGGCCTCTTAGAGGCAGCCCAGTGTGATTCCCTCCTGGAATCCTCCCTCCTACTCCTCCCTCTCTCCCTGAATCTTTCTGAAATAGCCATTGTAGTCCTGGGCTTCAAAGGTGGCCTAGGAAACCCTTGCTAAATCAGAAGTGAGCTCACCTGTGACTTTTGTCTACAGGCTGGGGCAAAGGCCATGTGTCAAGGGGACAGAGAACCACCTCCTCTCCCCAACCCCCCAACAAGGTTCAGCAGCACGAGCTTGAGTCCTGGTTCTGCGTCAGCTACTGACTGGGAGTGAGATCTTGGGTGAGTCCACACCCCTCTCTGGAGTCTGAGCTGTGCCTTCAGCTGAGACAGCCAGTTTGGATGGGAGGCCCAGGACTCCCCCCGCCCGGAAACCTGGTGTGCTGGGAGGATGGCCAGACTTCACCTTGCCGACCCCAGGGACTGACCTTGGTGTTGTTGTGTTGGAGGAAGACATCAAAGTCAACGTCAACGTTGCTGGCTGAGCACACAATCTGGGCAGCCTCCCCTCGAATCCGCACCAGCTCTGCAGGCTCCAGTGTCAAGGCTGGCGGCCCTGGGATGACTGAGACCAGGAGAGAGACCCCTGAATACCCAGGCTCCCTGAACATGATGGTGCTGTTGCTCTGCTCCCTGCCATGGGCCAGGTCACTGGCCAGGGTCCCCACCACTGCCCCATCCCAAATCCTGGGAGACTTATCCTAAAGAGACCTTGGAAAGTCCACTTCCTCCATCCTCTCCCCCTCCCCAGTCCCGTCACCATTCTCCATTCTGGATTTCTGCACCAGCCTCCTCAGAGGCCTCCCTGCCTCCCTCTGAGCCCCCATGCCTGCCCTTTTCACAGCAGCCAAAGTGACCTCTTACAGATATAAATAGGAACACGCCTCTCTCCTATGTATGTAAACATTCAGGGCTTCCCATTACTCTCAGAAAATGAGCCAATGTCCTTCCCCCACCCCACCCTGTTTCCGATTGCGCTGACACCCCCACCCCTTGTTCGCTGCACTGCAGCCCCCTGGACCTCTTTCCCACCGCAGGGCCTTTGCCCTTGCCTTTCCCTCCTGGAATACATTTCCTCCCACACTTTGCATGGGAGGCTGTTCTCATCCTTCAGATCTTTTGCTCAAAAATTCCTCAGCGAGGCCTGTGACCAGCTGATGTGAATTAGCCTCCCCAGCACCTCCATGTCCTCCGCTCCCCAGCTCGGTTTCTCACTCATCACATTTGTATTTACTTTCTATTTAATAGTCAGACTCTCTAGTGGAATGTCAATCCATGACAGGAATACTCCAGTGACCAGCACAGTACCTGACGCACAGTAGACCTTGAATTGACATTTATGCCCATTACTGCTCTTGAAGATAATCTAATCCAGATTCTTAAGGCCCAGGGACATGAAAGGACTCACCCAAGGTCCCTGAGGGGGCCATGGCAGAGCTCGGGCCCAGTACTCCTGGCTTTTGGCCAGCCCAGGGCTCTGCAGGATCAAGTGCTAGGAAAGAACCCTAATGGCCTCCTCTGCCCACACAGCTGGGGTCCTTTGACCTCCTGAGCAGGTTTAGTGGCCTCAGATTCAGGGGAATTGGGCTAGCAGCTTCATTCTGACCCTGGCCCTCATTACAGGGACCGATTGCTGTCTCAAGCCCAGGTCCTCAGCCTGGGGCCCTGCTTGCTCTTACCAGTCCTCCCAGAAACCAGAATCCTGCCTGCATCCCAGCAGGGAGAGACTCCACCTCCACTGTCACCTGGCCACAGCAAGCGCCCACCACCTCCTCCTCTTCTCTGCCTCTCGGCTCAGCATCCCTCCTTCGCGCGCCCAGCACCGGGCTTTAGGCAGGCCGCGAGGGGGACGTCCATGTCTGAGGCTGAGCTTCAGTCCTCTTTCCACTCCAGGAACACTCAGGGCCGGTCCCTCCCTCGCCACCTGGCCCTCGCTGTCCCCCTGCTGAAGCAGATCTTCGCACAACCACCTCCTTTATGTCATTAGATTTCAGCTCCTTCTCAGCGAGGCCCCCACCCCACCTGCTCTTTATTTGGCTACCCTGTTGAGTGCTTTTGTGTAGCATGTCTAATGATCGGAGGTGACCTTGCCCACTGAGTTATCTGCTCACGTGTGCTTTGTCTCCCTGCCCCGACACCTTGTCAGTCCCACCCCATAGATGATCGTGGAACCATTAGAGGGAATAAGTGAGGACAATCCGCTAACCCCCATCATGCCCAGTCCCCAGCCACCCCCCATGTGGCTGCTGGCTCTCTGTTCCTGCTCCCCAGGCCTGGCCCCCGGTCCCTCTGTGCCCCACGCACCTTTCTGCACTTTCAGCCGGATGCTGATGGACGTCACCTTCCTGCCACCCATCAGGGCACTGCATTCATAGTACTGGCTCTGAATGTACTTGGCCCTGTGGATGGTGAAGCCGTGCCAGGGCGAGAAGGAGTAGTTGGTGTTGCGCATGAGGGGCCGGCCACGGGAACGCACGAGCGAGACGCCTGCCTCCAGTGCCGGGTCTGTGAGCAGGCAGGGCAGCAGTGCGTCCTGGTCCTCCAACACGACCACCTCCTGTGCCAGCACGTTCCAGGCCCGGGCAGGGTCTAGGGTAGAGGCGGGCACAGGGTTACAACTGCCCTCCCTCCACTGGGCCAAGGAGTATCTGGACATTGGTGACAGGGAAGCTGAGAGAGGCTGATGTTTCATCTGAGGTTACACCTTGCCAGGATATAGTTCGGCGGATGCTTCAGCGTGGGCGCTCCGGAGTCAGATGCACCTGGGCTCCAGTCTAGTCCCATTACGTGATGCTGCATGACCTTGGATAACCCCCCTGCACTTCTAGAAAATGCATCATCATAGACCCGCCTTGCACGGTTATTGTGAGGGCTGCATTACATTAGAAGCTCTGCTCCAGGTCCATGCTCATAGCCAGCACTCGGTAAATGCAGAGCTGAATGGTTACGATTGTTAATTTTAGGACCCATTGTAGTGGGGCCTGCTGGGCCAGGCCTCTTGGGAGGAGGCTCAGATTCCTCACCTTTGACGTAGAGGTGGATGGTGGCGCTGCCTCCCAGGGGGTCTCCAGGCTCAGTGCAGCGATAGGTCCCCGTGTGTTGGAAGGTAGCGTTGTTGGTGGTGAGGATGCTGCTGAGGCCATCAGAGTGCAGGGTCCAGTGAGGTGATAGGGTCCTATTCCATTCCACGCTGCCATTACCTGCACATCGCAGGGTCACCGTTGCTCCTGGCTTCACAACCAGTTCAGGGCCACTGGGCTCTATTACTGGGATTCCCTGACCTGGTAAGAAGGAGGGACAGAAGACAAAATTGAGGTCTGTGGTGTTCCCCTTGGGCCGTCCCTGATTCCAAGACGTGTGGTAGCCTGGCAGGAATGGTGCTGTGCCATCAAGGGATTGCCTTGAACAAGCCCCTGCCCCCTGGTCATTTGCTCAGCTCCCAATCCTCAACCTGCTCAGGGATGGACTGATGTCTCTGAGGCCCAGGAGGTCCCTCCTCTGAGAAAGGGGGCTTGCAGCTTGCTCAGCCTCTCACCCAGGCCTCTGTCCCCAGGGTCCCCAGCCTCCTGCCTCAGTCTCCCCTGCTGTGATGGCATCTTTCTTCTCCCCAGGAATGGACTCTTTTAACCCTGTGTACAAAGTAGATGTATCCCTACCACCGAATGAAGAAACAAATGAATGGAATGTTCATGGCCAAGTCCTCTGGTTTAATTCATATGGGGAAAAAAAATATATAGGATCTTAGCCCAGCAGAGTTAAAGAGGTCCCAAGAATCTCCGGGTGTGCCCACTCCCACCACTGGACATCTGGTCTGTAGCACAGTGGGATGGGAGGTGCCGTGCCTCAGTTTCCCCACCTATAAAATGGGGACAATCGTTTCCCCACCTATAAAATGGGGACAATTATACCCACTCATTGGTATGTTAGGCATTTTAAAGGCATGGGAAGCCTTTGGAACAGCACCTGACACCAAATGAATGGCTCAGTAAGAGTTAGTGACTATGTTTATTACCTAGTCTGCACCCAGCAGCTCACCCCTGCACCCCCACACATCTGTGTTTACTGGGAAGCCAATCTCTTTTAAGGAAAATTTTCTTGAAGGAGAAAAGAGAACTTGAAACCCCCATCAGGCGGTCTGGGAAGAAGGCCCGTTGCCTCTGCAGCATCAGCATTTTTCTGGGGCCTAAAATTAGGGGCAAAGGAGGGAAGTGAGAGCTGATTCAAGCCTCCGAGGGGCTGCCTGGCAACCCCCCCAGCCTGCGTGGGCGGGAACATATTGTTGGCGACGGGCTCAGCCTCTGGTTTCCGCTCAGCCTGTGGCCCTTCTACAGGGATGTTCTCACTTCTGCTTCCCCAGCCTCCTACCACTGCCCTCTCTCCAGGCAGCTAGAGGGAGTGCCACTCGCAGGGCAGCTGCAGGGCCTGGCTCTGACGCTGAGCCACTGGCTGACCCTTCCTATTCCTGGTGATGGGGGCATAATGACAGGCCAGCTCTGAGGGCTTCGGGCGAATTCAGGGTTTCTCCTTTGTTCTCTGCAAATCCTCCTGAAATGGGAATACCCCCCGCCCCCGGCAACCATAGAGCCCAGGATTGGAAAGGTTTCCTCTCTCAAATGCTCTCAGGATGGCTTAATTCATGCTTTGATTTTGTATTCATCAGAATGTACAGCCCCTCTCCCCAAGACTCTGATCAGCAGAAGGGATTGAGTGAATTATAAATACTGCCAAGGCCCTGCCTGGGGTTATAGCCCTCCTATGCAGTGCAACCACCAGCAAGAGGGTCAAGTGTCATTTCTAGCAGTCTTTTAGCAAATCTCAACAGTGCAGGGGCTTCCCTATCACTGCTGCAGCAACCTAGGGCCCTGAGGCTGGAGTTTTATAGCAGGAAACAGCTGGGAGTGTGGGCTCACACCAACTTGGGTTTGGAACTTGGTTCTTCCCTTACCAGCTGGCTGAGTTGCTTAACCTCTTTGAGCCTCAGGCTACTCTTCTGTCTGATGGGAATAATCCCATCTCCCCCCACAAAGAAGTCGGCTGGAAGTTGAGTGAAATGATGTGCCCTGGGCACCTGCTTTAATTGTTACATTTCTAATGTCCCGTCTGGGCCAACTCAAGATTTTAACCTTGGATTCTGTGGTTCCATTTTTCCTTTTCTACACCTGTCTCACGTCTCACAGTGGACTTCTCCTTTCCCTTCCCCCGGCCTGTCTCTCTATACCCTGCCTTGGTCGCTGGGAGATGTGGTCAGGGAGAGGCCTCTGTCCTGTTTGGTCCTATCCTATTGTCCCTGATATTCATGCATGATAGGGCTGATACCTGCAACTTCCAAAGCCAACTTCCCCTGCTGGCTTGGCCCCCATCCTCCTCAGGGTGGGGGTGTGGGCTTATAAACACTAACCAAGGTCCCTTTCTGTACCTGTCCATTCTTCCCCTCTCATCTCCGCTCCCCAGTTCTCCCATGCCCCAACTAACTCCCACTTGCCTGGAAGCCCCTCCATCATCACCTCCAAAATGTGCCCCAGTCTCTTCTCTCCCAACACACACACACACACACACACACACACACACACACACACACAGAGCACATCACGGCTGGACACAGCCCCTCCTCAGCCCAGGATCTCATCGCAGTGATGAAGAGTGAGCCCCTCTCTCTCTCTAGGGTCCTCCAATTCCATCCCCAGTCCCCCCACAGTGGCCCCTCGTCCCCTCACCATTGGTCTACTGGGCTGAAAACTTAGGTTTCCAGCCTTGCCATCTCTTCTTTCTCTTGGGACTGGGCCCTGGACACCCCTCCAGCCCCCCTCCCACACACGATTCCCCTGTGAAGGGAAAATAAAAACTTGGGACCCTCATTCATTTTGCCAAAAGGAAAAAATCAAGCTGAAAGCTGAGTCATGCAAGAAGCTGTCTTACCTCTTGTTCCTAAGCAGACGGCAGCAGATAAAAAGTAAAATACCCCACAGGCAGCTCCTCTATGTTCACCTTCCCTAGGTAAAGGGCCAATGTACTGAGCCGAAATAACTGACCGCTCCCCTACCCGCTCCTTTTCTTTTGCAACATGTGGACTACCACACTCTCCCCTTTTCCCTCCCGCCCACTTTCCCTTTTAAATATTAAAGCCCTCGAATTCATCCTTGGAGAATGGCACAGATGGCACAGACCACAGACTGCTTTGATGACTCCATGTTTTTTTCTCACCAACATGTCCTTAACTTTGGCAAAATAAACTTCTAAATTGATTGAGCCAGGCACAGTGGCTCACACCTGCAATCCCAGCACTGTGGGAGGCAGAGCCGGACAGATTGCTTGAGTTCAGGAGGTCAAGACCAGCCTGGCCAACCTGGTGAAACCCCATCTCTACCAAAAATTAAAAAAAAAAAATTAGCCAGGCATGGTGATGGGCACCTGTAATCCCAGCTACTCAAGAGGCTGAGGTGAGAGAATTGCTTGAACCCAGGAGGCAGAGGTTGCAGTGAGCCAAGATCATGCCGCTGCACTCCAGCCTGGGTGACAGAGCAAGACTCCATCTCAATAAATAAAAAATAAACTATTTGATTGAGACCTGGCTCAGATGCTTTCTGGTTTAAGCCCCACAGGAAGGTTTTAGGTGTGAGGACAGGACAAGGCAGTAAAATCAAACCCGTGGGACTCTCTGAGATGAGGAGAATAGTCTCCCTCTTGATGGGGGTGGTGGGTACACTGTGTGTGCATTTGTCAGACCTCACTGAACTTAAGAACCTGTGTTTTCTAATGTATGTAAGTTGCATCTCAAAATAAAAAGTCCAGGCTGGGCACTGTGGCTCACGCCGGAAATCTCAGCACCTTGGAAGACCGAGGCAGGCGGATCACCTGAGGTCAGGAGCTCGAGACCAGCCTGGCCAACATGGTGAAACCTTGTCTCTACTAAAAATACAAAAATCAGCCAGGCATGATGGCATGTGCCTGTAATCCCAGCGGGAGGCTGAAGCAGGAGGATCACTTGAGTCCGGGAAGCAGAGGTTGCAGTGAGCTGAGATCACGCCATTGCACTCCAGCCTGGGCAACAGAGACTTCATCTCAAACCAAAAACAAAAACACAACTCCAAACACTCAAGCCCAGTGAGATGGCCTGGGCCAGAAACATGGTGAGTGGGCCATCTCCTCCTCATCGGGTACCAGAAGCACCATGGTCCAAGGATCCTCCCGTGAAGAGGCCAGGGTGAGTCTGCCCTTTTTCTCCTTCAATCCCCATCCTCCCCCAAGGTCCTTTTGAATAAGCAGGCAATAGAATAGAAACATGTTTGTTGGGCTAACAAGCCAAGCACAGCAGCCCTTCACCTCTAGTCATGTTCCATGTGATGGAAATTCTGCAGAACTGCTGCTGTCTGGGGACCTCCTGAGACTTTTCAGCCTGTGTCTAGGAGGGCTCTGGCCAAGCAGACTCTCACTGGCCTCTTCCCAATCCCTCCTCTAGCCCTATATCCCTTTCACCCCAAATTCCCCTCTCCTGAGCCCTGGGCCAGAGAGGCCAACCTCTTGTCTCTCCCTCCAACCCCTTACACAAGACTTCCAAGGAAGAACCACCACCCAGGTCAGGCCCTTCCAGGTCAGGTCTTGCATCGAATCATCGAATCAGGCTTGCAGAGCTGGCAGAGCCATCAGGGGCTCTCCAGGTCCTCCTGACTCAGTATAGGTCTAGACCAGCAGTGCTGGCATCTCCCATCTCCGGGGAGTTTGTTGGATGTGCAGAATCTCAGGTCGCACCTGAGACTGACAGAGTCTGAATCTGCACTGTCACAAGATCCTCAGGTAACTTGTATGCACCAAAAGTATGAAAAGCACTGCTCTGGTCCAGTCTATCACTGCCCCCCGGCCCCCAAAACCTGCAATTGAATAGAAGTGGACACTGAAGCCTCAAGAGCATCAGAGGCTTGTTCAGGACATGCAGTGAGTTGATGGTGGAGCTGGGACAGATCCACAGCCCCAGCTAGGTCAGTTCCACCCCATCCACATCCTTTCCCCCCACTACCTCCCCAAAGCAGGTACCACAAACCTGCAGCCCAGTGCTGGGGAGATGAAAACACAGCCTGGGGACACCCAGGGAGGGGTAAGGGCTGAGTCCCTTCATAGGGGAGCCTTCTGTCGCACCCCCACCAAAGTCCCCCACACCCCATTCTGTTCTTACCATGCCAAGCTGTGGCCACCAGCAGGAACGGCAGAACCCCTGGGCCCATGGCCTCGGTGGGGAAGTGGCAGGCAGGTGCAGGGCTGGGAGGTGCCCAGGGCACAGAGCGCCCAGCCACCAGCTCTGCAGGGATCGGGACACCGGACACACGTTCCTCTCCTCTACACTGCTTGTTTGTGTTGTTTTCCTCTTCCTCCTCCTTGGGCTGATCCTCTTCTTCCCCTTTTAGCTAGGCAAGGCAACCACAGAGTTTGGAAATCTTGGGTCTTTAAGAAGAAAACAAAAGCCTTGACCCCCAAGAGGGAGGAGTCAGAGTCTGGGGCAGGGCCAGTCTGAGCCTGGAGGGAGCTAGCTAAGTTTGGGGCCCTTCTGCAAGGGGTCCCGAGAGAAGAGAGACGTCCAAGAGCAGCCAGACAGTCAGTCAGTAGCACAAATGAGGGTCTCCAGAGTGATCAGGCGGCTCTGGTAGAGCCCAAAGAGAAGATAGGTTGTGTGATACTGTGAAATAAATAAATAAATAAATATATGGTTTTTGTCCCCATTTCCTGGCTTACAACTCTTAAAATCCTTGGAATCTCCAAAGTAATAAATGTCTTTTAAAAATTTATTATTATTATTTTAGAGATGGAGTTTCACTCTGTTGCCCAGGCTGGAGTGCAGTGGCTTGATCATAGCTCACTGCAGCCTCAAACTCCTGGGCAGCCTTCAACCTGTGAGAGCTAACGCTATCTCTAGGTAAACGGTGTTCTAATTGAATTGGAGGGCACCAGATTCATATCTGTGACAGAATCTGAACAACTGGTTGATTGCTTGATCTACAGGGCAATATGCCCCATTCCCCACATCTCGTGTCAGAGTATTTTGTGTTGTGAGACTATAGGACGAACAGAGTTTGTTTTTTTCGTATGTACACGTTGGTCTGGGAGAGTCTGGTAATATTGGCAATAAGCTTCCATTTACAGGACACTTACTAGCCAAATCCTTTACCTTCGCTGTCTCCTTCAGTCCTGCGTAACTATGTAAGTGAGTACTATTGTCGTTCCCATTTCACAGATGGGAAAACTAAAGCTCAGAGAGATGGAGCACCTTGAGCTTGTCCATGCTCAAACAGCTGGAGAATGGTGGAGAAAGGATTTGGATCCCAGCAGTCGGGTTGTAAAACTGTCTTTCGTGGGTTACTTACATTGTTTATTTTTATAAAGAATCTAATTGCTCTGCATAATTCTTAAAAAATATAGCATTCCTTTGCTCCCTCTTTTCCCGAAGGCAATTGCTTTCACCTCTTTTAGTTGATTCTCTTGTTATTTTACTTCTTATCTCTGAAGAACATAGTCATTTTTCTTTTTCTTTTTCCTTTTGAGACAGGGTTTGGTTCTATCACTCAGTGGTGTGATAGAAGTGGAGTGCAGTGGTGTGATCTCAGCTCACTGCAACCTCCACCTCTTGGGCTCAAGCCATCCTCTTACCTCGGCCTCCTGAGTAGCTGGGACTACAGGGGCATGCACCGCCATGCCTGGAAGTTTCGTATTTTTGGTGGAGATGGGGTTTCACCATGCCGTCCAGGGTGGTCTCGAACTTCTGAGCTCAAGCTATCTGCATACCTTGCCCTCCCAAAGTACTGGGATTATAGGCATTAGCCACCATACTCGCCTAAAGTTACTTCTTGAAATTGAAAAATTGTGATATAACATTGATCCAGGAAAACGATCATTCCCATGTACTCAGGTGTGTATGTGTGTCTGGTGTGTATGTGTGCATTTGTATGTATGAATGTGTATGTGTGTATAGATATACTTCTTTAGAAAAGCATTCTGAACCTTTAGCAATCATGAATAACAATCAAAGCTGACTCAAGAAGAAAAAGAAAATCCAAATAAACCTATAACAAGGAAAGAGGTTTAATCAGTAATCAAACACCTCCCAACTAAGCAAAACCCAGGACCAGATGGATTCACTGGTGAATTCTCCCAAACATTTAAAGAAGAATTAATACCAATCCTTTTCAACGTGTTTTCCTGATACCAAAGCCAGACCAAGACATTGCAAAAAAACATATCTACAGACCAATATAAATGCATGAATGAATATAAATGCAAAAATTTTCAACAAAATGCTAGGAAACAATCTTTTTTTTAAAAAAAAAAAAACAGTCACTCAGGCCGGAGTGTAGTGGAGAAATCTTGGCTCACTGCAACCTCTGCCTCCCACTTTCAAGTGATTCTCATGCCTCAGCCTCCCGTGTAACTGGGATTATAGGCACGTGCCACCATGCCCAGCTAATTTTTGTATTTTTGGTAGAGATGGGGTTTCACCATGTTGGCCAGGCTGGTCCCAAATGCCTGACCTCAAGCAATCTGCCCTCCTTGACCTCCCAAAGTGTTAGGATTACAGGTGTGAACCACTGTACCTATCCACTAGCAAACCAAATCTAACAGCATATTAAAATGATTATACACCATGATGAAGCGGGATTTGTCCCAGAAATACAATGGTGGTTTAACATATGTAATACATCACATTAATAGAATGAAAAAAATCCTCATATAATCATGTCAGTCGATGTAACTGTAAAACCCAACATGCTTTCATTAAAGCCAAAACAGATCTGCAGCCTCCCACCCCTCCTGCAATGCTCGACTCCAGGATTCCCCTGCTCCCTTCCCGCTCGCCTGCCTGCCATGGCCAACAAAGAAGCAGCCTTCAACAACGCAGTGGAAGAACGAGTGATCAACGAGGGGTATAAAATACAGAAAAAGAACACATATTTCTTTATGATTTGGTGATGACCCATGTTCTGGAGTGGCCCAGCCTACTGCCCAGTGGCCTCCAGATGTAACCAGACCAGAAGGGAAAGATTTCGGCATTCATCGACTTGTCCTGGGGACACACACATCGGATGAACAAAACCATCTAGTTACAGCCAGTGTGCAACTCCCTAATGATGATGCTCAGTTTGATGCGTCACACTACGACGTGAAAAAACAGAATTTGGAGGTTTTGGTTCAGTTAGTGGAAAAATTGAAATAGAAATCAAGATCAACCATGAAGGAGAAGTAAACGGGGCCCATTGTATGCCCCAGAACCCTTGTATCATTGCACCAAAGACTCCTTCCAGGGATGTTCCTTCCTGGAGAGTGCAACCCTAAATTGTGACTCTGCGGACAACAGAAGGCAGGCTGTGGGCTTTCTTGGAACCCAAACCTCAGTGGGCACTTGCTTAGTGCTTCAGATGACCACACCATCTGCCTGTGGGACATCAGTGCCGCCCAAAGGAGGCACTTTTGGTGGATGTGAAGACCGTCTTTAGAGGGCATACAGCAGTAGCAGAAGATGTTTCCTGGCATCTGCTCCATGAGTCTCTGTTGGGGTCAGTTGCTGATCAGGCACTTATGATTTGGGATACTCGTTCAAACAATACTTCCAAACCAAGCCACTCTGTTGACACTTATGTTGCTGAAGTGAACTGCCTCTCTTTCAATCCTTACAGTGAGTTCATTCTTGCCACAGGATCAGCTGACAAGACTTGCCTTATGGACTCTGAGAAATCTGAAACTTAAGTTGCATTATGGGATCTGAGAAATCTGAAACTTAAGTTGCATTATGGGATCTGAGAAATCTGAAACTTAAGTTGCATTCCTTTGAATCACATAAGGATGAAATATCCCAGGTTCAGCAGTCACCTCACAGTGAGACTATTTTGGCTTCCAGTGGTACTCATTGCAGACTGAATATCTGGGATTTGAGTAAAACCGGAGAGGAACAATCCCTAGAAGATGCAGAAGACAGGCCACCAGAGTTGTTTTTCATTCATGGTGGTCACATTGCCAAGATATCGGATTTCTCCTGGAATCCCAGTGAACCCTGGGTGATTTGTCCTTTATCAGAAGACAATATCTGCAAGTGTGGCAAATGGCAGAGAACATTTATAAAGACGAAGAACCTGAAGGAAGCGTGGATCCAAAAGGACAATGGTCCTAGATATGTCCTTACTTCTTGTGATTTTAGACTCCCCTTCTTTTCTTCTCAACCCTGAGATTAACACTCAAAATTTTGAGACACAGACTTTGTTCAGCTATCCCTCTATATAACAGGTGCCACCAATAATGCTTTTAGTCCAAACAGCGAGTGTTTTCTAAATATTAGTGGGAGGGCTTGATTCAGCAAAACCAGAGACTTACATTGACATTTTCTTCAGGAATGTTCTAGTAACAAACCCAGGTCTAAAAGAGCTACAGAAAGGGGAATGTGTGATTACTTTTCTTCTTATGCTCTATCCCAAGTTTTTCAGACTCATTTAAGTAAAGGCTAGAGTGAATAAGGAATAGAGCCAAATGAGGTAGGTATCTGAGCCATGAAGTATAAATGCTGGAAGATTTCACTTTCATTCGGGAAATATGGGGGATTCCAGTCATATAGATTCCTACTCAAAAATCTTGATACCTGACTTTCCAGGATGCAGATTTTCATACGTAGACCAGTTTCCTCTTGGTTTCTTCAGTGAAGTCAGAACTACACATTCCTCTTTCCCCATATATTTTTGCTCATTAGTGTGTTTCTTGAGCTGTTTTCATATGGTTTCTTTCCTTTCTGGGAAATGATGTTTTTGTTTCTTTAACTTGGGACCACCAAGTTGTAAAGATGTATGTTTTTACCTGACAGTTATGCACAGGTAGACTGTCAAGTTGAGAAGAGTGAATCAATAACTTGTGTTTGTTTTAAAAATTAAATAAATGCTTGATAAAAGTTGCTTTATTTTTTCAGGCGTTCATCCTTGACCACCATTTGATGCCATCTCCATTTTGGGTGACCTGTTTCACTAGCAGGCCTGTTACTCTCCATGACTAACTGTGTACGTGCTTAAAATGGAATAAATTGCTTTTCTACATTAAAAAAAAATAAAAAAAACAAAGCAAAACCAAACCCACCCAACAAACTGGCAATAAAAAGGAACAGCCTCAACATGATTAAAGGCACATGTGAAAAAGGACAACTAGCTCAAGGGTGAAGGACAGAGAGCTGGTTCCTTTAGGAACAAGACAGAGATTCCTGCTGTCGCCATTTCTGTTCAACATAGAACTGGAAGTCCTAGCCAGAGCAATCAAGAAGAAACAGAGACAGAAGGCATCCAAATTAGAAAAGAAGAAGTAAAACTATCTCTCTTCACAGATGACATGATCCTATCTTTTTTTTTTTTTTTTTGAGACGGAGTTTCGCTCTTGTTACCCAGGCTGGAGTGCAATGGCGCGATCTCGGCTCACTGCAACCTCCGCCTCCTGGGTTCAGGCAATTCTCCTGCCTCAGCCTCCTGAGTAGCTGGGATTACAGGCACGTGCCACCATGCCCAGCTAATTTTTTGTAGTTTTAGTAGAGACGGGGTTTCACCATGTTGACCAGGATGGTCTCGATCTCTTGACCTCGTGATCCACCCGCCTCGGCCTCCCAAAGTGCTGGGATTACAGGCGTGAGCCACCGCGCCCAGCCCGACATGATCCTATCTATAGAAAAATCCTAAAAGATCCACAGAAAGCAACTGTTAGGGCTAATATACAAATTCAGCAAAGCCACAGGATACAAGATCAACAAACATAACTCTATGATACTGGCAATACTCCAATAAGGAAATTAAGAAAACAATTAAATCTGCAATAGTATCAAAAATAATAAAATGCTTTGGAATAAACTTAACCAAGGAGATGCATGACTTTTACAGTGAAAACTACAAAATACTCTTGAAAGAAATTAAGAAGACCTTAATAAATGAAAAACTATCTCATTTTCATAAGTCGGATGATTTAATAATTAATAAGATGGCGGTAACTCCCAAAGTGATTTATAGGTACAAAATAATCCCTATCAAAATCCCAACTGCCTTTTTCTGCAGAAATGGAAAAGCTGACTCTCAAATTCATATGGAACTTCAAGGGACATTGAATACGCAAAACAGTCTCGAGAAAGGAGAATATGGAGAAGTCACACTTCCCAATTTCAAAACCTACTATAAAGCTACAGAAATCAAAATAGTGTGGCAACAACATAAGAATAGCTATATGGATCAATAGAATAAAGTTGAGAGGAAGTAAACTCTCACATCTATGGACAACTGATATTCCACAAGGGTGACGACACCATTCAATGGAGAATGACCAGTTTTTTCAACTTAGGTGCTAAAAGAACTAGATATCTACCTGCAGAAGAATGAAGGTGAACTCTTATTTTACACCACATATAAAAATTAACTCAAAGAGAATTAAAGACCTAAATATAATAGCTAAAATTATTCAATCCTTAAAAGAAACCAAAGAGGTAATATTCATGACCTTGGAATTGGAAATGATTTCTTAGTTATGTCCCTAAAAGCACAAGCAACCAAAGAAATATAGATAAATTGGACTTAATCCAAATTAGACATTTTTGTGCATCAAAGGACACTGTCAAGAGAACAAAAACACACAGAATATTTATATCCAGAATAAATATATCCAGAACAAATATATAGAATGAAAGTTGTGTTTCCTACAATTCAACAACAAAAAGACAAACAAATTTAAAAATAGGCGAATTCAAGTATCGCATGTCTTTACTTATAAATGGGAGCTAAACAAAGGGTCCACATGGATATAAAGATGGAGAGAATATATTCCAAAGGGGGAAGGATAGAAGGGAATGGGAGGGAGCAGAAAGGAAGTGGAAAATTACCTGTTGAGTATGATGTTCAGTATTTGGGTATTGGGTACACTGGAAGCCAAATCCCCACCACTATCCAATGTACCCATGTAATAAACATACACATGTACTCCCAAATCTAAAAATAATTTTTTTAAAAATAGGCAAATTGAATAGACATTTCTCCAGAGCACATGAAAAAATATTCAACATCATTAATCATTAGGGAAGTGCAAATCAAAATCACAATGAGATACCACTTCATATATACTAGGTTGGTCATAATTTAAAAAATCGTAGAATAACAAGTGCTGGTGAGGGTGTGGAGAAATTGGAACCTTTGTACAGTGTTGGTGAAAGTGAAAAATGGTGCAGCTGCTATAGTAATCAGTTTGACAATTCCTCAAAAAGTTAAACATAGAATTATCATAGGATCCAAAAATATCACTTGTAGGTGAAACCAAAAGAATGGGAAACAGGAATTCAAACAAATACCTGCGCACAGATATTCAATGCAGCACTGTTTACAATAGCCAAAAGGTGGAAACAGCTGATAGACAGCTAAAATGTGATGTGACCATACAAAGGAATATTATTCAGCTACAAAAAGGTATGAAATACCTGCTGCAATGTGGATGAACCTTGAAAACACTGTGTTAAATCAATGAAGCCAGACACAAAATGACATGTGATTCCATCTATATGAAACATCCAGAACAGGTAAACCCATAGAGGCAGACAGTTGATGAGTGGTTACCAGGGGATGTGGGAAGGGGGAATTGGGAGTGGTTGCTGATGAGGTTTTCTTTTGGGGTGATGAAATGTCTTGGAACTAGATAGAGGTGATGGCTGCACAGCATTGTAAATGTCCTCAATGCCATTGTACATCTTAAAATTGTTAATGTTTAATTTTATGTTATGTAAATTTTATCTCAAAAAAACAGAAGGGATAAAGATTACCTTAAACAAAAACTAAGAGAATTGCCAGCGGATCAATACAAAAAAAAAAAAAATGCTAAGGAAAGTTCTTCAGGTAAAAGCAGTAGGATACCAGCTAGAAAGTTGGATATACATTAAAAAATAACAAGTGCTGGAAACGGAATAAAGGTAAGCATAAAAAATAACGTTGCCTTGGGTGGGTGCGGTGGCTCACACCTGTAATCCCAGCACTTTGGGAGGCCAAGGAGGGTGGATCATGAGGTGAAAGCCCACCTCTACTAAAAATACAAAAAAAATTAGCTAAGCATGGAGGCACGTGCCTGTAGTCCTAGCTACTCAGGAGGCTGAGGCAGGAGAATTGCTTGAACCTGGGAGGCAGAGGCAGTAAGCCAAGATCACGCCACTGCACTCCAGCCTGGGCGACTGAGCTAGACTCTGTCTTAAAAAAACAAAACAAAACTGTTGCCTTTTAAATGCTTGAAAAGATGACTATTAAAACAGACATTGAGAAATTTTTTCCTGTCAAGGATCAAATAGTAAATATTTTAGGTTTTGTGGTCATACGCTCTTTAGGGCAACTGCTTAATTCTGCAATTGCAGTGCAAAAGCAGCCTTAGCCAACACATAAACTGTGGAGCATGCTATGTTCTACTCGTACCTTATTTACAAAAACAGGAGGCGGGCTACATTTGGTCCATAGGCTATAGTTTGCCAATATCTAATTTAAAGCAAAACTAGTAGTATGTATTATATATTTATAGCAGATTAAAAGTGAAATATATTGTTGTCATACACCACTTTTACATATGCATTTACAACAATCTCTGCAGGGGATACATTCCAGTACCCGTGGTGTCTGCCTGAAACTGCAGATAGTACTAAACACTGTATATGCTGTTTTTTCCTATGCCAACCGTATTAGTCTGTTCTCATATTGCTGATAAAGACATACCCAAGACTCGGTAATTTCTAAAGGAAAGGAGTTTTAATTGACTCACAGTTCAGCATGGCTGAGGAGGTCTCACAATCATGGTAGAAGGCAAAGGAGGAGCAAAGCCAAATCTTACATGGTGGCAGGCAAAACTGTGTAGGGGAACTCCCATTTATAAAACCATCAGATCTCGTGAGACTTAATCACTACCACGAGAACAGCACGGGGAACACTGCCCCCATGATTCAATTATCTCCACCTGCTCCCACCCTTGACAGCTGGGGATTATTACAATTCAAGATGAGATTTGGGGGGGATGCAGCCAAACCATATCACCTACATACCTATGATAAACTTTATCAATTAGACAAGGTAAGAGATTAACAATAACAATTAATACAATAAGACAATTATAGCAGTATGCTGTGATAGAAGCCATATGAATGTAGTCTTTCTCTCACTCAAAGTGCCTTAATATTTTGGGGCCTGTACTGATCACAGGTAACTGAAATTGCCGATAAGGGGGAACTGCTGCTCTACAAAAGACGGGAAGGAATGGTGTGCAACATACTGTTGTCAGATTCTCATGCTACAGTATATTCATATTTTTTGTTTGTTTTTTGAGATGGATTCTCATTCTGTCACCCTGGCTGGAGTGCAGTGGCATGATCTTGACTCACTGCAACCTCCACCTCCCAGGTTCAAGCGATTCTCCCGCCTCAGCCTCCTGAGTAGCTGGGACTACAGGCACCTGCCACCATGTCCGACTAATCTTTGTATTTTCAGTAGAGACAGGTGTCACCATGTTGGCTAAGCCGGTCTCGAACTCCTGACCTCAGGTGATCTGCCTGCCTCGGCCTCCCAAAATACTGGATTACAGGTGTGAGCCACGGTACCCTGGCCCTTATGCTATATTTAAAGTAACATTTTATCATTTAAAGGTAGACTTTGATTAAGATATATGTTGTAAAACCTAGGACAGTCCCTAAAATTTTTTTTCTCATTTTAATCACTAAAAAATTTTTAAAGAGGTGTAAATGATAAGCCAATAGTGGCAAAGAAACAGAGACATAATGCACACTCAATCCAAAGGAAGACAGACAAAGATGGAAAGAAAGAAGACCAGATGGAATGAATAGAAAACATCTAATAAGATGGTAGAAGAGAGGATTTTAACATGTTATCATAAGAAATGATAAATGTTGTGCTCACTTCAGCAGCACATATACTAAAATTGGAACGATACAGAGAAGATTAGCATGGCCCCTGCGCAAGGATGACATGCAAAAAAAAAAAAAAAAAAAGAAATGATAAATGTTTAAGGTGATAGACATGCTAATTACCCTGATGCGATCATTGCACAATATATATGTGTATCGAAACATTATATTGTACTCCATAAATATGTACAACTATTGAGGCTGGGTGCTGTGGCTCATGCACTTTGGGAGGCCGAGGTGGGTAGATCACCCCAGGTCAGGAGTTCGAGGCTGGCCTGACCAATATGGTGAAACCCCGTCTCTACTAAAAATACAAAATTAGGCCAGGTGCGGTGGCTCACACCTGTAATCCCAGCACTTTGGGAGGCTGAGGTGGGTGAATCACCTGAGATCAGGAGTTTGAGACTACCCTAGTTAACATGGTGAAACCCCATCTCTACTAAAAATACAAAATTAGCCTGGCGTTTTGGTGGGAGCCTGTAAAACCCCAGCTCCTTGAGAGCCTGAGGCAAGGGAATCGCTTGAACCTGGGAGGCGCAGGTTGCAATGAGCCAAGATCATGCTGTTGCACTCCAGCCTGGGCAACAAGAGTGAGACTATGTCTCAAAAAAATAATACAAAATTAGCCAGGGGTGGTCGTGCATGCCTGTAATTCCAGCTACTCAGAAAGCCGAGGCAGAAGAATTGCCAAAACCTGGGAGGCAGAGGTTGCAGTGAGTCGAGATCATGCCATTACACTCCAGCCTGGGCAACAAGAGTAAAACCCTCCATTTAAAAAAAAAAAAAAGTACAATTATCATGTGTCAATCAAAAATAAAATAAAACTTAAAGGAAGCTGGAGCTGCTGTATTAATATCAGACAAAGCAGACTTCTATTAATAGAACTCTCATTTTAATGCCATTTCTTACAGTTTGTACGAAAAAAGAAGAAAATAGAACCCTCATATATGTATTGCTAGTCAGGATGCAAAAGAGCAGCCACTTTGGAAATCAGTCTGGTGGTATCTTGTAAAGTTAAAAGGAAACCCTTACCATAATTCAGTAATCCTACTCCTAGGCATTCCAAGTAAAATGGAAATTGATGTTCACAAAAAAAAAAAAAAAAAACACCTCTAAGTAAATGTTTCTAGTGGCCTTATTCATAATCACCTCCAACTGGAAACAACTCAAATGTCCCCTAGCTGTTAAATGGATAAACAAACTATGGTATATCCATATATTAGAATGCTACTTAGCAGTTAAATAGGACAAACTTCTGATGTACTCGATGACTTGGATGACTCAAATTCTTTATGCTAAGGGAAAGAAGCCAGATTCAAAAGGCTTCATCCTCTATGATTTTACTTATATGACACTCTTGCAAACAAACAGAAAATAGATCATTGGCTGCCAGGGGCTGGAGGAAAAGGGAGAGCTTCAAAGGATCACAGGGGAATTTTTTTGGTGATGAAAATATAGCTTGATTATGACAATGATAACTATGACTATATACATTTGTCAAAAGTAGCAGAATTGCAGACTAAAAAGGGTGAATTTTATTGTGTATAAATTAAATTTTTATAAAACAAATGGGAAAAAAATGTAAAGGGCCAAGAATAACCAAGACAGTCTTGAAGAAAATGAAATAAAACAGGGAATTCTTTCTCTGGTAGATATCCAGAAATATTATAAAGATGCTTAAGACAGTCTGATGTTGCCTCACAGACAGACAAATAGACCGGTGGTGAAAATAAAGATCCTTGTATCTGGGCACAGTGGCATGCACCTGTAGTCACAGTTATCAAGGAGGCTGAGGCAGGAGGATCCCTTGAGTCCAGGACTTTGAGTCCAGCCTGGACAACATAGTGAGAGCCTGTCTCTTAAAAAAAAAAGTCGTAGATATGGATCATATGGACACTTGACAAATGATAGAACCAGTGGGGACGGGGGAGGGAAAGACAGCCTTAAGTGGACCTAAGATCATTGGCTCGCCATATTTTTTTTAAGTACAATTCATTTCCGGCTAACAACATATACAGAAATTAACTCCCTTACCAAGTGTTGACTAAGATTTGGAGCAACAGGAAATCTCATCCACTGCTGGTAAGGGCATAAATTGATACAACCACTTGGAAAAACAACTTAGCATTATTTACTTAGGTTGAAAAAAGTGCATTATCTTACGATCCAACAAATTCTACTCCCCAGCAGGCATACATACAATAGGAATGTGTGCACACGTGTACTAAGATACATAGCAGCCTTTGTCATTACAGCCTCAAGCTGGAAAAAAACTAAATATCCATCAATAATAGAACAGATTAGTAAAAAGTAGTATTTATACAATCATATAATATAAACCAAAAAAACAATGAAATGCAGCTACACACAATTATATGCATGCTTGGCTATATGGTGGCAAATACCTTCTCCTCTTCTGTGGTTTGTCTTTTCCCTCTTTATGGTGTCTAAGGATTGCACTAATAGTCCCCATTCTTTCTTTCAGTACCTGAGCTCTTTGCCATGCGACTTGTCAGTTCCTCTCAGAAAAAAAAGGTAATACCTATTTCTCCATCCCTTAAATCTGGGCTTGATCGTGCGGAAGCTGCTTTGACCAACAGAAGGAGATGGAAGTAAGGGTGTGTCCGTTTCAAGTCTAGGCCACAGAGGTATTGCATGGGGTTCTCCTTGCCTGCAGATCTTGCTGACGTCACTATGAGAAAGATAAGCCTGAACTTGGCATGGCTCAGACTAGATTACGGCAGAGTCCCCAGCTGTCCCAGACATATGAGTAAACCCTAGCAATCCAGCTAGATCTGCTGAATAATGTAGATGAGTGAGAAATACATATTTATTGGTATATGTCACTGCAGATTTGTAGGGTTGTTTGTTGGCTATGCGACAGCCAACTGATAGAGGGAGCTGAGGCAAGCAGTAGGCCTGGGAGGGTTGGATTTTGCCAGCCAGAGGCAGGGAAGAGAAAGAAGGGCATCTGAAAAGAAATGAACAGCAAAGGTAGTCAGCAGGCCCACTAGTCTGCCACCAGCCATCACGGGACCCAGGCAGAGACTAGTGGTACTGGCAATCCCCTCCCAGTCTTCTTCGTTTTTGTGTGCTAGAGGTCACTGTAAGATATTCATCCATAAAGAGATATGCAGTCTCCCTAAATGGAAGGCCCCACAAACCCTTATTCTCTTAATCACAGCCCCTATCCCCACCTCAACCACTTGCACGGGTATGTATATACTCTTCCCGGCATCTGCCTGGGCACGGACATGCTCATCCATCCATCCACCCATCCATCCCATCCCTACTTTATATAGTTTAAAAAATAGTATTATATGCTATTTATTGCATTGGGTCTTTAAAAATCATTCATCTTAGAAATCTTTCCATATGAGTTCATAAAGATTTACCACGTTTTTTAGATTGCTGCACTGTATTCCATGATATGGATGTGCCGCACTTTATCTCACCATTCCTCTAACAAATGGACATCTTAGTTCTCCCTAATTTTTCTCCATTGCAAACAATGCTCAGTGGACACCCTTGCACATGAATCTTTGTGCAAATATGCTGTCATTGGAGCAGGATCCATTCATAAAAGTGGGATTGCCGGGCCAAAGGGTAGGTACGTTAAAACGTGGAGATATTCTTAAATTGTGCCCCCAAAAAGGCCCAGTGGATGTTCAGTCTCACCAACCATGTGTGAGAAATGCAGCATCTCTGATTCTTCCCATGCTGGATATCACTGATCTTTAAAGTTGTTCGCAGTCTGAGAGGAAAAAATGTTCATTCATTGAGGTTTCATGTGCACTTTCTGTATGAGTGGTGAAATAAGCATTTTTTTCCATGTGTGTGTTGGCTATTGGTATTTCTTCTACAGATATCCTTTGTCCATTTTTCGGTTTGGCTTTTTTTTTTTTGCCTTTATTGATTCATTGGACTATTTATTATTTATTTTTTAGACTGAGTCTGACTCTATTGCCCAGGCTGGAGTGCAGTGGCATGATCTTGGCTCACTACAACCTCCACCTCGCAGGTTCAGATGATTCTCCCCTTTCAGTCTCCTGAGTAGATGGGATTACAGGCATCCCCATCGCGCCCAGCTAATTTTCTTATTTTTAGTAGAAGCAGAGTTTCATCATAGTGGCCAGGCTGTTCTCGAACTCCAGACCTCAAGTGATCTGCTGCCTTGGCCTCCCAAAGTGCTGGGATTACAAGCATGAGCCGCTACACCTGGCCTATTGAACTATTTATTTATTATCTGTACTATGTCTGCTAACCCTATTATCAGAAATGCTGAAAATATTTTCCATCAGTTTGTCACTTCTCTTCTAATGTTCTCTTGGTTTTTGTATTCACACAAAGTTTTTAATTTGTAAAAACAGATTTGTGTAGTCAAATCTTTTGTCCTTTCATTTCTGACTTCTGGGTTTCATGTCTTGCTTACGAAGGCTGAACCATTTATTGCTTACAAGGCACTTTCATTTCTATTTTCTCATACAGATTTGGGTCCCAGGCAATCAGTGAAGTGCATAACTCTACTGTATAGATAAGAAAAAGAAGGTCAAGGAAGGTTAGTGACTTATCTCAGCTCACACAGCTACGTTGGGGAAGACTCAGAGCCAGAATCCGAATTTTCAGAGTTGAAGGCCGAGGTAGCCGGACACCACTCCCTGCTACCTGGGTTGTCTCACCAGTACCCCTGTGCCCCTTGGAGCATTTCTGATAGGTCACTGACATCCATCTGTTGTGGGAAGCAGCTAGCCCATGACTCTCTATCTGAGCCAGATCTGCCTCCCTATGACACCCACCTGTTGCCCTGGACCCTCAGGCAGCTCTGTTCCCTGTCCCTTGACAGGCCTCCAGTGATGCAGACAGCCCTTGTGGTCCCCGGAGGTACCACTTCTCCAGGTTCAGCACTCTGGCTTCTTAGTAGTCCCTCCTGGGACATGGTCTCCAAGCCATCTGGCCACCCTTACTCTCGTCAGATCAACAACATGCAAGGTCATCAGTGTGACATTAGCTTCTTAAGTCCAACACATTTGGAGGCAAGCCCCTAAGTGTTGTGACATGGGCACAATCAGATGCCGCTGGGGAACAGAAGATGGAGAGTCTGTGAGGCCTTCCAGAGCAGTGGCATTAGAGCTGGGCCTTGAAGGAAGAGCAGCAACCCTTCAGGCAGAAAGGAAATCCCAGGAGAGGAATAGCATAGGGGCAGAGAGGATGAAAAATCAGGACTCCCCGGGGCCAACCAGAGTGTGAAGGAATGGAGCTGAGATGGGAGTAGAAAGGAGGTGAGGTCCAAGTGCTTAGAGTCCCTGACCACCTGGTGGGGTGCCTGGGCTTGATCCTATAGGCCATGGGTCCTTAATGGCCTGGAGGCCTCCAGAGGGGTGTACCTCTAAGGGAAGTTCAGGGACCGCAGCCTCAGAATCACAAGGGTAACTGTTAAAATGAAGATTCCAGGACCATCCCAGGCCTGCTGACTTAGGGGTGGGAGGTGGGCACCTGCACGGGTAAAGTTCTCTAGCAGACCCCCATGCTCACTCATGGCTGAGGCCACTGCCTTTGAAAGCCCCTGGATGGCCTTGAGGAAAGCTGGGAATCCCTAACATGGATGCAAAGTTTGTATGTGATCTTGGGGTAGTGTGCCCAGCTTTCATGCAATTCTCACCGAGTCCTTGACCCAGGCTGGCAGAGAACCCTCTCTGGTGGCACATGTGTAGGGGGAGGAGGGGCATAACCAGCAAGAGGGGTGGAGGCTACAGTGGTCCTGAAGGAGGGCCTAGGCCACCTTGGCAGGACCTGTCTCTGTCCCCAAGATCAAAGGTTGCTGCTAGTCCTGTCATTTCTATTCATCCAGCTAACTCCTATAGCTCCTTCAGACTCACTACCTCCTGGAAGCCTCCCTATTCCGGCCCAATGGGCGGGTATCCTTATTATGCATCCCAGAGCTCTTGGGATCTGCATCCCAGCATTTTCCTTGCATGGCAGGCTTCAAAGGCTTATCAGGTGCTCACTATGTGTCAGGCAGCATACCCAGTGCTCTTTCGAATTTTCTCATTGAATCCTCAACTCTAGAGGTAGGTGTGGTTATTATCCCTGTTTTACTGAAGAGCAAACCAAGGCCCAGAGAAAAGTCACTTTCCCAAGATCACACAGCTTCTAAGGGTATTTCTGCCTCCTGTGCCTGTGGCATACCAGACCATTCTGATCCACTGATTTTAGATGTATAAAGAGTGAATGAGTTAATGAATGAATGCTGTATCCCAAAGCTCTGTGAGCAGGAAAGTCCTCTGTCCTCCTGGAAAAGTGGCATTTAGAGGCTCCATCTTTTCTCTTTTTTTTTTTTTTTTTTTTTTTTTTTTGAGATGGAGTCTCATTCTGTCACCCAGGCTGGAGTGCAGTGGCATAATCTAGGCTCACTGCCACCTCCACCCCCCGGGTTCAAGTAACTCCCCTGCCTCACCCTCCCCAGTAGCTGGGACTATAGGCGCCTGCCACCATGCCCAGCTAATTTTTTAATATTTTAAATAGAGATGGGGTTTCACCACGTGGCCAGGCTGATCTGCCCACCTTGGCCTCCCAAAGTGCTGGGGTTGCAGGCATGAGCCACCACACCTGGCCTCTTTTCTCTCTCTCTCTCTCTCTCTCTCTCTCTCTTTTTGTATAGGCAAGTCTCATTCTGTTGCCAGGCTAGAGTACAGTGGCAGAATTATAGCTCACTGAAGCCTCAAACTCCTGGGCTCAAGCAATCCTCTTGCCTCAGCCTCCTGAGTAGTTAGGACTACAGGCGCACACCTCTCACTTGGCTAATTTTCTATTTTTTTTTTTTTAACTTGAGGCAGAGTCTCACTCTGTCACCAGGTGCCATGCTGGAGTGCAGTGACAGAATCTTGGCGCACTGCAACCTCCGCCTCCTGGGTTCAAGCAATTCTCCTGCCTCAGCCTCCCGAGTAGCTGGGACTACAGGCGCACACCACCACACCCAGCTAATTTTTGTATTTTTAGTAGAGATGGGGTTTCACCACGTTGGCCAGGATGGTCTCGATCTCTTGACCTCGTGATCCGCCCGCCTCGGCCTCCCAAAGTGCTGAGATTACAGGCTTGAGCCACCGGGCCCGGCCTCTATTTCTTTTTGTCGAGTCAGGGTCTCACTGTGTTGCCCTGGCTGGTCTCAAACTCCTCCTGGTGTCTTGCAGTCCTCCTGCCTTGCCTTCCCAAAGGGCTGGGATTACATATGCGAGCCAGCACACCGGACTCCCTAATATTTTCTGAGTGCTGTTTATGTGCCAGGTACCACACCAGGCTCTTTCCATATTTATCCAATTTAATGCTTTTAACTCATTTTGCAGATGAGGAAACCAAGGCTCGGAGATGTTAGCTCATTGCCCAAGGTCCCACAGCCAGGGAATGACAGAGCTGAGACTAGAAGCAGACAGCCTGGCTGCAGAGCCTATGCTAATGACCACCACACGGCACAGGGTGATCTTGACCTTCCCCAGCAGTGGGTGCGCTTACTGCCAGTGGACATGGAGTGGAAGTGCCCTGGGGCTCAGTGGGGTAAGCCCTGACTCAGGAAGCCTTGGTGATGCTGCTGGGAAGGTGACCAACAAGAATCCCAGACTGACGTTACCCCTTCCTGTGGCAGAGGAACTTTGAGAAGAGTTTGCATGTCAGCCCAAGGACTAAGGATTAGGAAATTCTGAAGTGAATGTGTGGGCCGTGTCTCACTTCACATACTGAGAACCTAGTCCCTGCCTCCCTGCCTGGCTCCTGGACCCTGAAACCTCCAAACCCCAGGTCAAGGACAGCTTAGCCCCCACCCTTCTGCCCAGACAACCCCAACTGCAGCCCATGCCCCGGGACCCAGGAGGTCCCCCACCAGAGAGTGGAGTGGGCCCACGCTAGGAACCAGGGGCCCAGCATCGTGACAGTTTGGCAGCTGGTTCCTCTTTGACCTCAACCAGAAATGTTCAACCACGCCTATCTCTAGGGCTGAGCATTGAGCTCTAGTGTCTGAATTAAAGTACTATGAGGTATTTGCTCCCATTACTATTCCAGCTCCACAATGCAGATCAAGGCCATGTAGCAGGGTTTACAGGAGCCTTTGCAATCTGATCTCTGCCTCTTCTCTCTCCATCCACCCTCCCTGCTGTACTGAACACCTGCAGCTCCTGCATACACCCCCACACTCTTTCTTCCTGTTCCACATACTTCTGCTTCCACCTGGACCATAAGCCTCTCTTTGCCTGAGTCCCTGTCTTGTAGTCTCTCGTGGATCCCTGAGCCTCCGGGCACTTCTTACTACTATCAACAGAAGCACAGCTATGAGGGTGGTTATTGGTGTGATGTCATTCTGAGCCCCTCATTCTGCAGCAAGAGTTTCCTGCTAGGGCCAGTCTCCCTTCTGGTCATCTTTATACCCTCTACGCCTGGCCCTGCCTGGGAGATGAGTGCTCAGTCAATGCCAGATGCATGAAGACATGTGTAAACAATCCAATGAATGCATGAATGAATGAATGAATGAAGAGAGAGTGGAAGCTCTCCGCTCTCTAAAAGCAATTCATTCAGCAAATGCTTCATGAGTCAGGTCTTGTTCTGAGACAAGGAAGGCCAAGGCTCAGAGCGCTTTCCTACGTGCAGGGACCTCACTGCCTGGTGGAAGGTAAGACAAGTAACTAAGAGGTGTTATACAGTGCAGCTGATAATACCTGACATCTATGGACATTAACATGATTTATCGTCCAATTTGGAAACTTTGCGACGGAAAGGGGTGCTATTAATAATTGCATTAATGCAGGAGCATGCAGAAGGACTGTTCTGGGTCATCCTGTCCACTGGGCACACTCTTCATGTCAGCCTCTGGACTGAGCTGTTTGCACAGATTATCTCATTGATCCTCCCAGCCACCTTAGGGGAGAGCTATAATTACTCCATGTTACAATTGAAGAAAGGCTCAGAGACGGTAAGTGACCCACCTGGAGTTACACAGCTAAATGGCAGAGCTGGGTTTTGAACCCAAGAACCCAGAGCCACAGCCCACGTGTTCAACTACTGACCTTCATCAGTGGCTGGGGCTCTCAGGAGGATTGAGGGTAAAGGGGAACAGCCTAGGCTTTGGAGCCAGAAAGACCAGGAATTCATTCCCCACCCCTAACCACAGCCAGGTCCCCAGCCTCTCAAGGCTTCATTTCTTCATGTGTAAAATGGGGAAGGGGCTTTTGACTCAGACCCAGTGAGATAATAATGCAGGCGAAGGGCATGTAATAGGTATTTCCCAGTCACTGTCCCTGGCTCTGGGGACGTGGTGGTGAACAGGTCAGGCATGGTCCTTCCCTTCTGCAGCTCACAGCCTATTGTCAGAGCCAGGAGAGGAACTAGGCCAACGAGGGAGTTGCAGGATGTCCTGGGACCACAGGAGAGAGGAGTCAAGGAAGGCTGTATCCGAGCTGAGAAGGAGTGAGAAGGGTGAGGAGTTGCGGGGGTGATACAGAGAGGAGGAGAGAATGTTCTGAGAAGGAGAAACAGCAGAGCGAAGGCCTGGAGGCAAAAGAGTGCACAGGGTATGGGAGGCTAAGAATGCTGGACAGATGTGAGGGCCCGTAAGAGCCACAGGGTGCGAAGAGAAATCACTTTCAGCTGAGGAGTCAGGAAAGCTTCTTGGAGGAAGAAGCTTTTGCTGGGCTGGAAGCTTGAGCAAGATTTTGACCTTCAGCTGTGGAAGACTGGGCATTCTATGTGGTGAGGGCAGCACAAGAAAGGTGCAGAGGTCAGGAAGCTTGTGGTCCACACAGGGTGGATGGGCCTTGGAGGGTAGAGGTGGGGGAGGCAGTAGGAGAGGTTGGAATCAGGCAGGAGGGGGCCTTGGAGATTCCATGAAGGAGTCTGGACTTCGTTGAGCCATGGGGAGCCACTGAAGATGTTTGAGCAAGGGAGCACCAAGAACATCACTATGCTTCAGGAAGATCAAGAATGAAGAAGAGAAATTTTCAGATGTGGAAGCTTCCCTCTTGTCTCTTCAGAGAGGGAAAAGAGGACTTAGAATTATGTGATTTTCCGGAAACTGTTACTTCCCCATGTTTGTGACTTTTTGAGTTCGTGGAGTGAAGACCCACAAATCTGAAACCAGAGACTGTGGTACTGCAAAGCGTAGCTGGGCAAGAGCAGCCTGCTGTGAAGCCCGGCAGCAGAAGGCGAGGACCCCTGAGCGGGTGGGGGGTGGGAGCTGCTGGAGGCGGTAGATCTCCATGCCGAAAACATGCGGGTGAAGGACGAGCCTGCTGGGAGGGGGTGTTACAGGCAGACACTCTGGCTTCTGTGATGTCCCCAGGTCCCTGCCCCAGGCCAACATCCCCTCACCGGACCCCTACACAGCTGTGGCAGATTTTCTTCCGAGCTGTAGGAAACTCATGGCCCAGAGTGGCCCCAGAACCCCATCCTAAGGAGGAACCCCCTCAGGAAATCCCAGGAGCCACATTCTGTGTAGGCAGCTGGCCCCTGACCGCAGGGCTCAGCCTGCTGCCCACTGTGAGATCTGGAACTGGACTTAGACTTCCCTGGGGAAGGTAGGAGCAAGGAGGCTGGCAGGCAAGAGCCTCCCTCTGGTGACCGTAGCCGAGCCACTTGACGGCTCTGAGCCTCAACTTCCTCATCTGGGCTGATTGCCCCTCTGCTCCTCTCATGGGCTAATTGTGAGGATTAGATGGGACCAGGGGTAGGAGCATAGTACTACACCTCGAGGGACGTGGGCAGAGCAGGGTGGTGAGGGAAGCCTGGGTTTCCTGACGGTGGGATGCCCCGTCTGGGGTGATGGCTTAGCAGAGCTGCAGCAGTGCTGAATTGTACTGTGGGAAGTTTCCTGCCTTGCCAAGCCCTCTTCGTGCTTCTGGTTATGCCAGGGAGAATGTTTCAGCTTGGCGCATTTCTGTCTTCAACTCTTTTTTGTCACTGGCTTATGACTTTTTTCAATAAACCTAAGAGGTTCCATACTTCCTCCACCAGTCCAGAGCACTTAGCTAGAATTCAATAACGTTGTTTCTGTTGTTTTTATGTTTAACTTTCTTAGCCTCCCAGAGCACTATAATATGTATTTTAAAGGGAATTTTTAGACTTCAGTAACATTTTTATTTTATTTTATTTTTGAAACGGAGTCTCACTCTGTTGCCTAGGCTGGTGTGCAGTGGTGTGATCTCGGCTCACTGCAGCCTCTGCCTCCTGGGTTAAGCAATTCTCCTGCCTCAGCCTCCCAAGTAGCTGGGATTACAGGCACCCACCACCATGCCTGTTCAGTAACATTTTAAATCTTTATTCTCTTGACTCAACAACTTTTTGTCTAGAAATTTATGCTATGGAAACAAATATTGAAATATGCAAAAATGAATATGTTTTGTAAATAATGGCCATTGCAGCATAGTTTATAACTCTAAGAAATGGGGAATAGCCCAAATGCCCCTCAGTAGGAGATTGGTTAAATAATGTCTGGCACAGGCTTGCTTTTAAGCTATGCGTGTCGCCCAAAATGAATGAATGAATATCTGTGTTTCCCACGGACCTGTGAGTATGCCCACGATGTATTGTTAACTGAAAAACAACCAGTTGCACAATGGTAGTGGGAGTTTGGCTGGAAATTATAGCTACATTCTATGTAGATAGGTACCGATATGAATATTAGTATGGATATAAAGGAAAAACAACCTTGAAAAATATAAACTACTTATAGTGAGAAGCAGAATTTCTACAAGATAAATTCATACACATAGAGTTATAGTTACACAGAACTTATAGTTACACAAATTAGAAACAAAAGCCATATTCAAACACAAGGAAATATCCTGATGCCCAGTAAAAATAAGTTTTAATTGTAAAACTGAACACTGGAGCTAAAATAGGAGAGGCCTGTTAGAGACGGTGCCCTAATTCAAAGAAGAAGGGGTGACCGGGTGTGGTGGCTCACGCCTGTGATCCCAGCACTTTGGGAGGCCGAGGTGGGCGGATCACCTGAGGTCAGGAATTTGAGACCAGGCCAACATGGTGAAACCTCATCTCTACTAAAAATATTAGCTGGGTGTGGTGGCACGTGCCTGTAGTCCCAGCTACTCGGGAGGCTGAGGCAGAAGAATTGCTTGAACCTAGAAGATGGAGGTTACAGTGAGCTGAGGAGATTTCACCACTGCACTCCAGCCTGGGTGACAGAGTAAGATTCCACCTCAAAAAAAAAAAAAAAAAAAGAAGAAGGGACATGAATGGGGGCTGTGAGGGCCTCATCAGCTGCAGGTCAGGGCCCCGGCAGAAATAGTTCCTTTCATTCTTTCCCTCTTTTTCCAGGAACAAGGACCCTGGCTGTGAGTGTGGTGATGGAAGAATTGTGCAGTCCAAGTGGCTCATCTGTCTGGGAGGAAAGTCCCAGCTCACTCATTTTCCCTGGCCCCACCTGAGGGGAGAGATTAGGAGGCAGGAGTCCAGCAGGGGCCGACCTATGGTGACCCCAGACCCTCCTGACCTCTGCACAGGGGCCCGAGAGGCCCAAGCCCTCCCCTAAATGGTTTCTTCTTATTTTTCTCTAGCTGTCAGATGATCTTAGCCTTCCTCTCTCATCGAGCCCCTTCCTACCCTTTCTCTCAGGGAAACACAGCCCCAGCAGGTCTGGAGACAGAAGACAGTTTTGTCACAGCCTTCCCCAGTCCCTAGCTCTGCAAACCTGGGTGGACTCTTTACCTCTCTGAGTGCTGACTTGAGAGTCAGTCCAACTTTGGCTCCTATCCCATCCCTGCCACGCCGACCAGATGATCTTGAGCAAGTCACTTCAAAACCTCCCTGAATGCACATTTGATTTGATTTGAATGCAGATCAAAATTGTGAAAATAGAACAAAATTTCAGGACCTTTCGAATTTATCATGCCAATGGGAAAAGTTAGGCCCTGGAAACTGAGTCACATAACAGGACTGCTCTCTGACCATTTCCTCCTGATTTTTGTGTTGAGATTGTTATATGTTAACCAGGCAGCCCCTGATTGATTCTTTATTCAAACCTGGGCTAAATGACTGAAAGACAGACACCTGGTGATCCTTACCTCTTTACAAATGAGTGTTAAGCAGCCCCCTTAAATTGTAATCAATAGCAGCCAATCAAATCTTGATTCTCTATGTTAACCTTTGGAAACCGTAATCATGTTGCACGCCCCTGTTTTTGGCGGTATAAACTGTCCTCACCTCGCCACACACACGGAAGCACTGATCACTATTCTCCGGTTTCTCTGTTTTCCTACTGCCCTCACACTTTGCCCTGGAATGAACGTCTTTAGAAAAAAAACAAAACAACAATAGCTTGGACGGGCATCTCATCTGTAACAAGAGCGAATAGTAGGACTTGGGTCATTGGACTGACATGCAGGTAAGATGAGAAAATGTGTGTGATGCAACCACACAGCCCTGGGGCATAGTAACTGTTGGATACGTGGTGGCCAGAGTTCTATCATCCTTCATCTTATTGTGACACCTAGCTCCTTTTACCCGTAGGACAATTGAGGGCTGACGTGGTGTAATCCACTCAAGTTGCCGTAAGGAGCAGGTTGGAGACACAGGGAGCTGAGATCTTCCAACCTCTAGACAGAGGCTTTTGCATCAGCAGAGACAATCCCTGTCTGGAATGTGGGGTAGTTATTCCCTTTACAGGGCAGATCTGGGTATTGCCTCATGCAGCTCCTGCCACGGCTGGAAGAGAAGGCACAGGCTCGGGGTGTTTTCTGAAGCCAGGACCGCTGAGATGGTGGGCTTTGCATGGCCAGGCCTTACAGCCATCGGGTATTTTCCCTGGTGTGGCTCAGCTGCCCCTGAGTTGGTGGCTGGGCCTGTGAGTCAGAGCTGCCCCACGGCTGCTCCATTCCTTTCCCCCCTTGAAGCTACAGCCCCAGACTCCTGGACGCAGTCCAGGGAGGCCTGTGGCTCCAAAATGAGGTCCTTCTGCCACCCACCCAAATGGAGGTGCCCTTTCCTAGCTCAGAGAGAGCAAGGGAGGGCCTAAGGACACAGTGATGGATCTCAAGTAAGATCCCAGTCCCCCTCAAGTGAGCCAAGTACAGGACTCTGGGCCCAGGTGGGAGGGCCGCGAACACCTGCCCAGGTCTGAGACTCCTTGCACTGTGCCCCACGCCCCTAGAAGCCCTATTGCCCTTGGCCCTGTTTGGCTGCCAGGGTCCCACGGGTCTGGACTTGGCAGGAGAGACTATGGCTCATGCTGGCCCCACAAGGGTCAGCTGAGCTGCTGCAACTGTGAGGGGTCTGGGGCCTGCCAGGTGTACACCCCTCTGCCCTCAGAGCCGCAACCTGGCCGCCACCCTGTTCGCTCCCCTGGCCTTACCCTGGCTGCAGTTCCCTCTGCTTCCTCTCTTCCCCTTCTCTCTTCTCCGCCTTCTCCTCACTTCTTGCTCTCATGCTCTTGGACACTCTATCTGCTGTGCTCCTACCTGGAGCCTGGGATCTGAGTGATGACTCATCTGCACTTGGAATCTGAGCTCTAGCAGCTGCCTGTCACAGGCTGCACTGGCCTCAATCCGGGCCTGTAGGTGCAGTGGAGGGGAGGGTGTCCCAGCTGATAGCCAGAGCACAGGGTGGGGGCAGTGAGGCTCAGCACCAAAGCCTCCGAACAGCCCTGCAGCCCCACACCGTCCTGCCCAACTCAGGCCAGGCTCTGTGGAGCCAGAAAAGCCTGCCTGCTTTTCACCTTGGGAAACCAAGCCCAAGGTCTAGGTGGCCCAGCTCGTAGCGAGGGGTAGGAGAGTGAATATCCCCACTTTACAGATGAACGAAATGAGACTCGGAGCTGAAGGGATCTGTCTGGGGACCGAAGTCTGGGTGAGCTGCACGTGCCCCACGCCACACTCCCTGTCCCCCAGGGACAGGAACCCAAACCTGAGAGATACCACAAAGTCTGTGAGTGAGAAGCACCAGGTTTAATATTAAAATCTTTCCCTTAAAAAACCATACACAGGTAGGAAAACTTAACAGCATACAAAATAGCACTTCTGCTGTATAAATGTGAGTTAACGTGAGTCCTAAAAATACTTGTAAACCTAGGTGATTATATCTTTGGTACCGTATTGAGAGCCCACTCCCTCCCTGGACCAACTTTGGGGATCTCAGGGAAGTAAGGTGCCAACCTGCAATGCAGGGCTGGTGCCCAGAAGGGCTGAGCTTCCTGCGCTCCTTTCCCAACCCTCCCTGTGCCAGGGAGTCTTGGCTACAGCCCTTACTGCCCTGGCATCTCCAATGCCCACTGGGCTGAGGACAGTGAGATGTCACCGATAGGTCTGGGCAGTGACAAAACTGTACCCCCACGGAGTACTGCCTCAGGGATGGGGCAGCTGGTGGGTGAGAAGGAAACCCCCAAAGTGTCCACCTCTCACATCCTTCTTGGGGTACCCATCTGAAGCTTCTTGTCCTTTACAAGACACAACTATCCTCATTGTCCCTTCTGTCTTCGACACAGACCTCGGCGCAGGTGCTGGAGTGGTGGGCTGCAGGAGGTGATCTCATTTGCCCTCTTTGTCCCTTTTGCCCAGGATACCCTGGAAGTCATTGTGGGTAGTGAAAGAGGTCCCATGGTCTTCCCATGTCCCTGGGGCAGCTGCCAGGGGCTTTCCAGGACACTGGCTGTCACTCTAAGTCAAGGTCTGGGCAGCTGCGTTCTTGAGACTTGCTGGGGTCCTGAGTCCTCAGAGTGTGATGTGTGGTCTGGAATCTCCCAGGAGCCCAGCTGACCCCCAGGATGGAAGTTTAAGGTATATGGCCTTGCTTCATCTGGACAAATGTGTAACCACCTAGAATAGTCTAGAATGTTAGTGCTGGCAAGGCCCTTGGAGTTAATAGGTCCGACTTGTTCATTTTTCAAAGGGGAAAACCGAGGCCCAGAGAGGGTGATGGATTCCTCCGAGGCCTCATAGCAGGTCCAATGCAGAGCCAGGGACACATATTGGTCACTTCACACTGGCACATCAACATCCTCATCACAGAGGCGGGGCCCATCTGTCCCTGCAGACTCTGGTGGATGGATTAAGACTGAGGGTGATAAAGAAAAAGCCCCAGGACTGATGGCCCTGAAGGACAGGGACAAGGGCACTTGCTATGGCCAGGTGTGCTCCAAGTGCCCTGGGCAAGGGCAGCAGGCTGGGGGTGTCCCGTACTTGGCTCAGCCTCCAGCATTAATTAGGCTGCCTAATGGCCCAGACCAGCTTGGGCCAGGGAAAGCAGAGACTGGCATCACAGGGAGGAGACTGGCTTTCTTCTGGATGAGGCGGCACTGCCCAAGTCTAGGCCCCAGCTCAGCCAGCAGCCAGCAATGCTAGGGTCCCTTCCCTAGCTCCTGGGTGGATAAAAGTGCAAGGAGAGAGCTATGATTCCTTGAGGGGTAGCTGGCTGAGCAGAAAAAAGTTAATTTACCACCTCAATAACCCCAAGGAGGGAATCCCCAGGGTGGGATTCCACCTCCCCACCTATCAGCCAGGGAGAGAATCCTAGATTCTGGGTCACCTAGCCCAACTTTCCCATCTTACATATGGGGAAACTGAGTCCCCTGGGGGAAACCCTGGCTCAGAGTCACTTGGCCTCCCCGGAGGCAGAGGGCTGGTTGTGGCCCCTGCAGTTTTCTTGCCTCCTAAGCCAGCCCCAGGGTTTGGGGCACAACACGTCAGGAGCAGAAAGCTTCCAGAAGGGGACAGCTGATAAGGGCTGACAGGAGGCCCAGCCAGGCCAGGCCAGGAGGTGCTGGGTGCTGGCAGAGGGGGAGCTTCGGGCAGGGCAGGGTGGGGGCCAGCCCCCTACAGGAAGCTGTCCTCAGCTTCTGGCCGAGGTGCGGGGCACCCTGAATCTGGCGGCTGCTCCAGCTTGGGCTCCGGGTCCGGCTCCACCTGGAGCTCAAGCTGGGGCTGTGGCTCTGGTTCCTCCTGGGGCTCCAGGGGGCTGTCACAGGAGATGGTGGAGGAGGTGTTGACTTCATTCAGGGTGGAGCTAGAGGAAAGAGGCAGTGAGTGAGGGCTAGGAAGGAGCCCACGAGGATGATACAGCAGCCACGAAGAGCCTGCGGAACATCCACCCCTGCGCCGTGGGCTTTGCACACTCCGGCTCATTTAACCCTCGTGAAAACTATGCAAGGCCTGCACCGCACGGAAAGTGCGGCTCAGAGATGTTATGTCATTGTCCCACTTCACACAGCAGGGAAGGGCAGGAGCTGGAACTTCGGAGCAGAGTCAACTGGCTCCAAACTTCATTTCTCACCCGCCAGCATCTCCCTCCTCTGCATGACTAAAGGTGTATGCTATCTCATTTAATCCTCGCAATGACCCCCTAATAGAAGTACATTTACTGTTTGTATTTTACAGAAGAGGACACCAATGTTTAGACAGTGAAGCAGCTTGTCTGAGGGCACAAAACAGGGCGAGCATTCATACCTCAAGCTGTGTGAGCAATGCACTTCCCTCCTCTGCACCATTTACCGGCGGTTCGCCTCTCCAAATGGTGGAGCAATGAGGGCCTTCCGGGGCCTTCTAAGGCCTGTGTGCACTCCTTGCACATATGGAGAAACTGAGGCTCGCAGAGGAGAAGCCTTCCCAGGTCTCATAGCGGCCATTGGCAGAGCTGGGACAGAACCCCAGCCTGATGCTCCAGCCACTTCACCTTAGGCTGGATCTTGCTTTGGAGATGGGTGTGGCCTCGTGGGGAGCCCTTCTCTCCAGTTAAGGGGAGATCCTGTGTGGACATTGAGTCCAGGCAACAGCAGAGTCCTCCTATAAAGCCCCTCTGAGCTGTCACTTCACCACTTCCCAAAGCAAAAGAAAACCACAAATCTCCTTCCCAGTCTGAATTCTGTCCTGAATTCCTGTAGGCACCTCTGACTCCTATAACCATGCAGGCTGCCTCTGGCCCCAGGGCATGGTGCTGAAGAACAGAACATAGGCCTCTGGCTGGCCAGGACCCACAGTAACAACTGGGGTCCTGGGGATGCTAAGTAGGTTTGCTTTTTCTCCTTGGGGCTAGTATAGGGCCTGGAGATGAGAGAGTATAGATAACCTCTGGGGGCCCCCCCCCAAAGGAAAAATTACCTTGCAAATAAGTCCCAGCCCATACTTTGTTTTACTAGCCTGCCCTTTCCACCTCAGTGCATCAAAGTTCAAATGAGTTCCGTTCTCTCTTCTATTCATTGGCAGGAATCAGTGCTTACCCTAGGTAACTTACCTCTGAGGCAAGCCTGACACACCACACACACACACACACACACACACAATGCACATGATTGCCTTGGCCCTAGACCACAGTAGCTACCTGGCTAGGCTGGGGGAACCCTCCAGTGGGCCCTCGTCAGCAATCTCGGGTTTCGGGTCAGGCAGGGGGATGATATAGTCATTGTCACCCTCATTGGGCTGCACAGCAGTGTAGAGGACAGAGCTGGTGTCCAGGGGAGACCGGAGGCCATGGAACCCAGGCAGGCGGGCCTGGGACCGAAGAATGGCTGGGTGGTCACTCCTCAGAAACTCCTCATCCACCTGCTGGTACTTCTGTTCCCGGGGCAGGGAGAACCAAAGAAACAGGGATAGTCAGGCCAGAAATGCCTTCAGGGATCTTCTAACCTGGCCCATCCCCCTTTGTATAAATGCTCAGAGGGGAAAGGGATTTGCCCAGACCACATGGCTGAGCTGCCCTCCCACCTCCCATAGAATCTCACAAGGCATGGTGAGCTCAGGACCACCCAGGGAGGGACGGTTATCAGACCAGCACCCAGGACTCTAACTCTTCCCCAGATTCAGGTACAGGCTCTCATGCTACCTCAGCCTCCTTCTGTAGGGCCTCAGTTTCCCTTGCTGTGAAGTGGCAATAACCCTACTCCATCTCCCAGGTCCCTGGGACCATCCCTAGGGGGGAATGTGGAGGTGGGAAATGGACCCAAGGAAGGAGCTGCCTCTGTGTTAAAGGCGATGTGTATTTCTTCCTCACTCCGACCCCTGTTGCTGGACAGGGCAGGGTTTCAGGGTCCTCTTGGCTCCATGGGCCTTGGACAGACAATCCTGTGACAGGATCCAACTGGTCAGGCCATTCATGGCCATGTAATCTGGGGCTATTCACACTTTCTGAAGGAGCCCCATGGTTCGGCATGGAGGCAAAGGCCGGGGGGACGCAGCAAGACAGACAGTGCTACAGGCCCCTCCCTGCATCAAATCAATCAGCTTCCATGTAGGATTCCATTCATAAAGCTCTGTGATGCTAAAATAAACTCACAGCGCCAGCCCATCCCCTCCTACAAGCAGCAGGGAAACTGAGGCCCAGAGAGGACAAAGGTTGGTCCCCTAAATGCCAGCCCATCACACAGAGCCTTGTACTCAGTGTCTGACTTCTTTCTTTGCCCACCACCGCTGCAACAACACAGAGGTCTCTATGCTGCAGCCCCACCCTGCCTCAACACACCTTTTTGTAACCTTCGCCCAGCAGTCTCTCGAGAAGCAGCACCAGCTGGGAGAAGGAGGGCCGAATCTCAAATTTCTCTTCCCAGCACTTCTGCATGATCTCGTAGCTGGGGACAAGGAGAATGGTCAGGGTCTCTGGACCAGGGTGCAGGGGACAAGGCAGGACTGGGGAAGCTGGAGGCTACTGCCTTTCAGAACAAGGTGAGCCACGGAAAGGAGCTGGAGGGAAGTGGCGGATGGGTACATCCAGAGGTCCTGCCTCTGGATGTTCCCTTGGGAGATCTCTCAGCACCCCCACCCAACATGGTCCATGGGCTGACTAGGCCTGGGTGAGCACAGGAGGCAAGCTTGGCCTATAGTTTTCAGCCCTGCCACTTCAGTGGTCGGTTCTTGATGGCGTGTGACCCCACCTAAGCCCTTGAAGGTCAGCTCTGGGACTTTTGCTGGCACTATGGAGCAAGCAGTTGGACATGAGGCTGACACTTCTGGTAGCCATTTGGGCAATGCTGGACTGAAAATGAGGCCACAGAGAGCAAGGCAGAGCTCAGAGCTAGAACAAGAGTTTCCTGATGCCACCCTTTGAATGGCTGGATCCAGTTACACCAAGGCTTTCTAGATCACTGAGCTAACAAATCTCTCATCTTTGGTTTAAGCCAGTAGAGTTAGATATCTATTGTTTGCAGCATAAAACCCTCCCACATGCATGGGGCTCCACTCACATCTCATCGGAGGCGTGGGCAGGCTGGGCCATGCGGTACCCCCGCTTGATGGCATTGTAGAACTGCTCATTCATGGGCAGCTCCGGGTAAGGGGTGCCACCTATTGGGGAACAGAGACGAGAACCACAGGTTCAGGGGTGGAAAGGTGGCAGGGCACCCTCTTCTATAGAACAAGGAGAGCCATGCTGGCCGTGGCATTGGGAAGTGTGGGCTCCTTCATGGGTTCTGGACCGCAGAGACCACAACCCGCCCCAGGATGGACAGCCAGAATGTGAGAGCCAAGCAGGCTTTCTGATGTCACTGTTCAAACCCATCAGTACTCAGACAGGGAGATAAAGAGACCCAGAGAGGGCAAAGAACGTCACACAGCAGGGAGAAGGCAGCAGAGCTGGGACCTGAACCAGAATCCCTGTCTCAGGCTCATCCATAGCCCTGCCAGGCCAGATGCATGAACGGTCAAGGTAGACAACATGTCAGGATGCTGAGGGCTGGGGGAGGAAGCAAGCGCACCCAAAGTGAAGATCTCCCACAGCAGAATCCCGAAGGACCACACGTCACTCAGGGTGGTGTAGAGGCTGTTGAAGATGCTCTCCGGGGCCATCCACTTCAAAGGCAAAAAGGTCTGCAGGGAGGGTCAGGAAGGGTGCTGAGTGCAAGGAAGGACCCCAGCCCCACTCTGCACCTGGGACAGGAGGAGGGTACCTGGTGGGTCCCACCCACAACCACGCCTCCCTCCCATTCCCTGTGAGGGTCCTGGTCTCTGCCCAGCACAGTTCCCATGTCCACCCATTGCTGTCCAGAGGACCAGAGGCTGTTTCTTTTCTCACTAGCTGCGGACAAGGCAGCCCCTGTCCCTGGGGAAAAGCCCCAGGGTCTGAGCAGTGAAGTGGGGGCCCAGAGACTTATCAAGGCACCCCCAGCTCTCATCTTGGCTGCCTTTGATCTCTGTGCCTAGCATGCCACCATCTGGGGTTTGCTGAAAAGTGGGTAGATGAGAGACAGGCAGGATGGTCACATTTTAACCAAACCAATCCCAGCTACTGAGTGTGACCTGTTCATCTGTCCTGCCTTGTCACTTGTGCTTCTTCCTATGCCCACTACTGCTGGGACAACACATTCAGCTTGTTCCCCCCTCCCACACCCTGGACCCATTACAACCAGACTTCCCCACTGTACTTGCTCCATGCACTCCTGGGTGGCTCCCCTTCCTGTCCCTGCACACACAGCTGGGCAGGCACAGCCCATCACTGCTGTCAGGGCAGGCCACGAGGAGCCCCACACAGCTCTCCTATGAGCTGCAGCCACACTGGTTGGGAGGGAATCTGTTCCTGCAGTCACAGGCACACGGTGACAGCCCTGCAGGGGCAGGGAAGGTACTCACACTGCCTTTGGAGATGTAGTTTGAGTCCCGCATGATGTCTCGAGCCAGGCCAAAGTCACAGATCTTGACCAGCTTGCCCTCGCAGATGAGCACATTCCTGGCCGCCAGGTCTCGGTGGACGCACTGGGTTTGGGGAGAGGGGAGCTGAGGCCTTGGGGACAATTGTAGGGAAAGACCCCTCTACATCAAGGGCTTTGGGAAAATGCATCACTGTCCGGGTACAAAGGGCCATCCTGGTGTGCGGGCACTCTTGGAGGACACTGGCTGGCTGGGTGGCCCACATCCCCATGGCCCCCACTCTGCCCCACCACAGCCACACGTACATTCTTGGAGGCCAGGAACTCCATGCCATTGGCCACCTGGTAGCTGAAGCCCACGAGGTCTGTGTAGCTAAGCACTGGAGACTCGTTGATCAAAGTCACCTGACAGGTCCTCTCAGGGGCTACAGGAGAAGCAAAGGGTCACCTGCTATCTCATATCTCCTTCTGGCCCACAGGACCCCTGCCCTTTGGCTCCTGGGAGACTGAATGTCTAAGACAAGTGGCCACTAATCATCTAGGTCTCCCAAAAGGAGAATGATTTTTTTTTTTTTTTTTGAGACTAGTATTTAAATTCACCTACAATGCATCACTCACCTAGGCTGGAGTGCAATGATGCGATCTTGGCTCACTGCAATCTCCGCCTCCTAGGTTTAAGCAGTTCTCTGCCTCAGCCTCCCAAGTAGCTGGGATTACAGGCGCTTGCCACCACGCCCAGCTAATTTTTGTATTTTTAGTAGAGACGGGGTTTCACCATGTTGGCCAAGCTGGTCTTGAACTCCTGACCTCATGATCCACCTGCCTCAGACTCCCAACATGCTGGCATGAGCCACCGCACTCAGCCAGATGAGAATGATTTCTTAATATCAAAATCAAAGCTCTCCTACTTTATCCATGCCCTCACTGGACAGAAACGCTTTTGGCATTAGCCCTTAGGCTACTTTTACCCCGCCTGGCCTGCCTGCCTCTCAGGGACACCAGACCAGCCTGGGGCTGGAACTGGGCCGGCCACTTTCCCTAGCATCCCAAGAGCCCAGGTCCTCCCACACCCCAACTCTCTCACTCCCTGTAGGTTCTATGCCTGTTTTGGACCCATAAACAGGGCTTCCGTTTAGGGGTCCACTACAGAGCAGTTTGGGCCAGGTTGCTAGCCTCAATTTCCACATCTATGAAATGGATACAAGGCTCCCTTCTTCCCAGGGTTTTTGGCAAGGCTGGGCATGTGAAGGCCATGAGCCTGTGTGGGTGTGGGATACTATGTCACTGTGTCCACCCACCAGAGGGAACGTAGTTATCATAAGGGGCCATGTAGTTGGAGGACTCGATGTCTGCATATTTTACGTCTCCTTTCATGTCCAGCATGGGCACGTAGTCCACAGACTCATCCTTGCTCATGTCCATGTAGCCACCGTCGCTCTCCCCGGTCAGGGACACATGGCTGGGGGTAGAGGAGCATCACGGGAGAGCCTGCAGGCTTTGCCTTTCCTTCCCCTCCTGCCGCTGGCCACTCATGGATTTCTTCTCTCACTCACACACTCACTCATCCTCCTTCAATCTGTCTCAATAGGAATGCCCACGGATCCAGCCTTTTCAACCCACCTGCTGGGCCAAGCTGGGCACTGAGGCTGTCAAAATGACAGTTAGAACCCAGACAGCTCACACCCAGAGGCGATTACAGCACCCCAGGACAAAGGTCACAAGTTGGGTGTGTACAGAGGCGCCTTTCTGCGGCCTCCCAAGCACCACCCAGCCATGGTAGTGCCTGGCTGCAACCCAGCATGGGCAGCCAGGAGTCACCCCGATACCTATGCCTGTAGCATCGGCTCCCCAAAGAGCTGTGGGGCTCTACACACATCTGTCTGTGAGCAGGCAAGAGATGAAAAGGAAATTGATCAAAATGTGGGAGAGGGCAGGAGTGAGTTTTCATGCCTTCTGTATGCTTTTCTAAGCTACTCCTGTCTTTGGTTTTGTAGTCAGCAAAAGAACTAAGAAATGTTCTTTTTGGAAAAGATGAGGACAGGAGTTAAGCTCCCTGAGGAGCAGTGTGGAGGCTGATGTGTAGAGGCTGCAGAGAGGAACACAGCCTGGAGCACCACTGTGTACATTGGGAGGCCTGGCTCTCGCCTCACCACAGCCTCTGCCCCCTCCTCCATCACTCTGTGCCCTGGACAGAAGGGCAAACACCCACGACACAGGCATGGCATGTCACATCTGTAGAGGGCTTCGCACAGGGCCTGGCAGGACTGTTATTCCGAGTGATTCTGTCCACTGCCCCGTCACAGCCTCAGCTTCTCCTCCTGGACAAGGGGAGGAGAAGGAGCAGTGCTCCTCAGGTTCCCCAAAGATTCAGTCCCTGGCCTCCCTCCCGGTACCTGGGCAGTGGGAGCCCAACAGGCAGTGCATTGCTGTAGAGCTCCGCGCTGGGCGGGCGGCGCTTGTCGGAGTGGTGCTGCAGGAAGGTGTGCTTGTTGCGGTGCAGGTAGTCCACCAGGTCTCCGTAGCGGCAGTACTCAGTGATGATATAGATGGGTCCTGCGGAGGGACAGGCTCAGAGACAGTCCCTACGGAGCCCTCAGGTGTCCCCTTAAGACCACGAGGCTAATCAGGGGCTGAATGTTGGGGAGGCACTTTGGCATGACAGCGAGGAGGCTTTGGTGCCTTGCAACTCCGGGTTCTTTTCCTGCTTCTGTGGCTGTGAACAAGGTACGTAGTCTCCCTGAGCCTTACCTTCCCCACCTGTTAAGTGGAGCTAATTACACCCACCATAAAGAGCTGTCATGAGGATTAATGAGATAATGTCTTTGTTGGCCAGCAGTGTTAGCTCTTATTGATGTGTTTTCAAACTAAAGCTTACTTTGGAGCCCAGTATAGAAAGCAGATAAAGGCCACTGTTGATAATGATCACTTTAGTAGTTAAATTCAACTACAACGCATCTACTTAAAGTCAATCAGTGAGAGCCTGAAGGTATCTACACAAACAAAAATTTTGAAATGAGTGTTCACTGCATACGTCAGTCAGTCTGTGTACCCAGCAGACTTCTGTATTTTGTTTTGGTTGCATAATGCTGAGGAAAATCCCAAATCTCACAATAAGCAGCTGCAAATGGTGATAACATTTTTTTTTCAGCCTATCTGGCAATCAGAGCTTCAAATAAATACAGTTGGCCACAGAGACAATCTTCTATCATCAATTAGCTCCCAATTAGCAAGCTGGTGGTCTCCAATGGTGGGAGTATAACTCATCTTAATGTCATGTGAACTGTCATTTACTGGTTTACAAAATGTACTGTGAAAATAAAAAAGTGTCAGCCAACACCATGGTCTGGAAGCCACTGGGACTGGTGACCTGACTAATCCTTCAGTGGTGAATGTGTTGTGATTTTGTGAGTTTCTTTCTTTTTTTTTTTTTTTCAGATGGAGTTTTGCTCTTGTTGCCCAGGCTGGATGGAGTGCAATGGCATGATCTTGGCTCATTGCAACTTCCACCTCCCAGGTTCAAGTGATTCTCCTGCCTCAGCCTCCCAGGTACCTGGGATTACAGGCATGAGCCACCGCGCCTGGCTAATTTTGTATTTTTAGTAGAGATGGGGTTTCTCCATGTTGATCAGGCTGGTCTCGAACTCTCAACCTCAGCTGATCTGACCGCCTCAGCCTCCCAAAGTGCTGGGATTACAGGTGTGAGCCACTGCACCCGAAGATTTTGTGATTTTCTAAACCCCACTGCCCTCTGGGACCGTGCGGTGAGGGTGCTGGAGCAGACGGGCATGGACCCTCCAGCGGGAGTGTGCTGCAGTGTGTGGCCTGAGGAGGGGGCAGGCGGGGCCTGGCCTTGGTGGTGGGCACTTTCCCTGAGTCCTCTGGGGCAGTGGGTTCTGTACCTCCTTTGGTGCAGGCCCCCAGCAGGTTGACCACGTTCAGGTGAGGCCCGAGGTGGCTCATGATCTTCAGCTCCGACATAAGGGCTTGCTTCTCACTGCTGCGGGCTGTGGCTGAGGAAAGTGGAGGCCCCAGGCCAGGCCCAGTCATGGAGGCCCCACCACGGGAGCCTCTTCTGACTCTTCTGCCCCACCCTGTGCTGCAAGACCCAGGCAGCCCGGGTGTGGGAGGTGAGCACTCACTCTGAGAAGGGGAAGAGGCCAGGGTAGGGGGAGGTGGGCCAAGAAGGCCAGGTTGAGGAACCCTCTTCCCAAACCAGACTTGGGAGCAGTGCCTGCTGCAATGTGACTGCCCCTCTTGTGCCCACAAATCAGCATCAGGCCACCCTGGGAGAGGCTAAGTGTGTGGGGAGGGGCAGGGAGAGGTGGGGGCCTGATGTGGAAGGCTCCAAGACTACTCACATTTTAGCATCTTGACGGCCACTTTCATCGTGGCCTGAGAATGGCTCAGGCCATGAGCCGTGGCCTCCACCACCTGCCCAAAGGCCCCAGAGCCGAGGGTGCGTCCTAGTGCAGAGACGATCCCTCAGCTCCTGGCCCACCAGGAAGCTGCATCCCCGTCCCCCTCCACCCTTCCTGCCCAATGAGGGGAAAGAGCCACTGTCTTAGGTCAAGTGAGACATTCCTTAAACCCCCTTGGACTCAGGGTATTCCCTAAACAGACGCTCTTGCAACCACAGTGCCCCTGTGCCCCATCTCTCCTGGTGTCTCATCTAAGTTCTGCCTGCTTTCTGCCCCATCTTTAATCTTTGGAAAGTTTCTTCCTTCCCCAAGGGGGCACGCTCCTCTGTACTGCCTCAGCTTCTCCAGTCAGATCAGGCCTGCTACTCAGCCTGTCCTCAATCCTTCCACTTTTGCCACAAAGGGGTCCCATCTCTCAGGGTCACAGGATCGTAGAACCTCAACGCTGGGCAGTTCCTGGGGGATGGTTTGTCCTCATTGTACATAGTAGAAGACGGAGGGCCAGAGAAGGCAAGACATCAGCCCCAGGTCTCATAGCTAGTCATGGCAAGGCTGGGACCAGACCTCAGAGAGTCTTCCCGCCCAACTTGAGTCCCCATCCTGCCACCTGAGGCCTCCCAAGACTGACCCAGCACAAGCTGGTCCCGAGGCAGCTCCCACGTGGAGTCATAAGGCAGCTGCATGGGATCCACGTAGATGTACTCATGGCCATCAGAGCTCACAGATTCAATCACCTTCCATCGGATCTCGTAACGTGGTTTCTGGAGGACCAACCCCAGGAATTGGTTATCAGAAGGGGTCTCGGGCCTTGAGGCCCTCAATTAGGTCCATCCTTCTAGGACACATGGGGCAGGAGACCCTGAGGCCCAGAGAGAGGCAGGGGCATATTTGAAGTCACACAGCAAGTGCTCAACTGAGCCAACGTCTTCATGGGCTCAGAGGGAACAGGGACCAAGGGCTCCCAGGGGAGGTTTCAGGACTTGGCAGACTGAGGAGCAACTGGCAGCTGAGGGCCTGGTTCATGAGAACCTCCTCTCCAGCTTCTCTCCCAGCCACAGAAAGTGACACCAGGTAGGGCACTCGGCTGGATGCAGATGACCCTCCCCATGCTGGGCGAATCAGAAAGATGTAAGCCTAGAATGCTGACATCTGGCCGGGTGTGGTGGCTCATGCCTGTAATGCCAGCACTTTGGGGGGCTGAAACGGGCAGATCACCTGAGGTCAGGGATTCAAGACCAGTCTGGCCATCATGGTGAAACTCCATCTCTACTAAAAATACAAAAATTAGCTGGGCGTGGTGGTATGCGCCTGTAATCGTAGCTACCCAGGAGGCTGAGGCAGGAGAATCTCTGGAACCTTGGAGGCAGAGGCTGCAGTGAGCCAAGATTGTGCCACCGCACTCACCCTGAGCAACAGAGCAAGACTCCGTCTCAAAAGAAAAAAAGAAAAAATGTTGACATCTTAGGGTGTTGGAACCACCCAGGACTGGAATTTTAGAATGATGGAATCATGAGGTGCTGCAATCCTGATTCAGGAAGCTTTAAATGTTAGAATCACAGAATGGTGAAACCTCAGAACAGAACATTGAAATTGCAGCCTAATAGGATCAGAATGCACTTCAGTAGAATCATAGGGTCTCCATGGGTGAGAGCTGGAAGAACTCTGGAGCCCATGGAGTCCACCCCAGAGGTCCCATGCTCCATGGGTAGGACGAGAAGAATGGTGCCTCAGCAGGACCCAGGGGCTTAGAGACACAGAAGGGGCAGGGAATCCTGGATAGCTTGGGCCAGGCTCAGGTTGCCCCAGACTGCTGGGGGTGGAGGCCCCTCGGATACCCAGCGTCACTCTACGTAAGTCCCCACCTGAGTTCCATGCTGAGCCCTGCCTGTGGCCAGATCACGAAGGTCAGAGGGGTGGAATTCACGCACAATAATGATGTGCCAGTCCTCACCCATTAGGCTGGGGAGGGGCTTACCTTCTGCCAAAGCATGATGAGGATGATAAGGGAGATGATGCTGAGGACCACCAGGGCCAGGATGGCTGAGATCACCACCACCTTGAAGGGCAGGGCTGCAAGCAGAGATGAGACCAAGCCATGAGCAAACTGGGCAGCTGCCCTCCCCTCACCCTACCTCTGGTGTCACAGATCCCTCCATACACATCCTGTCCGGAACAGAAGCCCCACCTCCCCATCAGCCTGCAGTGTCAGACCCTCAGTCTCTCCCTCTAGGCCATACATTCAGCCTATCATGTAAATACTCCCTCCCCTCAGTAACTATCCCTACTCAGATCACTGCCGGCCTCCACATCCCTTCAGCCCTGCCAGTCAGGCTGGCCTTGCTGCCAGAGCTCTAGATGGGGTGCAAATCCTGCTCTGGGTTCCTGTCCATTGCCTGGACCTCCCATTAGCGCAGGAGCCCCTGAAGGCTGGGCTGCAGCTCACCTCTCCTCTGAGTCCACACCCTTGCTGGGGCTGCCACAGCTCAGTCAGACTCCAAGCTCCATGCCTGACCCAGTGGCCAGTGAACTGAGTGGCCACTGAGAGAACAATGGCTGAGACCTCCAGCCTGATGAATCCAGACCTCAGCGTGGAGGCTGCTTCCTCCCATCTTCACCCAAAGAGTCCAGTTGGGGTTGGGGTGGTGATGTAGTTACAAAGTAGTGCTCACACCAGCACCCCCAAGCCTTGAGTCTCCTCCACCCTCAAGGCCTCAGCCTCTGCTATACAGCTTCCCACTCTCCCCATTTACCCCTGCGAGACCTGCATCTCCCCTGCCTTGGCCCACTGGCCACCCGTGAGGTCCCCAGGAACTCATTCCCTCCTCTTCTGTCCCCCATCTGTGCTTCTTTCTCCTCAGGGAGTCCTGTCCCACCTCCTCTTTCCCATCCATTGCTATAACCTCAGTCCCTAAAACCACACCTGGCACACGGTAGGTACCTGATCCTATTTGTTTTGTTGTTGTTGTTTGTTTGTTGATACAGGGTGTTGCTGTGGTGGCCAGGCTGGAGTGCAGTGGTGCAACCATAGCTCACTGCAACCTTGAACACCTGGGCTCAAATGATCCTCCTAAAGTGCTGAGATTTCAGGCATGAGCCACCATGCTCAGCTCCATGTAGCGACACTTTTTTTTTTTTTTTTTGAGACAGAGTCTCACTCTGTCGCTTGGGCTGGAATGCAGTGGCACAATCTCGGCTCACTGCAACCCTGCCTCCCAGGTTCAAGCGACTCTCCTGCCTCCCAGGTTCAAGCGATTCTCCTGCCTCTGCCTCCCAAGTAGCTGGGATTACACCACTATGCTCAGCTAATTTTGTATTTTTAGTAGAGACAGGGTTTTGCCATGTTGGGCAGGGTGGTCTCAAACTCCTTACCTCAGGCGATCTACCCTCTTCGGCCACCCAGAGTGCTGGGATTACAGGTGTGTGCCACATCCCTATTTGTTGAATTACTAAGTGAATGTCATTCTTAAGTTTAAAATCTCTGGATGCTTCCCCATGTTATCAGTAAAGAAAAAAGGCCAAATTCCTAAAATGGTACATAAGGCAGAGGCTTCATGACTCTATCTCTGCTTCCATCTCCAGCCTTGTCTCTCACCACGTATCCATTCTCCTTTACCCTTACCCATCCTCCCCATGCCTTCCTCCTCAGGGTCCCAGACCAACATCCATCTTCTCCTCCTTCCTCCCACTCATCACACATCTCAGAACTGGGAGGGAAGCCTGTGTCTTCTAGGAGCCATTGCTGGAGGCATGAAGGAGCCCTCCTGCAACCATCCCAGGCTCGGTGTGCTGGGGCTCAGCTTCTCATTCAGGCTTTAGTCACACAAAAGTGTCTCGTCTGCCTTGGCTCAGAGCTGGGATCTTCCACTCAGGCTGTCCACACTGTCTGCCCAGATGCCCACTTGCTCAGGGAAGGTGTGTGCACGTGTGACAGCATGGGTGGGATGAGGGTATGAAAGAAGCCCACCCATCCACCACAGGGCAGAGGACAGGAGGCAGCTCTAGACAGACACATGCATGGACACGCCCAAGGACCTGCATACACAGGGACCAAGACACCTCACATGGCTTTTGGAGCCCTGCCTGCTCTGGATCTGCCCACCCCTGTAGCTCCATCCCACAGCACTTCCTTCCCCTTTATCTGCCGCCCTTCCAACCCCTAAATTCCACATACTCGATCCTCCATCCAGGTTGAATTGAATTCTTTTCATTTCTAGGAACTCATTTTGCCTCTGGGCTTTTACACAGGCCATCCCCTCTGCCTGGGACACCATTCCTTACCAGGCTAACTTCTCGTCATTTTTTAGGTTTTGACCTAAAGGTCCCTTTTCTAGAATACTTTCCTGAATCCCATAGCTGGGCATGGGACCCCTTCTCCCTCCAGGCTTTGCCCTTAATGTGGTGATCCCGGGGGCGGAGGGGGGGATTGCCAAGTTCCTTGTCTACCTTCTCTCTCTGGACTGTGGGCACTAGGAGGGCCAGGCAGGGCTGTGCCCTTTGACCTTTGTCCTTCAATGAAAAATTGGGTCCTCGTATTTACTGAATGAAGAAGAAAAGTGAATAAATGAAGCACATGTATACAGGTGCATGTATGCATAAGGACAAGCAGGTAGACACACAAAAGCATCAAGACACTGGTAGGCATTGTTTATATGCACAAAAGTTACAGCAGGCATATGTAGATAGGAATTATGCTCGCGCACTTTTCTAGAAAGGGGTGCTCCAATTATACGCTTACAGACATGCACTACGCCAGTTTGCATGCATGCAAAGGAACTGTACATACATTGCTTGTATACATGTATAGGAATCGTGTACCCACAGGTACCTGTATACAGACATACACTGTAGGTTTAAACACATGTCTGGGGATTAGGCATGCTCATGTACATGGCTTACAAATAAACACTTGGTGGGTTTACACACATGGACGGGCAGGGTGCACATGCATGCTTGTACACATACACTCTAGCTGGGGATTGAGCATTCTTCAGTACACGACTTAGAAATCTACACACAGAGGGTTTGCACCTGTGTTCAAGGAAGAGGAATGCTCATGTACATGGCTCACGACATACATATAGTATATGTACTCTTCATTTAAGGAGACAGTGCTATTCATATCCACGGTCTATAGGCTTGTGTTTGTACACATGTGTACCCATAATGTGTACGCTGGAATGTATGTGTTCCTATGCATGTACACAACAGCGTTTCACAATGCTCCTGTTTGCCCCGGGCATGCTACCATGCTCCTTTGGCCTGCTGTGGGTACATGGACACAATACCAATTAGGCAGAGTTAAGGTGGGGGTTGGGATCATCAGGGGCCACCGAGGCTGGGGACTCACAGTGTGGCACCACGATGACCTCCTGTGTGTCCTGGCCCACAGCATTGCGCAGCGTGCAGCGCACCGACATTGGCCGATCCACGTGCTGCAGACGCAGAGTGCTCACCACCTCAAACTCCTGCTCCTCCTCCCAGTATGTCATGTTCGTCTCCAGCTGGCTCTCCTCTTCGGAACTGTTCCCCAGCAGCGTGGGCGGCAGCTCCCGTGGACACCTGCCAGGAGAACCAGTAGGGTTGGTTGCCAGCCCCTTCCCCGTGCAGGCAGGGAAACTGAGGAGAAGCTGGCGGAAGGAACCAGGATGTGTCCAGTTCCTGCTATGTGCCACAGCCTGGTTCCAGGTGGGCTCCTCCTGTGGTCCCTCTACTGGTCAGCAGGGGGTGCTCCTACCCCAGAACTGACAATGCTGATTGCAAAATCCATTCTTCTTTGACCCTCAGGGTCACACAGTGTATGGGGTAGCGGCAGAACCTGCTCAATCCTGCCTCTGTCCACTACTTTAGAATCAGCCTGGCCAAAAGTGCAGAACTGAGCTACAGGACGGATGAGGTCTCTGGGGCACAGCCCCTGCACTGTGCTAGGCCAAACTGCCCAGAGGTAAAAGTAAGGACAAGGAGCCATTTAGGTCATGCAGAGTAGGACCAAGGAGGTGGCGACCTGGCCTCCTAGGATGCAACTCTATGCCTGGAACAATATGCCAAGAAGAACAGGTGGGACTAGATAAACTTCACGAGGTTTTCCAGCCAGCTGGGGGACCCTGGAAGACTGAGGCCCAGGTCTGCTCACCTTTTGAGGTCTCTGCAGGCAGACCAGATGATGTCCGGCTGGGGCATGCCCCGGCCACGACAGCGGACAGTCTGTTCCCCACTGTCAGGGTGGCTCTCGCTTAGCTCCAGCACGCGGACAGGAACTGCATGGAGAGGGCACTGGGTCAGGAGGCGGGAAGGTCAGGACAGTCAACAGGACAGGTCCTCAGGGAGGACATGGCCCAGAGTTTCTCCTGGGGGAGGACTGCAGGTGAACATTAAATACCAGGAATCAGTGGGAAGCCGATGGGTTCCTTCTGGGTACTTCAAAGGGAGCGCCTCAGCAGGGTGCTAGTCTGTCTTTAACACCTCTCTGAGACTTGCTAATCTTCCCTTTTAACAAAGAGAGACTAGGCCTCCATCTCAGAGTCCCTGGCGGACAAGCCCATGAAGCCAGTATTTAATAGCAGTGTTTAGTCTTCTCTGGGTTTATTTTGGTGGTAGCTTTATATTTATGACATGTGATGCTGATTTTCCATCTACAATAGAGAGGTTACATTTTGTCTTTCAAAATAAATTTATTTTTAGAAAGTCAACTGGCAAAACACTAAGTCATTATCATGTCATTCCTCTGCTCAAAACTCTGCCATGGCTCTTCATTTCGGACATAGTAAAAGCCAAAATCTGTACCACGCCCACAAAGACCTCTGGGATCTGCCCTTCTCCCAGGCCCCACTCCGTTCTGACTTCATCTCCCGACACTCTCCCCACCAGCCCCGCTCCGACCACACAGGCCTTTCAGCCATTGCTCTGGCTTTCGCACTGCCCGAGGTACCCTTTCCCCAAATACCCACTGAGCTAATGTCTTCACCTTCTTCAAGTCTTCATGCAAATGTCGCTTCCTGAGCCCTGATCATTGTATCAAAAGTGCAACTCTCACCATCACCCTACGCCCAGCACTCTCAACCTTCCCTACCCGGCCCCTGTTTTTCCTCTCCCACAGTGTTAGTTACCTTCTAACCTATGTAATTTGCTGGGGTTTTCTTCCCTACTGTTTAGCGCTTGTCTTTCCCTACTTGGATGCAAGCTGCACAACGGCAGGGTGGGAAGTTCAAGAACCATGAACAGACAGGCATATGGTAGTTGCTCAGTAAATACCCATGAAGTTAATAGTACAGTATAAGTGGGCTCTGAGAAGGAAAAATCATGGCCTTGGTACATAAGTGCCTGAAGTTTCGGAAATACCAATCTAGCCTGATGGTCTCCTTATACAGCTGGGGAAACTGAGGCCCAGAGGCCAGGTTCACAAGGCAGTGGGTCAGTGACCTAGAATCTATCTCCTGAGTTCCAGGTTCCCTCTCCCACGCCTCCTATGGGTGGGTGGACAGTGCAGAAAGGGAGAGGGAATGGAGGCAGGGAGGGGAAGGAGGGGGGACATGGGAGGGACGTGCTCATCACCATTGATCTGCAGCTGGAAGGAGAGCTGGACCTCAGCATCCTCATGGAAGGCCCGCATGGTGTAGTGGCCAGCCTCTGCCACCTTCACGCGAACCAAGGTCAGCTCTGACACGTACCTGGGGAGCAGGACAGGCAACTGTGAGCTGGAAGAACTCTACGGTTCTCCTCACTCTCCTGGCATAAACAGGAACAAGGCCCAGGGAGGGGAAGGGCTTGCCAAGATCACCTAGGTGTTGGTAGCAGAGCCAGGACTCAAACCCAGTCCCCTAAATCCTTGCCCATAGGCAGTTCCCCTAGCCACGAGGGAGGGTTGAGATGGACTGCGGGTGTGGGTGGGCGGCGTTGAGGGGAAAGTCTCGTTTCTCTCCCCTTCAGAAAGGCAAGACACTGCCCCATCCTAATCTGTCTCAGTCTCTGTCAGCCAGCAAATCTTTATACCACAGGCCATGAGTGGCCTGCCTGGCACCCTCTTCCCCAGTCATCTGGCCCTTTACTTCTTGGCTACTACTGCTCGCCCCACCCATCACAAGGACAACTAAACATCTGGGCAATCATCTGACTGGCGTCTGTTTCCTCCACTAGACCAGAAACTCTAGGAGGGAGTCAGCTCCGGTCGCGGCAGCATCCCCAGTGCCTGGCACCTAATATACTCTCGGAAAGCTGGGCCTAGGTTTGTGGCCGAATGCCGAGAGCTGCCTAGCGGCTGCAAAAAAACATAACTTCAAGAATGGGGTGGGAGAGCAGGCTACTCACCGGGTCTCCGACACGTTGCGGGTGGACAGGGCGATCTCGCCAGCGCTGGAGTCACCCAGGGTGCGGTTGTCTTTGAACCACAGGACGGTGGGCGGCGGGTAGGCCTCGAACACTACCTGCAGCGTCCGGCTTCGGTGCAGCTCGGCAAACTGTAGAGCGCCCAGCTCTCCCAGGAGCCGCACATAGCCACTCTCTGCAAGGAGCGACTGTCAGGGGCAGGGCACCAACTGAATCCCAAAGGAGGCCACCTGGGGGACAGGGCTTCAGGCCTAGGGACCTTGCTGGCCGGCCAGTCATGGAGTTTCTGGAGCTGAGGTTGAAATCGGGATGGGGACAGGGCCTGGAGAAGGGGCCGAATTTGGGGCTGATGTTGATGTTGGGGCCAGCTCCTGAGTTGTGACCAGAGTTGTACCAATAGTTCTCTGTTCTGGGTCAGTAATGGCTGAAGCTGGGGCTAGTGATGAGGTTGAATTTGGGGATGGGGATTCCTGGACCTGGGATGGCAGCTGGGCTTGGAAATCACGTTGGGGCTGGGGGTCTGGCTAGTCAGAAAGTCTAGGTTAAGATAGGGTTGGATTTGGGGCTGACACTGCATTTTGGTTTGGGTTTATCCTGGAATTGGGGTTTTGGTTGACACAGAGGCTAGCTAGGGCCACACTGGAGTGTGGCTGACTATACCCCCAGGGCTGTGACAGGCTCTGGGTCCAACTCAGACTGGGGGTTGGGCTGATCCCAAGGCACGCACCAACCACAGTGATGTTGATGGCCTTTTCATCCTGATGGTCATTCACACTCTCTGTCACATTGCAGATGTAGGTCCCCGAGTCGTCCAACTCGGCACTGGGGATGTGCAGGATGGAGCGGATATGGTAAGGCATATCCAAGAGGAAGTCGGTCACCGGCTCCACCAGCCGCCCGCTCTGCAGGGACAGGTTGGGCAGGCCCCCCAAATCAGGAGGGGCCAGTGAGGAATCAGTCTGCAAGCCAGACATCCACCCCTGCCTGGCCCCTCCTCTGACCCCTGCCTGGCCCCACATTACCTCTTGGCGGGGGTACGTCCACTCAAAGTTGACCACCTCATTCCCGATCACGATGCACATGAGGGTGATGTTCTCGCCCTGGCGGACCACTGTCTGCACAGCGTTCACGGAGACGTTGATAGATGACACTGGTGGAGGGAGATTGGCTTAGGGCTGGGGAAGTCACCACCAGCCACTAGCACTTCAGCTTGGGGATAGGGTGGGGGGCTAGAGAGGGAATGACTGATGTAGAAGATTCATTCATTCAACAAGTATTTACCGAATACCTACTACATGTCAAGTACTATTCTAGATACTAGGGCTACAGTAGTGAACGAAATGGACAGAATCTCTGTTCTCATGAAGCTGATATTCTAGAAGGGGTAATAGTCTAGAAATCAAAGTACCCTCTGGAGATGTACATACAGGAGACATGTATTGAGCACACACCCTGTGCCAGGTGCTCTCCGGCTTTTATTTTATTTAATCTTCACAATGATCCTATGAGGTAGACAGTCACTGTTATCCTCACATTACAAGAGCGGAAGCAGGCTCAGAGAGATTACGTGGTTTGTGTAGTCACTGGGATGGAAAATGGCAAAGCTGGGATTTCCACCCAGCCGGCTCTGAAGCCTGTGCCCTCACCGAACATTTTATACAGGCCAGCTCTGCCACTATCGTGTTCTGCAACAGGGGGCAAACTCCACCCTCTCTGCGCCTGAGTCTCCTCACCTGTAACGTGGGGAAAACACTATCTCCCTTCCAAGGCTGTGGTGAGAATCCTATGAGAAACAGAGCCACACGCTTTGCAAACTGTAAAGAGCTATTCCTCTGTGGAGGGTTATACTTGCCTCTGCTGAGCATTGGGCCAGAAAGGGAGCTCACCCTGGAGTCTGTAGACATAGTAGGCATCGGAATCCACCTCCCTGTCCCCAATGGTGGTTTTGCAGATGTAGCTTCTGTCCTCGAAGATACCAGAAAAGCCACGTTGGTGATCGTAGAGGACAGGCAGTGCAATGTCCCCTTTCTTCTCATGCAGTGTCACCACCAGCTGCGGGTCTGTCACTCGGCATGGAATTGTGGTCTCAGTGATTTCCGTGAGAAAGATGAATAGTTCCTCGGCGTCATTAGGGAGGAAGGCCACGGTGGGATCTGCCGGGAGTAGAGCCATGAATGAGTCAGGGGAACTCAGTTTCTGGCCATCCCCTGAATTGCTGTGTGGCAAATCATTTGCCCTCTCTGGCCCTCTGTCTCCCCATGACAGAATGGGGATGCTTCCAGAGGAGCATAAACCAAATGTCAGAGCTGGTCCCTTCCAGCTCTGATGTTGGATATGGACAGTGCCAGGGTAAGAAAGGAGAGAAGTCACCAGTTGAAGTGCAGCTGATATCTAGAGCTTGGAGAATGGAGAAGATGGGATGTTGGGGGCCAAGAGGGAGCAGATTGGAAGCAGCTGAGAATATAGAGTTCTTGGGAGGCAGGAATGGGGTGACTGGCAAGGGGCAGGCAGATCATCCAGACCAAGGAGTGGGGATGAACACACTCCTAGACTGAGCCAGGCTGGTTCCATGATTGCCTGCTTTTCTAGGAGGGCTGCATTTCACAACAAACTAAAGCACTCTCTGGACTTCCCCTGAGGTCTTCAGTTGACAAGAGGGGTAAGGAGTGGGCACACAGGCGGGGGACGCTTACCGGGCACAAAGATGTAGAGCCGTTTCCGCTCATCGAGCTCCAGGCCACGGGAGTCATTGTAGGTGCAGAAGTATTCTCCCGTGTCTAGCCCAGTGAGGTTGCTCAGTGTCAGCACACTGAGGAAGCTGCCGTCCTGGGCCCTGGCCATTTCCTGCGGGGGCTCCTGGGACATCCGTTCCCATACCACCGGAGCTGAACCCGAGCAGGTCAGAACGAAGGTGCTAGAGACATTGAGGATAAGCTCTGGCCCGGGGGGTGTGATGACCAGGCCCTGAGAGACCTGCGGTTCCAGCAGTAACAGCAGGGACAGCAACAGCAGCTGGCCTTTGAGAGAGGACGTATCAGACATCAGGGCACAGGGACCACAGCACCTCTCCCAGGGCTGAGCCTGAGCGGGGGCCACATATACACAGCCCTCAAGTCCTTAAAGAGCACAGCTCCTTTATCTGATGTAGACGGGGGGCTCTCCAGCCTTGGCTCTGAGGACCGCTCCCCCAGCTCCAGGGTGCCAGGGACTCCTCCAGACTGCCTATGTGAGTCCTTTAGACCCCAGCCTCTGAGTCCTTCAGCAGTGCTGTGTGCAGGCAGTAGGCACCAGAAGGAGCCAGGAAATCCTCGGGAAGTAATTCCCTGGCCTCCAGTTCCTGCATTGCTTCCCAGGTCACTTTCTGAGCCTCTTCCCTATAGCTGCACCCCCCTCCCTGCTGCCCAGGTTCTGCCCAAGGCCCAGAGGTGGCTCTGGGTGGGAGAAGGATGGGAGGGAGGGGCTCAGGTAACTCAGAGTGGGGGTAGAAAAGCTGCTGAGGCCTTTGTGGGCTGGAGGGGGACTGGGATTGGAGGTGCATGTGTCAAGTGATTGGTTCCCCTCCATGACATCCCCTGGAGAAGGATTTTGTAGGCCACGCCCTCCATGCCCCCTGGTGATAAAGATCAGGAGGGGAGGTGGGCGGTCATGCAGCTAGTCCAGCTCACGGTCGTCTGCCAGCAGGCTGCTGGCTGGTCATTAGTTGCTGGGTCAGCCGCTCGGCCCCTGCAGAGCTGAGAACATGTTCACGGGCAGGAGTGAGCAGTGGGGCGTGCTGAGAAGCCCAGCAGGGCCTTGGAAGCTCCCGGCCAATGAGGGGTCCAAGCGGGGTGCCACAGACCCACCAGACGGAGGATCGGAGGCCAGGGGTGTGTGCCAGAAGGTGGGGTGGGGTCTGGAGCGCCAATCAAAGGATTTGAGCTGATGGTTCTGGACAAGCAGGGGCCCACTGACGCTTTCTGAGCTGAAGGACTGGCAGCTGGAGGCCTCCACAGAGCCCCCTGGAAATCTGGGAAACTGAAGCCGGAGAGCAGAGCAGTGCACCTGGCGCTTCATGCCCTGCCGCCAGCACACATCACCCCTGCCAGCTCCGGGGTCCCACTCCACAGCCCCCCGGGTCCCCTACCTTATCTCCCATCTACCTACCTTTGAGGGCCAGAGCTGGCATCGCACCCGTAAGCTGCATGGTGTCCTGCAGAATTAAACAGGAGTCAGGGCCCAGGGCGGGCAGAGGCCGTGCCAGGGCCTATCTCACCACCTGCTCCTGCAGAATGAGCCCCAGCTGGGGCCACCCAGCCTTCATGTCCAAAGGGCTGAAGTCAAAAGCAAGGACAAAGCCTGAAAGGGCACTCATGCCCACAGGCCCTCTCCTCTCCATCCCGGACTCAGCCTTGTGGGGGGTCTGGCCCCTGCTCTGGCTCTGCCTATGACTCTCATGTGGCCTTGGCTGCGTCCCCAGCCTCTCTCCAGGCCTTAATTTCCCCATCTGTACAGTGAGGGAGGGGAAGTTGGGCTGGATGGTGTCCAGTGGCCTGCCAGGTCTGACAGCCTGTCCTCCGGGTGACAGTTCCAATACCAGGCCCTTATCTGCCAGGACAAATATTTGGGAAAGTGTGATGAAAGGCCTGGGGGGAGGAGTGGGGAGGCCAGAACCCAGAGAACTCCTGCAGCCCCGCAAGCACAACAGGAAATGGAGGCGGCTGTGAGCTGTGGGAAGGGAAACTGGGGAGCCAGGGCTGTGGAATGTGGGGGGTGGGCCTGGACCCCTTTGCTCAGCCCGGAGCATACAGGGAAGCCCAGGGCAGAGTGGCTGGGCCCAGGAGAGGCCCCATCGAGCAGCCAGGACTCACAGGTCCTTGGAGGCCAGTGAAGCCAGACTCCCCACCCCCACCCCCACCCCCAGGGTCCAGATGGGGAAACTGAGGCTCTGAGAAGGTGAGAAGTTTGCCCAAGATTCCACAACAAAGCCTGTCAGAGAGCGAGACACACAGAGTGAGACCTGGAATGGCAAAAGCAGAAAGAGACAAAGACACAGAGACAGAGGGGGTGTGCAGAGAGACAGGACAGGAGGCACTGAGAGCCAGAGGCAAGGACAGAGACAGAGACAGGCTGCATGGGGGCGGCCCTTGCTTTCCCCTAACTTGGAAGACACGCCTTGGGTCCCAAGAGACCACCATGAGCTAGGTTTGCCAAAAGTCCACCTGCAGCACTGGCAGGAAGGAGGCCAGAGAATGGGGGTCACAGAGCTTGAGTTTGGGAGGTGGTGATGTGACAAGACAGCCAGGAGGCTCCTCTGGCCGTGGGGCTGCCCAGCCTGGCCTACCTCTAAAGGCCATGCCAGCTTGCCCCCGCCTCCCCATCTCACCCCTTTTGGTTTTCAATTGAGGGCTGCAGACCCGGTTTGGGCCCCAGCATGCCACATCTCGAGCCACTGCTTTTCTGTGGCCTAAGTCCCCAGCTCTGGAAGTGGATGATGGTGAACGGCACACCTACCAGGGCTGCATTCACATGTCAGGGGTGGGACAGAGGCGAGGCTCTCCCTCCCGTGGACCCCCAGTCCTAGCTCAGCCCAGTACCCCAAGAAGCAGTCTGAGCAAATCAGCTCTTCTTCTCCCCGTCCCTTTCAACCGCCTGCCGGAAGGTCTCCTCGTTTCTTCCTCTCCCCTCTCTGAATTGCTCCCGACTCAAAGCCCAGCCCTCTGACACCCCCTCCACAGCCACAGCTCCCCACCATCCCTCTGTCCCAGCCCCTCCAGCTGGACGCCAGGCCTCCTTGGTCAGGAGGGAGCAGAGCCAAGGTGGAGGGAGCAGCCCCCACAGAGGCCCATCTGCCCCTCCGTGGGTGCCCCTTTGGCTGCCCCCTTCCTGCTAGAGATCTCAGCCAAAGAAAATCATTAGCAGCCGAGGCTGGGGGAGGGGGTCACTTCAGCCTCCCTGCCCCTCCCCTCCCAGTCTCCCTGGCTGGCCACACTGTTTATTATTCTAAAGCAGGAATTTGGCCGCCTGGCCAGGAGATGGGAGATCACTGCAGCGGGGCTTGCCTGGCTCTGGAAGGCTGGGCTGGCGGTGTGGGCTGAGCCCTCATGGCATGCAGCCCCCAACCCTGCTCCCATGTGGCACTCCATCCTCTTCCCTTCAGGCCCTCTCCTGCTGGGCCTGGGGCTGGGGGTGGCTTAGAGACTCTGAGCTAGGGGGAATGCTTTTCGAATGGGCAGCAGAGGCCCAGAGAAGGACAAAAGCATGCCCCAATCACACAGCAAAAAGGCAGATTCAAGCTGTGGGGAGAGGACAAGCAGACAGTGTGGATGTTGTAGGGAGGGTGTAGGCACCCTGGGGATCTTGGACTGGCTTTGCTATGAATAGAGCAATCAGCTCCCTTCATAAGTGCCCTGGGACCCACTGTGAGACTGAACGAGCCTCCATCCTCTCTGAACTCTGCTTCCCCATCCATACAGAGGGTTTGCAGGTGTCATCTCTAAAAGCTGCACCTATGGTGAAGCTCTGCCTTTTTTTTTTTTTTTTTTTTTGAGATGGAGACTTGCTCTGTCACCAGGCTGGAGTGCAGTGGCACTATCTCAGCCCACTGCAACCTCTGCCTCCCAGATTCAAGCAATTCTCCTGCCTCAGCCTCCTGAGTAGCTGGAACTACAGGCACCTGCCGCCATGCCCAGCTAACTTTTGTATTTTTAGTAGAGATGGGGTTTCACCATGTTGGCCAGGATGATCTCGATCTCTTGGCCTTGTGATCTGCCTGCCTCGGCCTCCCAAAGTGCTGGGATTACATGCGTGAGCCACCGCGCCCGGCCAGCTCTGCCTTTTTGACTGGCCAAAGAGAAGGTTCTAGTCACCATGAATCTTACTGGGGTGTTTTGAGGAGGTGGGGACTAGTAAGCAGGAGGGAGCTACATTCCTGAGGCTAGAGTCCCATGAGAATCCACTACCCATCTCGCTCTGCAGATGGAATTTCCATGACTATTCAGCCATAGACTTGCTGTGCTGGCTTTGACAAGTTGTTTCCCTCTCTGGGCCTCAGTTTCCCCATCTCTACAATTAAGAGTTAGACAACAGTGTTTCAGGGGACTTCTGCTGGTGATGTGGAACCCCAGGAGGTGGCAGGGGAAGAGTGGTAGGGACAGGCTGGAGGCTCAGGGAGGGCAGAGTAGGGCTTAGGGCACTCAAACATGACCTCCCAGGCCATCGCGGATGACTCCCTGACACCCCTTCATTGTCCACCCAATTAGGGGCCTCTTTGTGCTTCCCAGAGGCTGCTCTGTTTCCAGCCTATTCCAGGGAGGCCCAGGCAGCTGACTTGATGGTGGTGGGCTTGCCTGTGACAACTTCCCATCTTTAGGAGGACAGTACTCCAGGGAAGGGTCACCTAGGACAACCTGGATGTCACAGTCAGAGAGCAGGCACTCCCCCACCTGCTGTCCCTCCTGCCCAGGAGGCCTCTAGAGTAGAGAGAGGGAGGGAACCCCTAGGTGTCCCCCTTTTGCCCGTGAAGAGAGTGTTGTATGCCAGGAACCCCTCAGGATTCCTTCTATTCTGGCCAGGTTGGAGGCTCAGAGGCCCAAGGTGGAGATCAGGCCTAGCTCCTCATGTGACTCAGAGGGACGGACCCCTTAGGGGAGCAGAGTGAGGACCCTAAGCCCATGGGAGCAGAGTGAGGATCCCAAGTCCAGGGGCACAGAGTGGAATGCCAAGTCCAGGGGAGAGGAGTGGGAACCCGAGTCCAGGGGAGAGAATTGGGGGGTCCCAAGTCCAGGGGAGAGGAGTGGGGGACCCCAAGTCCAGGGGAGAAGAGTGGGAACCCCAAGTCCAGGGAGAGGAGTGGGGGGCCCCAAGTCCAGGGTAGAGGAGTGGGGGGCCCCAAGTCCAGGGGTGAGGAGTGGGGGGCAGAGTAAGGACCCCCAAGTCCAAGGGAGTAGAGTGGGGGCCCCAGTCCAAAGGAGTAGAGTAAGGTTCCAAAGTCCAGGGGAGAGGAGGGGGGCCCCAAGTCCAGGAGAGCAAGCATGATTGGGGAGTCACTCTCAGAGCCCAGACTTCCCTCCTCCCAGCAAGCACGCTTCTCCACTCCTTTCCCACCGCCTTAATCTAAATAAATCCAGCCCATCTTGGCCACATCCGCCAGCAACAGCTTCCCTCCCTCAGGGTCCTGAGGCTCCCACGACACAGGCAGGCCACGGCGGGGGCCCTGCATTGCTGCGGGGCTGATGGAGGAAGCCTGCACACGGTGAGCACATGCACACAGCACAGATGCACAGATACCTGCCTACGCACTCCCTCACACGCTCCTCTGAAACACATACGTATGCAACAGGCCACGTGTGTGCCAAGCCCTCATGCAGGCACCAAACATGTGCATACCCACACAAAACACAGGCACACAGCTTTCACTGTGCCCAGCACATGTGGAGATGCACCCATGTGCAACAGTTCACATGCATATGCAGCACATACAACATGCACAGAACTGTGCACACAGAACCCCAGATTCACCGGAACACACAGCCATATGCATGGACAAACCAGAAAGCCCGTGTTACTGTGTCAGGAACCATTCTGAGCATTTGGCATGTATTGGCTCACTTGATCCTCAGTCAACACTATGAGGTAGATACATTTCCATGTTACAGGTGGGGAAACCAAGGCAGAGAGCACTTAATAACTGGGCTAGGAGCGCAGGGCCAGAAGGGGTAGAGCAGACATTAAAGTGAAGTGGTGTGACTCTGTGCTGTATGCCACCAGCCCCACAGCTTCTCTGACCAACATGCAGGTTTGGTTGGGTCTAGGGAGAAGGCAGTGGGGACTCAGAAACAGATGGATTTGAGAGTTGCTTAGCTGAGAATCTACAGGACTGGGTGACTTAATATTGAGGGGCTGGGGGCAGGCGCGGTGGCTCATGCCTATAACCCCAGCACTTTAGGAGGCCAAGGCAGGTGGATCATGAGGTCAAGAGATTGAGACTCTCCTGGTCAACATGATGAAACCCCGTCTCTACTAAAACTACAAAAAATTAGCTGGGCATGGTGGTGCGCACCTGTAGTCCCAGCTACTCAGGAGGCTGAGGCAGGAGAATTGCTTGAACCCAGGAGGCGGAGGTTGCGGTGAGCCGAGATCGTGCCATTGCGCTCCAGCCTGGGTAACAAGAGCGAAACTCTGTCTCAAAAAAAAAATTAAGGTGCTGGAGAGGGAGGTATGCACCCCTGTATCTGGCTTGAAATACTAGGAGGCAGGAGTGTGTGTGTGTGTGTGTGTGTGTGTGTGTGTGTGTGCATGTTGAGGGGACAATGCCATTTTCTGACATGAGAATGAGGCCAAAGAGCAGGAGTGAGAGCTGAGGCAGAGCTGGTTTAGGATGCGGAGGGTCTGTGGGCACTGAGGGGACAGAGGGATGCTCAGTCTGGAGGCCGGGAACAGGCCGTGTAGAAACAGCAGTGAGATGGGATGAGAGAGGGCCACCCTGCCGCAGGGAGAAGGGGGGTGCTGGGGGCAGGCAGTGTCAGGCCAGGGATGTTCTGAATAAACCAAATGCCTGAGGGAGGAGGAGGCCTGGCTGTAGGGTTATGGGGTCAGAGTCTTGGAATGTCAGCGCGCCAAAGCCCTCAGGGATCATCTATCCGATCCAACAGTCGTTCTATGTTCCATTGTACTGGTGGGGAAACTGAGGCTTAGAGAAGGAAAGCGAGTGTCCCACTGTTTTGGCCTAGACAAGATGGGATCGGGTGGTCAGTGGGGCTGAAGCTCACCTGCCTGCGCAGCTCCCTGCCTCCAGCCCCTGCTCAGACGTGAGACTGGTGGCTCAAGGCCCCAAGGTGCAGGCCACAGCGGCTGCCCCACCCTCTCCGCAGCACACCTGTCCTGACACACATTGATCTTTGTTTCAAAGTCACTTTCTCTGTACAGGCCCAGTCAGGCAGGGATTGGTGACTGGGACTCAGAGGAGGGAATTTGCTAAGTTGTTGACAGTAGTGAGCCACAGACCCCAGTCTCCTGACCCAGTCCAGTCCAGTCTTCGGATACTTTACAGTCCTACGACAGGCTGGCAGGGCGCTGGGGTGGGCACCTGGCACCTGGTTCTAGTCCCAGCTGTGACACCCACTTATAGAACAGTGGTCCCCTCATCTGCAGAGAATACAACCCAAGGCCCCAGTAGATGCCTGAAACTTTGGATAAAACTAAACCTTAGCTGGGCGCAGTGGCTCACGCCTATAATCTCAGCACTTTGGGAGGCTGAGGTGGGTGGATCACGAGGTCAGGAGTTCAAGACCAGCCTGATCAACATGGTGAAATCCCATCTCTACTAAAAATACAAAAATTAGCTAGGCATGGTGGCATGCCTGTAATCCCAGCTACTCAGGAGGTTGAGGCAGAATAATTTCTTGAACCCAGGAGGCGGAGGTTATAGTGAGCCGAGATCGCGCCACTGCACTCCAGCCTGGGAGACAGAGCGAGACACCGTCTCAAAAAGACAAAAAACCAAACCCTATCACCAAACCCTAGACATACTATGTTTTTCCCCCTACAAATACATACTTACTATGAAGTTTTATTTATAAATAAGGCACAGTAAGAGGTGAACAACATTAAGTAATAGAACAATGATAACAACATACTGTAATAAAAGTTATTTGACTGTGGTCGCTGCTGGAAGATATGTCACTGTACGGTATCACCCTTGTTCCTGTGAAGGCATGGGATGGCACAGTGCCTACATGATGAGACGAAGTGAGGTGACGGTGCAGGCATTGTGAAGTAGCGTTAGGCTACTACTGACCTCCAGATGTTATCAGAAGGATCATGTATGTCATCTGCTCCAGATGATCCTGGACCATCGAGCCATGATGATGTTGATGGCTGGATGTCAGGAGTGGCCTTTGTTGATGACTACCAGGAGGGTAGTGTATATGGACAAAGGGATGATTCACTCCTGGGCGGGACAGACAGGACAGTGTAAGATTTCATCACACTACTCCGAACAGCACAAAATTTAAAGCTTCTAAGTTGTTTGTTTCTGGAATTTTCCATTTAATGTTTTTGGACCACAGTGGATCTGGGGTAACTGAAACTTCAGAAGGCAAAACTGCAGATAAGGGCGACTACTGTCCAGTCCTGTCCCTTGCTGAGCCTCAGTTTCCCCATCTGTGCAAAAGAGTGGGCAAAACTGTCCTGAGAGCACTTTCAGGGCTGGCATGCTGTGGCCTCAGGACTCCATGCCGGGAAGGCAGCTGTGCCGAGTTGGAATGCTGGGCTCGGGGTGGGGGTGCTGGGGAGGGGCCCCAGCCGGGATGTCATGACTCAGCTCCGAGAAGGCTGTCAGTTCCAGGCCTGGGAGTGCGTGGGGGCAAGAGGCATCTGGAGCCAGGGATGAAGTCCTCCCGCCAGCAGCTAGCGAGTAGGAAAGGGACAGCAGCACAGCCTGGGCCTGGCTGCGAGTCTGGCCCATGTGGCTGTCCCCAAGCAGGCTGAGATGTGGGTGTGATCTGGCCACGTGGTCAGGGAGCCCCAACCTGGGAGCCAGGGAAGAAAGCAGACCGGCCTCTCCACCCAACCTTTGAGAACCTTCCGGCCCTGGCCCTGATAGCTCCCTCGCAACTGAGAGAGGAAGACGGCTGCCCCCAACTCAGCTCCCCAAGGCCCAAGCCAGGCCCTCACACTCGTCACTCACTCTGTGCTCCTCTCCCCATGAGGCCTCCCCAGGGAACACAATGGAAAGAAATGACCTATTTTCTGGAAGTCCAAAATAAGATGAAACATCTGTCTGGAACAGAGCCAGGCTGATAAAGAACGGGCTGATCTCCCCAGCCCGAGCCCCCCTCTCCTGCAGCACACACCCCCTCACCCGTCAGAGTGCATGTGCTTGGGGGTGGGGCCGGCCGGCTCCTTGGAACAGCGCGTGGGAAAGCGCTCAGTGTGTGCCTCAGGGCTGCTGGGGGCCCAAGGGAGGAGGCCTGGGTCCCCAGGAAGGCTGGGAACCAGCCAGAGAAGGAGGTCAGTGAGGGAGGGAGGCCCGCTGCACACCCCTACCCAGCGGCTGCACAGCAAGCACTTCCTGCCTCCTGTGGCGCCTTGAGGGCCACCCCCAGGGCCCTGTGGATTCCTGGTCCAGAGTCCCCCCACTCACCCCGGCCCTATCTGGGCCTCCAACAGCCTTAAAAATAACAATCATCATAATAGTTACCTCTGATTTAGTACATTTGGCCCTTGAACTACACAGGTTTGAGCTGTGCAGGTCCACTCACACGTGAACATTTTACACAGGTGAAAAATTCACATCCTTCCTATCTCGCCACCTCCTCCACCTCTGCCACCCCAAGAGCAAGGCCAACCCCTTCTCTGCCTCCTCCTTCTCAGCCTACTTAATGTGCAGATGAGGCAAAAGACTCTTAATGAATACAGAATGTATTTTCTCTTTTTTGTGATTTTCTTTTCTCTAGCTTACATTATTATAAGAACACAGTATGTAATATACATAACAGACAAAATATGTGTTCATTGACCTTACGTTATCAGTAAGGCCAACAGTACACTATTAGCAGTTAAATTTGGGGGGAGTCAAAAGCTATACCTGAATTTTCGACTTTGAGGTTGGTGGGCATCCCTAGCCCTTTCGTTGTTCAAGGGTCCACTGTACCTATTACCCACCATCTGGGCTAAGCTCCTTATGTGAATGATCTCACCGAGTCCTCAGAACAATTCCATGGCATCAGTACTGCTTCCTCATTTTACAGATGAGGAAACTGAGGCATGGAGTGGTTGCATTGTTTGCCCAAGAGCTTGCCAGTGGTGGCTCCAGTGTTTGATCCTGGGCAGACAGGCTCCAGAGCACACAGCCCAATGCCCGTGTGACAGCCCGTCTGGGGCACGAGGCAAAGATGAGGAGCCCTGCAAAAAGGATAGCCAGATAGCCTGGTACCTGGCACAGAACAAGCTTGAATAAAAAAATAAAAGCCGTCAGCCTCATTCTTTCACCTTCTTTGTCCCAGCTTCTTTCGTTCTTTGATGCTCTCTTTGGAGCTGGGTAAAGCTGAAGCTGACAGTTTGAGTGGAAAACAGTCACACTATGTTTCACAGAGCCCTACAATCTTAGTACATTTCCACTATTCACATATCCCCGACCTTCTCTGCAACTGCACGCCTTCCATGACAGGGATCTCACCACCTCACCTGTGTCCCATTTCATTCTTAGCCAGTTCAGCATCTTCAGAGGCCAGACTATTGAGAATTGTTAATTACGCTAAGTACAGTTTATCTCACTGTGTTCTCTGCTTATTGGTCCTGCTTCAATCCTCCAACCACCCTCTCCCCAAACACAGGACGTCTCCCTAGTCATTGTTCTGATCCCCTCAATCTGGAAACAAACAAAAGCCCCTACTAATTTAGAGCCAGGCACTCTGCTAAATGAGATCATCTGGAGGTTTTGTTTCCTCCACATGACTACCCTGTGAGGGGGTACACTCATTATTCCCATTTTACAGAGGAGGATACTGAGTCTCAGAGACTTTTGGTAACTTTCCCAAGGTCACATCTTAAGTGTTATTTAAGTAACTTTCCCAAAGTCACATAAGTAAGATGCAAAGGAACTGGAATGCAAACTCAGGCGGGTCTAACTCCAAAGCCTATGTTCCTTCTTTTTTAGAGGCAGGGTCTTGCTCTGTTGCCCAGGCTGGAGTACAGTGGCACGGTGGCACAATCATAGCTCACAGCTCACTACAGTCTCAAACTCCTGGGCTCAAGCAATCCTCCCGCCTCAGCCTCCTGAGTAGCTGGGACTATAGATACGCGTCACCACAACTGCCAAAACCTGAATTCTTGCCTGACATGCCAGACTGCCTATCTCCTACCCAGAAACAGTTCTGCCTATCTGGCCCGACTCCCTCTAATGGAGTCCATGTGGAATCTAGCATCTCATGGATGAGAAGGTCCTTGGGAGTCTGGGTCCCACCTCTGCTCTGACTGAGGGGCAGTGTGTACAGGGGGGCCTGTCCTGAGTCACCAATAATTTTAAAGTCAAGCTAGGGATAGAACTCAGGACCTTTCCGCAACTTCACTGCAGAGGCTGAGGGTCAGCACACAAGGCTAAGGAGAGGGGTCTTTGCTTAGGAAAGCTGGGGTCTGGCAGGGGCAGTGCTCCTGTGGGACAGAGCCTCTAGGCAATCAGCCCAGGTGTGTGGTCAGCTCTGCCACCGGCCTGCTGTGCTCAGGGTCCAGGCCCCCTCCTGCGGGGGCCCAAGCACCCCCTTCCACTATTTGCAGAGGGCCAGGGCCTCTGTAGCTGCAGAGTTCCAGGCCTCCACCATCCCGAGCTGCCCTCCCCGCCCCCACCCCCAGAGCCTCATCTCCAGCCGGTGTCATGGCAACGGAGAGTGCCAGGCCCTGGCAGCCAAAGGAGCCCCTGAGAGGGGTCCCAGGCTGAGACTGAGGAGGGGGGTGCGGCAGGCGCAGACAAGCAAACCTTCTGTTCCCCGGGCTGCTGCCAGCCCGGAGCAGCCATGGGCAGGGGTGGGGGCCGCAAATAGAATGGGTTCTCAGAGCCAAGTGGGCAGGGGACAGGCAGGCCTTGGGCCATTCACACTGACCCACCAGCACACAGCCTTCCCCCACAGGCCTAGAGCATGCACATAGGGGAGGGGGAACTAGCTAATGAGCAAACCCTCCGCTTGTAAGTGCCAATTACCGAGCATTGAGATTCCCCTCAGAGCCCTCTGGGGCGGCAGAGCCGGAGGGCAGAAAACCCCCGTTTCACTGACCCTCTCACCGTCTCAGCATCAGTCCTCCCACCCCGTCTTTGGTCATTCACTTTCCCTCTCCTCTGTGCCTCAGTTTACTCATCTGTAGATTGGGGCTCGTCACTGAGTTGTCAGGGCTACTGAAGGAGTTAACACAAGCAAAATGCTCAGAACAGGGCCTGGCACACAGCCCTCTGCAAAGTTGGTGGCCACATTATTATTATTCATTCACTAGAGGGAGAAGTCACTCACTCACTCAGCCTCGCGTGCACAGCCAAGGCTCCACAGGACTAGGCTTCTCAGCAAAGGGATGCGTGTCAGAAGTGAGACGGTGCAGGAAGGCCTCTCCCAAGAAAGGCTCCTCAGGAAGAGGCAGTTGCTATGATTATTGGAACGATCGGTAGCAACAGCCCTTTTCAGTGGACCGAGGCTCAGTGAGGAGGGTCTCATCCTAGCACACTCAGGAATTTAGTGACTAAATCTAATGACTGCCAGTCCACTGTCTGTCACCTACTTCTTTCCTGACCTTTTGTCTTAGTCCTTTAATATGACTTCCCACAAACCAGGAAACCTACCTAACAACAATCTGGACTCTCTCCAAGTTCTTAATATGAAATTAGGAGCGCAGTAGGTGCTCAATAAATGCTTACACAGTATGAGGGATTACAAGGCTCTGTAGGGTCAGCTCTTCAGTCCCAGGGCCTCACCTGCCTCCTAATAACACAGGATTCAGTAGCCTACGGAACTGACATGGGCAGGCACTGGTGACTCTTTCCTTCCAGGGAGGTGATGGGATGAGCTGGTGGGAGCAGAACAGACATATGGCACTCTGAAGCCAACAGGCTGTGCCTGATGCCATCCAGGGCAGAGAAATGGCATGGGAGCCCCGCCAGGCTGTGAGCCTGGTTCCAGCTGGAAGCCACTTATTCCTGGGTCCAAGCCCCAGATCTACCACCTCGTAATTGGGTGACCTCTCTGAGTTTAGCTTGTCTGAGTCTCGATTTCCTGGGAAATGGCATGAGAGACCTCCTTTTCCATTGCTGGGAGGGCCAGAGACGATGACGCACAGCACTTGGCACATCATGGGTGCTCGGTAAACGGTAACTCATATGAGTCTATGATGGCTCCAGTGGGGAGAGGGAGCATGGCTTCCTGAGGGAGGTGGCCTTGAGCTAGGCCTTCAGAGTTTCATTGAGTTCTTTGGCAGAAGATGCCAGGGAAGGTTATTGCCAGGGCTCTGTGGGAGATGGCAAAGCATCTGGGAGAAATGGCAGGGAGAGATGTGTTAGGCTAGAAACTGGGGCTCTTCAGCAAACAGGTAGGTGACCGCCAGGGAAGGAGGCAGGGAAGCTTTGGGAAAGGTCTGTGGTGCTGTGTGAGGGTTTGCTCTGGGCGCACCAGGAAGCCAACTCTTCAGGACATTGACAGTGACGGTGGGTGGTAGCTGCTGGCTGGGCAGGGCAATGCTGTAACTCCAGGCACTGTGGGGAGGGGCCTCCAGGCAGGAAGATGACACCAGCAAGCTGGCATTTAGTGGGAGGCTGTGGATGACGATGGGGACAGTCGAGGCAGCAAGGCTGGTTTTGGGGATGAAGACATCCCAGGCCCAGCCTGAACTTTCTGGCAGGACCAGTTACATAATTTGTGGGTCAAGCACAAAATGGAAAGGCAGGGCTCCTTGTTGAAAATTATTAAGAATTTCAAGATGATGACTACAGAACACTAAACCAAACATAGGCCTTCATGAGGAAGAGTGCTCATGAAGTCATCTCTGTGTCCTGGACTAAAGGCGAGGCCATCTGTCTGTCTCCATCCATTATCCATCCATCCATCCAACCCTCCACCCATCTACCCACTCACCAATCCATTTATGCATCTCTATATACACTTATTTATCTAGTCACCATTTCACTTATCCATTCAGCAGATAGGCCACGGGTTGGGAGCTGACAAGGACACAGATACAGGTGAGATGGCAGCCGCCCACAGTCCACCAGGTCAAACCTACAACTTTAATGCTCTGCGTCAGGAGGGGCCAGGGCTTCTGTGACATGTTTAGAAAGCTGAGCCCTGCCCCTCTAGGGCTAACTGGAAACCCCACCCCACCCCATAACCACTGAGGCTCAGCCTCAAATGGAGAAGCTGGTGGGGCCACTGCCTTTGGGTTTTCACTTCTCAGAAGGGAAGGTAACAGAATAGCAGCAACAAGAATGTGCTAAAACAGCCACAGAAAGCATGGCAGGAACTCTCAGGGACTAAGGGCAGAGCTGGATGGACCTCTGGGGGTCACTAAGCTTCTCCCTCGGCTTCTCTCCACTTTATTATAAGAGGAAACTATAATTAAAATGAAGAAGTGGTGTGGCCAAAGGCTCGGGGGCCCAGCAAGCTGCCCAGGAAGATTCCCATCTCTTTTTGGGATGGCTTTGCTCCTTTTCAGCCCAAACTCTGTGCAGAGAGAACTGGAGGCTGAGCCCTGAACCACAGCAGTGGAGCTGGGTCTCTCTAGGCCTTCAGAGACATGGTGAAGATACAGCACCTGTAGTGGAACAAAGGTGAGTCCAGGTCCCAGGCTCACCGTCATCACCAGTGATCTGTATGGACCTCAGGTCTCAGGCTCACTGCTATCACCAATGATCTGTAGGGACCTCAGGTCTCAGGCTCACTGCTATCACCAATGATCTGTAGGGACCTCAGGTCCCAGGCTTCCTGCTATCACCAATGATCTGTAGGGACCTCAGGTCCCAAGCTCAGTGCCATCACCAATGATCTGTAAGGACCTCAGGTCTCAGGCTCACTGCTATCATCAATGATCTGTAGGGACCTCAGGTCCCAGGCTCAGCTCCATCACCAATGATCTGTACAGACCTTAGGTGCAACCCTTCCCCTCTCTGGACCTTAGTTCCTATCCATACAATAAAGCAGTTGAATCAGGTGACCCCCAAAAGTCTTTTTCATCTCTGACATTCAGGAACTTTCAGACTCCCTGACCCTCCCAAGGGACAGCCCTCTCCATCATAGGGCAGAGAAGCTGGTATCTCTGGCAGATAAAAGGTTTTGGGCACCTGAGACATCAAATAGCCCTGATCTGAACTGAGGGGAGGAGAGGATTTTAATGTGGTTAAAGCAGTACACTTTGATTTTCAGGCCAGGGGTGGACCACTCCAGGAAGCATCTGGTGGATGTAGGGGGCGGGGGCGGGCTCTGGAGCTAGGGCTTGGAGGTTCAGGAAGTCTTTATTCTGAGATGTGGGCCTGAGGGCTCAGGAGGGATGTGAGGTGGCTTCTACACTAGAAGGAACAAGTATGTGAATTTCACATCCACTCCCACTAGAGGTAGGTCCCCATGCCCATTTCTCCCCTCACCTCTGGATCCCATCACTCATCTGGGCCAAAGCCTTGCTTCCTCTTGAAATTAGAGCATATGAGGTTCGAAAAACTCAGCACTGGAAGGGACCTAAAGGGTTACAACATCCACACACAGCCCCCTGTGGGTCCACCTCCCTGGCCCTCCTTGCTCAGCATCCTAGGAAAATGGGCATGTGGGCTCTGTGGGAACCCCCTGAGCTCCTCGAGAAACTGAGCATGGTAAGGGGACACATTAATTGTTAGACGATTCCTCCTTGTTATTGCAGGTTAAAGTTTTCCATTAGTGGTCATCGATCCTGACCTCTTTCTGTAATGTGTAGAGAAAGGGTAAGAAAAAAAACCCTTTCATTGTGAAGTTAAATATGCATGATCCCTGAGTACACAGCAATGCTTGTGCAGCTGCCAATCTAGGCTGGCGTGGCTTGGAATCCTGAAATTGTTTTAGGGCTGGAAGAAAGCTTTGCCATCATCTGGGTCAACCTCCTTGTTTGACTGATGGGAAAACTGAGGTTCCAAGAAGGATCGACTTGTGCACAGTCCATAGGGTTCTAGGGTCTGATGACTACCTGGGAAATGCATCCCAGGCCCCATCCAGCCTCTCATTAAGGGGCTTTGGAGTCAGAAACACCCAGGAGCAAATCCCAGCTCTGCCACTTCTGAGCTGTAGGACCTTAGGCAACTGACTGTGCACTTTCTCAACTGTAAAATAGGGAGAGGTTAGCCAGGCACAGTGGTTCATGCCTGTAATCCCAGCACTTTGGAAGGCTGAGGCAGGCGGATCACTTGAGGTCAGGAATTTGAGACCAGCCTGGCCAACATGGTGAAACCCCGTCTCTACTACAAATACAAAAATTAGCCAGGCGTAGTGGCGGTCACCTGTAATCCCAGCAACTCGGGAGACTGAGGCAGGAGAATCACTTGAACCCGGGAGGCAGAGGTTGCAGTGAGCCGAGATCACCCCACTGCACTCCAGCCTGGGAGACAGAGCAAGACTCCGTCTCAAAAAAAAAAAAAAAAAAAAAAATGGGGAGAGTTTATATATCTAATTTTGAGGTTGCTGTAATGGTTAAATTAATCTAGTAAGTATTTATTAAGAACATCCTGAATGCTAAGCATGTTCTAGGTGCTAAGGAATACAGCAGCAACTTCGAGGTATCGGATGTAAAGCAGAATTGAAGTAGACACAGAAACTGCTAAGAACGGGTTGGTTCCTGTTATATCATCCTGCTCACACTGCTTCCTAGCAGAGGTGCTATAAGCCCTGACCCTGGGGAGGGGCCCAACACCCCTTCCCTTCCCTCCTAACACTCTGGTCATAAGACAAGGGCACTGAAAAAAGATTCCCATTCCAAGAACCCACTGCCCACTGGGTTCTGAATCAATTGCAAGAAATGGATGGGCATTTCAGAAGACCCTTTCACCCCTTTTTCCCTCCTCACTGCACTCAACAGCAGCCTGTTCTCAGCAAATGCCCAGAGCACCCTCCTTTAGCCTAGGAGGTAGCTGGTCTCAGAGTCAGACTGTGGCCTGTGCCTGGAGGATGGACACAGATCTTTAGAACATGCGTGATGTCCAGGTCCCTTCCATGGGCAGAGCCTTTTGCAGGTTGCAGACTAATTTCATGGTCAAGTGGTCCAATGCAGGAGGCTGGGAGAGCAGTGGCTTTCTCAGCCAGTGGCCAGAGGTCCAGCTGTGAAGTACAGGAACTGTGCTCAGCACCTTGCAAATGCTGTTGTCTCATGGAGCCCACATGTGGCCTTGCTGCTCCCAGAGAAGGAGACTGAGGCCCAGAGAGGCAAGGCGCTGGCCCAGGGTCACACAGCCAGAATCTGAGTCAGGTTCAACGTATAGTCATCTGATCCCCAAGCCTGGTGCTGTTTACCCACAGCGCTCACTGCCTCACAGCTGTGGAAGCAGCTCAGAGATGGGATGTTTTGGGGGTCTGAGGCTGGCCACACGGTGGATTTGAGTCGAGCCAGGGCAAGCACTAGGTCTCCTGACTCTTGATCCACGGTGCTTTCCGCTGCCCGCCCCACATCTGTGGGCAATTACAAGTCCCAGCTCTTCTTCCCACAGAGGAGGGGGGCTGCTGATAACTGCTGTCTGGGAGAAGGGTGCTAACCAGATGGTCTCCTTCCTCTCTCAGGACCAAGCCAGGGCCTGGGCGGACCTTGGAGCAGTCAGACCTGAGGCTGCACTTTTGCTGGGGAAGGTGCTGAAGCCAGGAGCAGGCTCTGCAGAGGGAAGGAGATTCTTCCCTCTGACTGGGAACTTCCCGGGGAGCACGAGGTGAAGGCTTTAGGACCAGGCTGACTTCAGCCTAAACACCACCTCGACCCACTGTGTGGCCCTGGCAAAGTCACCTGACCTCTCCAGACCTCAGCTTCCTCATCTACAAAAAGGAGATCCTAACACTGATTTCGAAAACTTGCCATGAGGATTCCAAGGTATGGGAGGTGCCGGGCTCTATGCCTGCATGGGCTAGGTGTTCAGGGACAGGGACCACTGTAACTGTATGTCCCTGAATACTGTGAATTCAGGGTCTCCTGCTCGGACCCTGAATTCACAGCATTCAGGGACATACAGTCATGGTGGTGGACTGCATGACTTCAGAACTTGTCACTAGAGGCCTCTGTGCTCTCAGGGGGTCACAGAGGGAAGCAGAGAGACTCCTCCCTGCTTGCAATGGAGAAATGCCACTTGGAGGAGCCACATGATGTCCTGCAAGGGCACCTGAGGCGATGGCTGGAGGTCTGGTCTAGTCTCACACTTGGGAGCAAGTCTTCAGTGAGCTCCTCCTCCCTTTCACCAGGACATCTCAGCCCCACTGCCTACCCAGGGTTGGGCACTGGGGGCAGAGCATAGGATGGTCAAACCTTTCCCCAGCAGAAAGTGCAGCCTCAGGTCTGACTGCTGGGGCCTGAACAATCTCCAATGAACAAACAAAACACAAACAGATCACCCACAGGTGAGGGCCAAGTAGCATGGCTTCAGCACAAAGTGCATGGCTAGCACTTGGAAGATAGGAAGAACCTGGGAAGGCTGCCTGGAAGAGGTGGAGTACAGAATATCCCTGAAAGAAAAGTGATGAGGAAGGGCATTCCAGGAAGGGGGAAAAGGGGGGGCAAATGCCCACAAGCAGGATAGTGCACATTCCTTTCGGGAATTCTGGGATCTGACTGGTGGGAACAAAAGGCCCAAGTTTGGAGTAATGGGGCACAAGGAGATTCCAACCTCTCCAGGCTGTGCCACTTTCTAGATGTGTGGCTACAATTATGTGGCCACGTGTGCCTCAGTTTCCTCATGTATAAAGCGGAGGTAAAAACAGTCGCTGCCTCTGGGGTTGCTGGTGAGCATTACACGGTATCAGTCTCATAAAGCACTCAGTGCAGTCGCGGCGTGCAGTAAGTGTCAATCAGTGGCAGCCTCTGTTTGGAGATGGGATTTACTCCAGGCACTGGGGAGCCACAGGCGGATCCTGGGCAGGGAGGTGGTGTGATCAGATTTATGCTTTAGAATGGCATGGAGAAGGGGTAGGGTCCAGAAGGAGGGAGACAAAGAGGAGGCCTGAGCAGCTGCCTGGGGCCAAAGGAAATGGCCGGTGGCTGACCCCTTCTTCACAGAGGAGCCCCCAGATCTGATGGCCAGGTCCCAGCCCCCAGCCCACAGCCCCAGCAGCTTGACCACTAGGGGGTTGCCATGGCCCCCGTTCGCCCTCAAACTTTTCTAGCTGCTGGGGGTTTAGAAGGATATCACAGGAATTTAGAAAATTTGCAAATCCATTTAAATCTCCAAAGGTTGCCTGGTGGCTGACTGGCCTAAAGCCAGACTGACTCAGAAACACAGCTTGGGCGGAGAACTGTGGCGTGCGTCCTGTGGTCCTCGTCCCCTGCTTTTGGTGTACCTGCCTACCTTCTCCCAATTCCCCTCTCCTGCCACCCCCCCCATATGACTGTGCTGTGATTTGGAGGCCCCCACTCAGCACTCAGAACCCCTGGAGATTGTTTGGTGAAGGCAGGAGCAGCAGGGATGATGAGGTGGAGACCACTCACCCCAGAGCCGGGGAAAGGAGAGAGCTGGCTCCTCCAGCCCTGACATCACCCATAGTCCCCCAGCCTCCTCTCATCTGATTTTGTTAAAAATGTATTTCATTTGGCCGGGCGCGGTGGCTCACGCCTGTAATCCCAGCACTTTGGGAGGCCGAGGCGGGTGGATCACAAGGTCAAGAGATCGAGACCATCCTGGTCAACATGGTGAAACCCCGTCTCTACTAAAAGTACAAAAAATCAGCTGGGCATGGTGGCGCATGCCTGTAATCCCAGCTACTCAGGAGGCTGAGGCAGGAGAATTGCCTGAACCCAGGCGGCGGAGGTTGGGGTGAGCCGAGAGCGCGCCATTGCACTCCAGCCTGGGCAACAAGAGCGAAACTCCGTCTCAAAAAAAAAAAAAAATCTTTCATTTGTTTTACCTACTCAAAGATACACAGGCTAGCGCAAAGGGACAGGGCATGGGGCTAGGGTTCCCACCCCTCCCAGCACTTACCTTGCTGCCGATGACTTCTGGTGTGGGCACAGTTCCAGGCTCTGGACAGTCACCCCCTCCAGGAAGCCCTCCTTACTGCCGTCTCCCCGTTATCAGAAAGACTGCTGGTCCCAGAGTGGGTAACAGCTGGGTAGAAGGACAGGCAGGACTGTTGCAGGCTCCTGAAGGCTCAGGAGAACGAAGGGACGGAGGAAGGGGGCTGCTGCAGGGGTGAGGAGCAGCCCAGCTCCGCCTCACTCCCCAAGCATCCTCCGGGAGGAGCAGAGCCACCAGAGGGGCCGCCCTGGGTCTGGCTGTCTGCGTTGGGCAGGGCGGGCACAAGCTGCTGCTGGGCAGCTGGGCCGAGGGGCCGGCTCTCTCCTCCTCCTCGTTGATCTCCTCTCTGGCTCCAAGTTGCTCACAGAGCGATCCTGGGTCCCAGATAGGGCGGGCGGTCACTGCTGGCTGCTGGCAGCCCCAGGAGCTCACACCACCGTGGGCTTCCCCGCCCGCCCCCTCCCCCCCGCTACTTTGGGGGAAAGGCTGCAGAGTGGCCTCTGATTGGCTCAGCTGGGAGAAGGGGGGCAGTGGGGCAGGGAGGGTGGACGCGTGCGTCTGTTTTCAATTTCAGTTTTTTTTCTCCTCTCTCTTTCTTTTCCCCCAAGTTTCTTGTTTTTCTTCTTTTCCCTCTGCTTGCCTCCCTCCTGTCGCCCGTTCTCTCAGGATGTGAGGTGATGCTTAGAAGTTCCACAGCCCACGCCGGCCACCAGCAGCTGAGTCACTTTCATCAAAGAGTGGCCTGGGCCCCACTTGCCCAATGCCCATCTTGGGTGGCAGCCTCCCCTTGCCATGACACCCAGGGGAGAGTCATTGCTCAGTGCCTCAGTTTCCCCATCTGTAAAGGAGATTCTGATCACCTCTGTGGTTGATTCAGTCAACATTCATTCATTGAACAAGCATACTGAGCACTTACTACCTTCTAATACTATACTGAGTGCTGGGACACAGCAGTAAGACATGGTCCTGACCTCAGAAGCACCCAGGTTAGTGAGTGAGACATTCAGCGGGCAAGCAGGTACCCGGTGGGCAGACAGGAAGCTAAGAGTGCATTTAGAGGGACTCCTAATGGAGGCCTGAGAGAATCAGAGAGTACTGCTGAGAAGAGATGGCATGGAAGAGATGGAAAGATCCTCCAAGCTGATCAGTCATTTTTCAGAAGGAAAAACCAAGGCCCAGGGGTGAATTGGCACAGAGAGAGAATGTGATTTGGTCAAGGTCACCCAACACAGATTGGATATATCTGGATATTGACAGACATATTCCTTTCTGAGTCTCAAAGCCCCTTGGGTGCAAGGAGAGGATTATTTACCCCATTTTATAGATGGGGACACTGAGGCCCAGAGGAGCAAAATAAGCTTCCCAAGTTCACGCAGCGATGGCAGAGCTGGGGCAGAGCTGGGGCAGAGCTAGGTCTCATGAGTCACATGATGGAAGGGACACAAGTCATCTGACCCCCACCCAAGACTCCCCCATTCCAGTGTAGATGAGCTCCCAGCCCTGCTTTCTTCCTGGGCTCCCCCTGTGGCACTTTCATTCAGTCACTCAACAAGATAGTTTCAAGTATCTGTTTTGTTCCATTTCCATTCTCTGGCTCTCCTTTCCCACCAGGGTTTGCCAAGACTCCTCCAGTGCCCCGGGCTGGGTCTCTTCTTCCACCCTCAGCTTCTCAGATCAGAGGACATCTCCACTTACAGACTCCTAGCCCTCGGATGGCAAAGGGCATGATTTCAGAGGGGCATATATTGTGGGCTCACCATCCCTGTTCCCACTACTGTACATATGGGGAACTGAATCCCAGAGGGTGAAGAAAGGTGTCCCAGGTGACACAGGTAGAGGCCGCCTCTGCCCTCCTTCCACTCTCCCCTCTGCACTGCTAAGTCCTTCCTCCTCAGATTCCCCCAGGCCCATATTCACAGAGCAGGGCATTTGCCTGAGCTGGAACTCCGTGCCAACCACAGTCATCCATCTTGCAATCATCTCTTGGTCTAGTCCCAATCGGGATTGCCCAGCAGAGCATCTGGCCTGGACCACACGGAAAGAGAAGTGTCTTCAGACTAGCTCCCCGCCACGGGTGGGGACCATAAGAGTACCCAAGAGAGGTGGCCTGGCCAGGTCTTTGTGGCAGCAGGGTCATAGGGAATGTGAAAAGATCCCACAGGGCACAAGGACAGGGATTTCTTGTGCCCAAAGACTCTGTCAGAAATGTACAACTCTCCTCCTAGCATCTGCCTGGGCCATTCACCTCTGAAGCCTTGACTGAATCCCTGTGGCCAGGACAGCCTGGGGGGAGTCAGAAGACACACCAACCCCTAGTCCCCAAAGATGCTAGTCTGGGAGTCAGAAGGCCTAGCCACAGACTTATTGGGAGACCTTGAATAGGTCCCCTGTCCTACCTGAGCCTCAGTTTCCCTAACTGTATATAACAGGAATGGACTTGCTGTGCAACAGGCTCTTGGGATGTTCTGCCTGCAATTTCCCTTAGAGCTGGACTCTAGCAAGGGGGAGGATGGTGGGCCCTAGGGCGGGGGTACAGCTGGGGGCCAGAGATGCAGCACAGAGGGGATGGACAGTTGGCGGTGGCTCCCCTGGGAAGCTGGCGGCCTCCAGTTTCCGGCCAGCCCAGCCATCCTAAGGCCCATCTGGAATTACTTAGCCCCTACCACCATTAACCCTTGGTGGGCACCAGGACTGCTCCTCCTCCTCTCAACTGAGATATGGGTGGGAGGCGCAGAGCCACAGGGAGCACCCCAGGGCACTCGCCAAGGGCAAGACAATGGAGGCAAAGGTGTCATGATTGAGAGGGGAGGTTGGAGAGCTAGAGATGGAGCTGGGTTCGAATCCCAGCCGCTCCATTTTCAAGCTAAATGAGCTTAGGCAAGTCACTGAAACTCCTGGGCCTTGGTTTCCTCCTCTGGAAAATGGAGATAAGTCAAAGACTGATTCATAAGCCTCTTAGGTTTGTACAAAGGACTTAGTACATTGCCTTGAAGTGTTATTACTGAAACGGTGAGTTCCCTCCTTTGAGTAGCATTCCATCATGGTGTCTCCTGGGCTGAGCCCTCCCTTCTCTGGGCCTTGGTTTCCCTGCGTGTACTCTGAAGGGACAGGCAATGGACGGGGCACGTGGGCAGTGCAGCGCCGTTACCCTGGGGTGGTCAGTGTGGCCCCCAGCCCCACCGTGGACAGGACAAGCTATGAGCAACTTCACACCTGCCCAGATCTGGGGAGCCCAGTTCAGCCTTGGACAATGCTGTCCTTGGGAGGGCTGGGCTGAGAGTGGGTGGGCAGAGGATGGAGTGTGGGGAGCCCTGCCTGAGGTAGACTTGGATGGGGTGCAGTGGGAGAGGGGGGCTCTGGGCCGTAAGGTTCCACACTGCCCTCCCCCACAGCATGGTGGCACACTCAAGAGTTAAATGTCTGATATTGGCAGCTCCAACCCAGCTCCACCACTTCCCAGGCGTGTGACGATGGGCGATGACATTGCCTGAGCTCCCTGAGCCTCACTTCCTTCAACTGTTAAATGGGAACACATGGAACACATGTGCCTACCTCACAGGGTTGTGGAGAGGCCTGAATAAACCATGCCCCTAGGCATTTTGTCAAGCCCTAGAGCAGAACAAGAAAGTGCCACAAAAGGTGACTGATCCTCAGGTGTCACCAAGAGCTGCTGTCACAGAAGTCCACCATCAGGGCTGGAGGGAAGCTCATCTGACATGCTCATTTCACAGCTGCTATGACTGACGCCCGTGATGGAAAGGAACTTGGGCAAGTCTTTGCGATGTGTCAGCCAAGACTGGGACTGGAACCTCGGCTTGCTGTCTAGACTCATAGGCCCATGCTCTTCCCCAGAGGAGGGAGCCAGGCTGAGCAGACCCCTGTGCTAAGACCCCCCCTCCCACCCACGCTTGTCAGAGCCGGAAGCTGCAGCTCTCAGTGGGGCAGGGGGAGGGAACCGGAAAGGGAGTCTGAGTGGGAGAATTCCCAGGAGGCTGCTCAGCTCTCACTCAGGCAGGCCAGCGGCCACCACATCTGGCTCTCCCACGCTCCCGGCTCTGCCCCCACTTCCAGGCTCTCCAGGCAGGGTTGTGGGGTGGGGTGGGGGTGATGAGGAAGCAGCACACATATCCCTGGCGCTGACACAGTCATGTTAGACACCAGGGCCAGAAGGGCCCTAAGATATGTCCCTTCCACTGGCATGGAAACTGAGGCCCAGAAAGTGGAGGTGACTCATCTGAGGTTCATGCTGGGGGTGGGAGGAGCTGGAATATAGGACTACTGACCCCCAGCTCGGTGTCCCTCCACCCATGCATGCCCTGAGTAGAGCAGGCAGATCCTTGTGCCTATGGCTAGGGAACCAGAGAGGCATAGAGTGAGAACAGTCCCCTACCTCCTGGACACTCAGCATAGTGGCTTTCTGAGTGGGCAGGGGGACCAGTGGGGGCCTTGGGCCACATTCCCTCCCTAGATTCTTAGGACTCTCTTACCTAGCCAGACTATAGCCACGGAGGCCTGCCAGGATCCCAGGAGATAAAGGCTTCAAGACCCTGCCCATTCAGCCTCTCCCCGCCCCCTTGCTGGCCTCCCTCTCAGTGCCCCAGGACCGTGGGCCACTGGAGTATGTCCCATCTGGTACACGCAGATGGCTCACAGATCCCCAGAAGAGCGGGGCCCTCACTCTCACTGGATGCACTGGCTCTTAAGGTCCAGAGAGCGCCAGAACCTGCTTGAGAGTACATAGCAGGCCTGGGGGTGGGGGCCTCTCACTCTACACCCAGGCGACCCTGGTCCTCCTACCATCCATCCATGCAACAGAAATTAATTGAGGACCTACTGTGTGCCCTGTCCTTACAGAGTTCACAAGCAAACACCCAAGAAACCACACATTAATAATAGCAAATTGTGAGTGTGATGAGAGACAGAGAGAATGCCCTGGGTGGATGGGAGTTCTTGTTCAGGTACAGTAGGGCCGCTATGGGGAAGGAACAGGCCTGTGAGGCCACACACATGCAGGAGCAGGAACAGTGTTTGAGGCAGGGGGAAAAGCATCTGCAAAAGCTTGGAGGCCAGAGAAATGTTGATGTGTTTCAACAAACAGAAAGAATGGCTGGGGCAGAGAGCGGGCTGAGTGTGGTAGAAGATTGGCGAGGTGGTCAGCGGCCAGGCATCAGGGCCTTGTGGGCCTGAGGGAGTCTGGCTTTTATCCTGAGGGTCAGTAGGGGCCACTGCAGGATTTTAAACAGGGGACTGATGAGACCAGGTCACCAAGGTGCACTATGGAGAATGGACTAAAGGGGGCAGCAGGGAGGCAGGGGGCAAGTGTGGAGGTTGCTATGGCCGCCCATGGACTGAATGCTGTACACACACACACACCCCTGCTCCGTGCTGCCTCCAATTCTTCATCCACCTGAGAGGCTGCAGAAATGCATCTCAATGGGGAGTTTGGGCTTCTGGGTCCCAGACTGTGCCTGGCCAGTTGACTCACAGTATAGCCTCCCTTTCCTGGCCTCTGTCTCCTCTGCACAGGGTGTCAGACATGGTGCTCCTGATAAGGATATCTATGCCCTGGGTCTCTGGTTCTAGCATCTGCTCTGCTCCCTAAGTGTCTGTGTCCTGGGGACTACCACCCTTCCCTACACCTCTGTTTCCCTAGGACAATCAGTGGCATCCAGGCATTCACTGAGACAAGGCAACTACAGGTCAGCGAGTCCTCCAGCAGTACCCAGGAGTGCCAGCAGGTGGCGCCCCCAGCCCCTGGAGGGGCAAGAGGGGAAGAGGAAAGCTGTTGGGAGGAGAGAGGTTTCTGGAAGGCAAAGATGCCTCACAGGAGCCCCCCACATCTGTCCCAGTCTGGAGGTGAGCGGGGCAGGAATTAACACTCCTGATTCTGAGGTGGAAGCAGGGACTCAGAGGGGAGTTAACGTGTCCAGGGCCACAGAGCGAGACTGAGGCTTCACTGGCCGGACCTCCAGGCCAAAGCCCTTGCGCTACAATCCAGAGAAAGCTTCAAGAGGCTGGCAGTGGGGCACAGTGGGCCTCTGCCTGCTAGTTGGCCCTGGTGCCCACCAGCTTCTCTTAGGCGAACTATTTCCAACAGAAAGCTGAGCCCAGAAACTTGTCTCTTCTAAGGCCATAAACCTGATTGAAAAACCAAGTTATCACTAAGATCTTTATGAGGCCATCAGCTCTGTGCCCCACCCCAGGAGGCCCTGGCTGGGTGTGTGAAAACAGCCTGGAGGGAGGGCTTCCAAGGGGAAGAGGGGCCTACCCGGGAGCCAGAGGCAGGAGGGGTCCAATAAACAGCCACTCCCAGGGACAGGGGCTGTCAGAGAGGAAGAGGCTGACCACAGAACAGGGTAGACAGGGCCTTCTCCATGCACAGAGCCACACTGGGCTGCTATCCCAGGCAACCAGACCCAGTGAGCACAGGGGAAGACTGAGGCCCAGGGGCTCAGGGTCACATGCTGAGTCAGAAGCCAAGGTCAGGGAGGACCTGCAATTTCAGACTCCCAGCCTGGGTCTTTTCAACAAGGTTACAGTCTCCTGGTGGGGGGGAGCTGGGGGTGCCACATCAAGACTTCCACTGGGGGTCCACCTAGGGATGAGGACGAAGGCAGTGCAGAGGCTTTTTTGCATGAAGAAGTCAAAGGAGGAAGAGGAACCAACTATTTGTTTAAGCAAAATTCCAGCTAACAAACTAGGGGGCAGGGAGGCACACACAGCTCACTGTCCTGGCGGTGGGGGCCAGATGGAGAGGAAACAAAAACTACCAGATAGGACACTGACTTCTGTGTGACTTCAGGCAGGTGACTTCACTTCTCTAAGCTCCAGCTTCCTCCCCCTGCAAAATGGGGCTAACAATCAACCCCACCTCCTTGTGCGGCAGTGAGGATGACACATGCAAAGGGCTTGGCCTGATGCCTGCCACTTAGTAAATGCTTCATAGTAGCAGCGCTATTGTTATTGTTATTATTACTCCAGCAGAAAGTCAAGGACCAAACCCTGCAACCTCAGAGAGAACTGAGCTAGGAATCAGAAAGCCCAGTACAGGGGAACCCACAGGAAGGCTGGGGGCCTGCCTCAGGATGTGTCCGTGGAGTGGGACATCCACCCTGGGATGCCACACTACTGAGGGACCACAGAGCCCTGGAGGGGCTCCCCAGGCCTCGGGGATCCCTGGCCTGATCAGGAAAACAGTCTTTGCTCTGCTGGGAAAGGACTGCCGCTTTGGCCCCCATCTCTCAGCCACCGCCTAGTCCTGGCCACCATCTCCATGGCTCCTGGACCCCTGCCCGGCTTCCTGCTGCTCTCTGGCGCCCCGCTCTCCTCTGGCTCATTCTCTGCACACCAGCCACAGCTATCTTCCCGCCACTGCCCTCCAACACTCTAACCCCCCTAGATAATGCCCTCCCACATCCCTCATCAGGCTTGTCCCACTGCTCTGCCCCTTCCCAGACTCCTCTCTTGCTGCTCCCGCTCCAGACTGGCATTTCAGTGCTAGGAGGGCAAGTGTCCCCCCTAGGGCCTCAGGGCCTCTGTTCACACTGACCCTTGGCCCCTGACACCCTTCCCCACTCTCTGGGGCCTTGACTCACATGTCACTTCCTCCTGCAAGGTTTCCCTGACTCCTCCCTCTGGGCCAAATCTCCCTATTCGTGGCCCTTGCCAAGATGTAATTTTACCTTTATTTGTGATTATTTCATTCATACCTGTCCACCCCACCAGACCCCAACTCTAAGCACCACAAGGGCAGGGCCTCACTCAGTACCCAACATAATGTCAGCACAAAGGAGGTGTGTTAACATCTATTTTTCAAATGAATGAATACATAAAGAAATGAATTCATATGCCTATTTCCTATTTATTTATTTATTTGAGATAGGGTCTCACTCTGTCACCTAGGCTGGAGACCAGTGGCATAATCTTGGCTCACTGCAACCTCCACCTCCCAGGTTCAAGTGATTCTCGTGCCTCAGCCTCCCAAGCAGCTGGGACTACAGGCGCCCACCACCATGCCTGACTACTCATATGCCTATTTCCAGCCTTTAAGCCTACCATTTAGGCCTGACAGCGCATACTCTTGAAATTAGAGGGTACCTGGAGAGCGCCCTTCCCCCAGGATAGGCATCCTTTCTCTGGCATCCCTAACTTGAGACCAACCTCCAGCAGTCATTTCCATACCTCCTGCGATGATGAGCTCACTCTCTCTCATGACAGCCCATTTCCTGACAGACGGCCCCTTACGGAGAACTTTCTTACATACGGGTGGGCTGAAATCCGTGTTGTAGCCTGCAGCTTCCTCCCTGAGGTCCCAAGTCTGCCCTATCTTCCTCCTCAGACTCAGACCCCATTCCAGGTCTTCTCTTCCTTCAGTCCAAGCAGTCCCAGCTATCTCAGCTCAGAAAGTGGAGATCGGTCCTCTTGGGCCTCTTCTCCCTCCTCTGTGTACTTGCCAATTTCCCACCAATCCCTTGAAAACTTCAGTCCTAAGCAGAGCCCAGAGCTCCAGATGACTTCCGAGAACATTTCAGCACCGCATCCGCTTCCTGACCTGGGAAAGTGGGATAGTCCCTGCTGAGGCAGCCATGCTCATCTGTGTCATGTGCTGATCCACACACATGTGGACAGCCATGTGCTCCTGCAAGGTAGCCAAGGGCTCCGCCCGGTCAGCAACAGCCAGGATCTTCCCTCCCCTCTCCTGCAGGCAGCCTTCATTTTGCTGCAAACATTGGGCACTACCCCTTTCCTTTCTGAGCCTCAGTGCTTCTACCTGTGCAATGGAAACGGTTCCTCTGAGCAGGAAGTGGAGGGAGCCCTGTGCTGGCTGAGTCTCCAGCTCTGTCACATATCAGAGCTTCAGAAGAGCAGGCATCTCACCAGGGCCAGCTTCACCGGCGGGTCACCAGTACAGTCACACAAAGCCCAGTGTGTGGAAGGGCCCGAGCTCAGGTGAATGTTCTGCTGCCACCACCCTGAAATCCTTAATCCTTTTCTAACAAGGGACCACATATTTTAATTTTGCTCTGGGCCCTGTAAATTATGTCCTGATACTGAAACATCTGCCCAGCCCTGAGATGATACCGACAAACCCCGGCTAATATGGTCACCCAAGAGAGAGACAGGTTGAACAGTTAAGACACTGACTCTGACCTTCTGGAGACCACACACCCCTGCACGATGAGAGGAACCCAGGAAATGTGGGCCCATCCCATCTCGCAGGGGGCTTCTGCACAGCTCCCTGTGGTACAAAGCCCTTGTGGGGGCCAGGCGCAGTGACTCACGCCTGTAATCTCAGCACTCTGGGAGGCCGAGGCGGGGGATCACCTGAAGTCAGGAGTTCGAGACCAGCCTGGCCAACATGGTGAAACCCCGTCTCTACTAAAAAACACACAAAAAACAGCTGGGCATGGTGGCAGGCACCTGTAATCTCAGCTACTTGGGAGGCTGAGGCAGGAGAATCACTTGAACCCACTAGGTGAAGGTTGCAGTGAGCCCAGATTGTGCCACTGCACTCCAGCCTGGGCAAAAGAGCAAGACTCCATCTCAAAAAAGAAAAAAACTAAAAGCCCTGTGGAGGGGACCCCATCTGACTTCCTGACCCAGATCCCTGTACTTCATGAATCCTTCCCCAAATCTTGCCCCCACTCCCAGTTCACTGACACTCCCTCAAATGTTCCCAGCCTCCACTCCCCCTTAGGTAGCTGTGAAATGTTTCCCAGTCCTTCACATGGGGTGGAGGAACATAGGCATTTAAATGCCACGGGGTCCCAGCCATCATACATGGATCAGGGCTTTTGGATCCTGATTCACACAAACCAACTGCAACAAAGGCATATTTGAATCAACTGGAGTACTTTGAATCTGAACTGTGTGTTAGATAATAACCAGGAATTTGCCTTAATTTTGCTAGACTTGATAATGGCATATTACGTAAGAAAATGTCCGTGTGTTTTAGAGATGCGCGCTGAAGTATGTAGGGGTGAAATGACATGATGTCTGGAATTTGTTTCAAAATACTTCAGAAAAGGGGGGAGTAGATGAAATAAGTGTGACAAAACCTTAATAGTTGTTGAAGCTGGGTGATGGGTGCACAGCAGTTCATTATACAATTCTACTTTTGTGTATGCTTGAAACTTCTCAATTAAAAAAGAGGGTGGGGGGTCATCAAGATAATTTGCTAAAAGTTTCCTGTAATGTTCCCAGAAGACTCTCCCCAACACACACGCGCGCACACACACACACACACGCACACGCACACACACACTATGCCTTTTGAAAACTTTCTCTAGGAGGCCAACCCAGGCAGTACCCCAACTGTAAGGAAGACTCGTGTGTGTGCATATGTGCATCTCACCCGAGAAAACCATCCACAGCTTCCATGACCAGAGGGGTCGTGACCCCTTCATGCCAAAAGATTAAGGACCTGCGATCTTACAGACGGGAGCCCTGTTTGAAGTCTGCGTTGCCCCTCACCTCAAACTGGTCACTGTGTGAAGTTGGCCTAGAATCCCCTCGCTCCTGGGAGCTCGTTCCTCCACCTGTAAAATGGGGCTGCAGAGCGGTCCACGCGGCCACCGGAAGGACAAGGTGCTCAGGCCTCAAGGCCGCCCCCTGGCAAGCGATTCCCACTCGCAGCGCGGCCTCGACCCTCGCCCAAGACGCGCCCTCCGTGCCCCCACCCCCTCCAGGCCCTGGCCAGTCCACCTCCCGCTTGGGGCGGCAATTTGTCTCCTTTTGAACCCCCCGCCCCCGACGGGTTTCCCCCTTTGATTCGCTGCCCGGAGGCTTCCCCCCGCTTTGAAATGCAAACCCGCCTCGGCTGGGGCCGCGGGCGGCCGGGAGCTATAAAAGGCCTGGGTGGGGCGGGCGCGGCGGCAAGGCCGGCGAGTTCAGGTGAGCGGTTGCTCGTCGTCGGGGCGGCCGGCTGCGGCGGCTCCAGGGCCCAGCATGCGCGGGGGGCCCCGCGGCCACCATGTATGTGGGCTATGTGCTGGACAAGGATTCGCCCGTGTACCCCGGCCCCGCCAGGCCCGCCAGCCTCGGCCTGGGCCAGCCCGCCTACGGCCCCCCGGCCCCACCCCCGGCGCCCCCGCAGTACCCCGACTTCCCCAGCTACTCTCACGTGGAGCCGGCCCCCGCGCCCCCAACGGCCTGGGGGGCGCCCTTCCCTGCACCCAAGGACGACTGGGCCGCCGCCTACGGCCCGGGCCCCGCGGCCCCTGCTGCCAGCCCAGCTCCGCTGGCATTCGGGCCCCCTCCGGACTTTAGCCCGGTGCCTGTGCCCCCTGGGCCCGGCCCGGGCCTCCTGGCGCAGCCCCTCGGGGGCCCGGGCACACCGTCCTCGCCCGGAGCGCAGAGGCGGACGCCCTACGAGTGGATGCGGCGCAGCGTGGCGGCCGGAGGCGGCGGTGGCAGCGGTAAGGACCCCTCCCTCGCCCTGCGCCTCTGGACCGGCAGGTGCTCGGGCGCGCCTCAGGCCGCCCCCTGTCTGACCTCTGCTCAGGCCCTGCCCGGGTTCCCGGGAGTGAGGACCTCCTGTCCACTCTCGCCCTGGCGGGCAGCTCTCTGGGCTCCCTCTCCTGAGTCTCAGGCTGTCGGAGCCTCCAGCAGCACAGCCCAACCCTCCCTCTGCACAGATAGGGAAACCGAGACCCCCTGCGAAGTGCGGAAATGCGCCTGCGGCCGTGGAGCAAGGCCTAAACCAAAACGCAGGCCCCCAGACTCCTGTCCCACACTCATTTAGCAACACCGACTCCGTGCTCTCCATCCGCTTCTTCCAGTCCTAACCCAGCCGAATTTGCAAAGGCGGCAAATTCGCCCCAGAAGGGACGATTCGCTAACTGTGCGAACAGGGCAGGTGACTGCTGGCCAGGGCTGAGTCTCCCCATCACACAGTCAAGAGATCGGTGGGTCATATCCTTCGGGCTGAAAAAGAGCCCTCTTTGGCCAGACCGGGACGAGAGGTCTGTACCTTACCTTCCCAGAGTCCTCCCTGAACTCTTGACCCCGGGGGAGGGGAAGCGCCAGCAGTGCCAAGGGGGCTACTGTTTGGCTCCTGAGCCTGTGAACCTTCTGCCCCTAGGCAGGCCTCTCTCATCTGCCCTCTTCAAAGGCCGGGGAGGGGGCAGGACAAAGGGCCCAACTTTAATGAGGGGCGGCTTGACCTCCGTTATGGGTCCCCCCTTTGTCATGTAACTGGCTCTGTCTTGGCTTGGTAGCGACTCCTGTCGGCCGGAAAGTGAACACGACGTTCCATTGTCCCGACTGTGTCCGGCCTGTCCTGACAAAGGCCACCTGGCCTTGGGGGCGGGAAGCTGGCCTGCCCACCCTTTGATGTCCAGCCCCTCCTCCCCTTCCCCCAGCTGGGAATAAGCCTGGGACTTCCCCCACCTCCTCGCTCTCTTTACCCCCATCTCCCCACACACACCCAGCTTGCCTCAGGGCAGATGCTGGTTGTGGGGGCTTGATCAGGAGCTACAGGTTCTGGGCATAATCATATCCCCCTCTTGGAAGTCCCAGGGATACAGAACGTCCTATCTGCCTCCAGGGAGATACAGCGAACCAGGCTCTGCCACTTGCTTCTGTGGCCTTGATTAAATAACAGTGAATGTTTTGGAACACTTCCTAATGGACCAGGCACTGACCTAAGATCTTGCATGTATTAACTCATTTAACTCTTAAAACCTCATAGTGGGTACTATTATCACCCCATTTAAGATGAAGAAACTAGGACATAGAGAGGTTAAGTACTTGCACAAGGCTATGTAACCCAGAACTGGTGGCGCTGGGATTTGAACCCAGGCTGACTGACCACCAAGTCTGTGCTCTAATCCTCTACACAACAGCTCCTCTTGCATCAGTCATTGTTCCTGGGCTTCAGTTCTCCCATCTGTGAAATTAGAGAAAGGGGGTTCTGCAGTGGTTTGTAACCCTTGTTTAAGTTACAGAAGGGCTCCTTTGGAAAATCTGCTGAAAGGGACAAATCTTTTCCCTAGGAAAAAAATGTTGCATCGTTGGACGATTTCAGGGGTTCTGGAGGCCTCCAGAGGCATTATCCGTAAATCTGGGGTTAAGAACCCTGCATGATATGAGAAGAGGTGGTGGCAGCACCAGTGCTGAGGCTCCTGCGGTTTCTCAGTCTGCGAGGCTCTGGAGAAGGAAGCCTGCCTTTCCTGCTCCTCCGTTCCACTTGCTGCTTCCTGCTCATGGGGTGACTTTGGAGATGAATGGGGAGGTTCTCTATGGGTGGGGACTTGGTGTGAGGGAAAAGGAGTGTGCCAGTGGGTGTCAGAGGACTGGGGGATCCTGGAGGGGCTTCCATACAAATCACCTCATGTCTCCGGGCTGCTGAACCCCGCTCGGGGCCTCTGGTCTCAAAAGTTGCTTGACAACTGTTGCCTGCAGACAGATGAATCTGCCCTAGGCAAAAAAGCATTTCCCACCATGCTCTCCCATAGTACAGAAAAAGGCAGAAGGAGTTCTGGGGGTTCCTGAGGCTCCAGGAAAGGAACTTCCCAAGAGCCAGGTTAGCTCCCTTCTGCAGAGGATGCAGGAACCCTGACCTTCCTGAAGCTAGAAGGTGCTGCCTGTCTTCCTGGGGCATCTGACTCTCTATTCAGTGCTTCTGAAGTAGGGGCAGAGTTGGGTTGGGACTGTTGACTCTCCCTGAGATAGAGGCCAAGCCTCTCCTGTCCCTGGCCTCAGTTTCTCCTTCTGGGCAATGAAGTCACAGGGTTTCCAGGAATGGTTCCTTTGCAATGCTGTGGTCCAGGACAGCTGAAGGAAGGCTAGTGCATGCCACTGCCCTCCCAAACCCCACTGGCACTGGCCACCAGGTCTTCAGCCTGCCACCAATCCTGGCCAGCCCCTTCTTCCCCTGTTTCTGAGCCTTGAACATTCGAGAATGGACAAACTGGACAGTTAGAGACTACACATGTAGATGAGGAAACCAAGGTACAGAGACTGTGAGGAATGTTCCAGTTTCACACAAGCGGGGCTGAACTGGGCTAGATGTCAGAAGAGTCGATTTAGAATTTTCTGATGGTTTCCCATCATGTGTAGGATGAACCCCACACTCATTCATGAGGTCTACAAGACTACAGCGTTTGCACCTGTCCGCCTCCCTGACCTCATCCCTGGCTGCTCTCACCTTGGCTTCCAAGCTCAAGCAATTCCAGCTTCTTTTAATTCCTGAGACCTGCCAAGTCCTACTACAGGTCTTGTTCTCTCTTCCAGGAAAGCTGTTTCCCCTGATTCTTTGCAAGAGTGGATTCTGCTTACCCTTCAGATCTTAGCTGAATCGCCACCTCCTCTGTGAAGCCCTCCATCATTCCCCAAAGTGGACTCCCCGCTACACCCATGGCAAATCTTTGCTGTGTTCCCTTCAGAGCACTAATTCCCATCTACTCACTTCCTTACACTTGTTGTTTATATGTTGTCTGTTCCCATGAGGTCCAGAGCTATGTCTGCCTAACCCACCACTGCATCCTGACACCCAGCTCAGTGCATGGCATTTAGTAGATGCTCAATATATTTTGTTGAGTGAATGAAGAGGGCAAGTATGAAGACAGAAGGCTTCTCTGGGGAACAGGGGAGTGGGTGAGATCTTGGCTTTCACACAGGTTTCTGGGGTCCCAGCCCTAGGATTGGGACCTGTGACTGTCCAGCCAAGCAGTTCAGGTCAATGGAAACCTGGCTGCCTCTGTTTCTCCACTTGGATGGTACCCTGACTCATGTGGGGAAGTGCAGTTGCTGAGGCTGGGACTAAGACTTCAGCTTATTCTAAGGAGGGGGCGGTGACAAAGGGAAAGACAAGAGAGAAGCTGTTGGGCCTCAATCAGTCTTCAATTCGTAATGACAGTGTTAGTTCCAATTGATCAGTATCCCTTGAGTGAGGCCAGGATAGGAAATGACTACAAGGCGTTCTTTTTTTTTTCCTCCTCTCTTTGCATTTTCATAAGGAGCATTTTAAATATCAGCATTTTCATTAGGAGGGTTACATATCACCCCTCTGCGGAAGGCTCAGCCTCCAATTCCTTTAATAAACTACTCCACAGGTTAATGGCCCATTGGGGTGGCTGAGGTCTCAGGACTAGGGAGAGGTTCACTGGGATGAGACTGGGAGCAAGGTTTAGATCTTGGTCCAACCCCTTCAACTTTCTGATGGGGAAATTGAGGCCCATGAAGGGGATGAATGTTCCTCTCCCCCCACATTGCAGGCCCTCGCCCTTGGCCCATTGCCACAGCCACCAACCTGCTCTCTCACCTTCAGCCTCTCTGTGATGCTCCAGCTGTCTTCTAAAACCATTGCCATATCTACCTTCTCAAGGCACCTGCCCTGCTCAGGAGCATTCTGTGGCTCCCTACTGATATGGAATTGCCATTTCATTATTGTAAAATCCAGCTCCATTACTGTGGCATTCAGAGCCTTCTTGAGAGCTGGCCTCAACCATCTACTGAAGCCATTCTCCTACTACGCCTAGATAAGGCAAGTTAGGAGCCAGGGCTGGGAAGTCTCAGACCTGGGATTGCATTTCCTTAAGAAGCTGTATAGCCTCAGGCAAGTTAATTAGGATCCTTTCTCTGAGCCTGTGCTTCTTCCATTGTAACAGGATAATAATAGGATTGCATCTCGGAAGAGTCTGTAAAGCGCAGCTCTGCAGCAGGCACACAGTAGGTGCTTAGGGCATCGGTGCCTGTGACCACCTCTACCAGACCTCAGCAGGTGCACTGGAGCACACACCTCACACTCCCTGCCTCTCCAGTCTGGTCCCTAGGCCTGCATTGCCCTCCCTTCCCTCTCCTGCATCTTCACTAGCTCAAATGCTGCCCCTTCTCCAAGGCTGTCTCCCGTAGGAAGCCCTCCCTGATTCCTCCCTCCCAAGCACTGTATCAGGCCCTTGTTTTCATGACACTTACCACTGACTGTCCACTTTCATTGTCTTGTTTATCCCTGCCACCTACCAACCCCACCCTGCCTCGCACATAGTAGGAGCTCATGATAAAGCAAATAACTGTGGCATTAGCCAAATATTTACCATGGGCCAGGCACTGTGCCAGGAACTTTATGTGGGTGATCTCACTTAAGTCTCACGATAGCCCTGTTTGGTGTAAGGATCCAGTATTCGACTCATTTTATAGATCAGGTTAATGAGGCTGAGAGAGGGCAAGGGGGCCTGCCCAAGCTCACACAGCTAGGACATGGCAGCACACTGTTCACACCCAGCCTACGGCCCAGCAAGTGTCTGTGAAATAAAGCCACACACTCAGGAAGGGGAACCTGAGACCCCCCTTCCCCATGGGCATCCCAGCCAGGTGGAGGGGAAAGGAGGCTAGGCAGGGGATGTACTGTAAGAGGCTGCGGGAGGAGGGAGCCCAGCAGGGGCTAGGTTGTTTAGAACCGATTCTCCAGGCAGAAGCTACATTTGACACCTCATTGCTCAGATGTAGCTGGGAAAGGGAATGACCCAGTTAGAAGGTGGCAGAAGGCTTTTTTTTGGTTGGTTGTTTTCTCTCCCCTGCTTTGGCAGCTATTGCCATTTAGAGCTTAGGGAATCATTGTGAATGTCCAAAATGGTTTGTTAGCAGCAGGGTCTGGCGTGTCCGTAGGCAGCTATCTTAATGGGCCGGCCTCTCAGGTTTCTGTGTTGGAGCTCCTGGGATGTGGAAACAACATTCACATCTGGAGTCAGGGCCATCGCCACGTTAGTATGCCAGACCCTCCCCATGCCGTGCTCACCCCTCAGGCTTGTGGGGGTACCCCACGTGGATCCCCCCCATCAACAGAAAGAAGGAGCAAGCTCCACACCCTCCCATGGCTTCCTGTTGCTCTTGAAACCAAATCCAAATTTCTCTGTTAGAGGTTCTGCTGGCCTCTCTAGCCTGATCTTGTGCCTCTCTCATTCATTCATTCAAGCAGGCAAGCAGTAATATTCTGGGTGTCTTCTGTGATGAACGTGCTCCTAGGCATTGAAGATGATGGTCTGTGCAAGGCAGACGGGTCCACCTGCTCGAGGAGGCTGCCCTCTCTGCCCTCACTCTGTTCCTCCCTGCCTGGGGCCTTTGCATGTGCTGTTCACTTCCTGGAATCTACCTCTCTCTTCGTGACATGGAAGCCTCCTTCTCAACCTCAGGTCTTGGCTTAAACGTGGCCTGTTGGCTGGGCACAGTGGCTCACGTCTATAATTGCAGCCAAGGCGGGAGGATCACAAGGTCAGGAGTTCAAGACCAGACTGCCCAACATGGTGAAAGCTCTACTAAAAAATACAAAAATTAGCTGGGCGTGGTGGCGGGTGCCTGTAGTCCCAGCTACTCAGGAGGCTGAAGCAGGAGAATCGCTTGAACCCGGGAGGTGGAGGTTGCAGTGAGCTGAGATCGTGCCACTGCACTCCAGCCTGGGCAACAGAGCAAGACTCCATCTCAAAATAAATAAATAAGGCCTGTTCCTGGTGACCTCTCCCAGCTAAGTAAAGTAGGGTTCTTCCCCCTACCTCCCACTCAGTTTAGCTCATTGCTTGATTTCCTTCCTACTACGAATCCCAGTTTGTCATTATTTCATTTGTTTGTTTGTTTTTAATCTACCGCCTCCCCTGCCATGAAGGAGGTAATAACCTGTCTCTCAAATAAGTACTGAGCAGTTATGGTAATCATGATGCGAACCAGCATCTATTCAGTGCTCAGTGTGTTCAACATTTTTTCAAGTGCAAGACTTCTGTCCCCAGAACAGCACATTTCTTCTCCATTAGAGGAGTGGTTCGGACTAAGCTTTTCGAGCAATGGAGATAGATGGAAGGCTGTGCTTTGGAGGCTGAGCTGCCCACAGCGGGGGTAGACGTGGGGAGCAAGGGAGACAGGACTCAGAGGTGCCACCTCGGCTTGTGATCTGAATGGCTGGGGGATGGAGGTGCTATTTTTTGAGTTAAGGAAGCAAAGAAAGTAGCAGATTTGTTTTATGTATTCACCAAGGATTCATCAAGTACTCACTGTGTGTGTCAGGCACGTGATAGGTGCCAGTGAGCTAAATGGCATGGCCCTAGCCTCAAAGAGCATTCGGGGAGCCAAGGCCTAAGGGGAAGGTCTTCACCAAGGTCACGTAGCCAGCTAGGGGTAGGAAGGGGCTGGAGGCAGAGCCCCTCACTGCAGCCCCGCCTCGAATGTGAGATTTCAGGAGCCACACCTGCATGGAGCAGCAAAGGCTGCACTCCCAGACTAGACTAGAGGAAGATGGCCAGGTGAGCAGTGGCCTGGAAACTCCACGAGGAAACAGCCCAGAAAGGCCTCAAGTTCTTCAGCTTAGGAAAAGACCGGAAGGGATGCAGTTGCTGTCTGTAAATCTGAAAGGGCTGTCCAAGGCTGAGGGTGTCCCTGTGGAAAAACTCAGGAAGTATATAAATGGGTGGCAGATGCAAGAACCGACTCCTTTGCAGCGAGTAGGCGTGTGCTGCAGTGTAGGCGTCCCGACCCTGGTAGGAGTTTGATCTAGCAGTGTTGACTAGTAGGACTTTCCGCCATGATGGAAATGCTCTGTATCTGCGCTGTCCAGTAGGCTAGCCACCAGCTGCATGTGGCTATTGAACACTGGAAATGCAGTTAGTGTGAATAAGAAACATATTTGATTAATGTGGCTAGTGGCTATCATATTAGACAGTGCAAAAAAATCCCTCTCAAGAGTTCCCAGAATGGAAATCCATTCTGCATGAGCTCCTTGTTCTTGCATTGAGGAATCTCTCCTGCCTCTTTTTTTTTCTTCTTTTGAAACGGAGTCTCATTCTATTGCCCAGGCTGGAGTGCAGTGGCACAATCTCAGCTCACTGCAACCTCTGCCTCCCAGGTTCAAGTAATTCTCCTGTCTCAGCCCGTAGAGTAGCTGGGATTATAGGCACATGCCACCATGCCCGGCTAATTCTTTTGTATTTTAGTACAGACAGGGGTTTCACCATATTGGCCAGGCTGGTCTCGAACTCCAGACCTTGTGATCCGCCTGCCCTGGCCTCCCAAAGTGCTGGGATGATAGGTGAGAGCCACCACGCCCACGCCCTGCTTTTTTTTTTTTTTTTTTTTTAGATAAAGTTTTGCTCTTGTCGCCCAGGCTGGAGTGCAATGGCATGATCTCAGCTCACTGCAACCTCCGACTCCTAAATTCAAGCTATTCTACTGCCTCAGCCTCCAGATTAGCTGGGATTACAGGCACACACCTGTCTAATTTTTGTAATTTTGGTAGAGACAGGGTTTCACCATGTTGGTCAGGCTGGTCTTGAACTCCTGACCTCAGGTGATCCACCCACCTCAGCCTCCTAAAGTTCTGGGATTACAAGTGTGAGCCACCACGCCCGGCCACTCTCCTGCCTCTTTCAGCTGCATCGGCTCTGTAGTAGCATCATCTTCATCATCATAGTTTTTATTAATAAGTACTTTGTTAAGTAGGTTATCACATTGGTCTCCATAACTACCGTATGAAGAAAGCATTCATGTCTTCATTTTAGAGATAAATAAATGAAACTCAAAGAGGTCCAGCAACTTGCCCAGGGACATACCACTGGCGTATGGCCAGACTCAGAGAGCCACTGGTCTCTGTCTGACTCTAAAGTCCCTTCCTCTTTGCCACCTCCTGAAGCCGGGTCAGATTGTGGACCTTGATGAAGACAGGGCAGCAGATGATGCAAAGGTGGCCCTGGAGGAGGAGGGTGCAGAGATGATGAAGAACTCTAACCAGGAAGCAGGCTGACAGTGGGGAGGAGAATCTGGCTAAGGCTGCATTGCTACCGAAATAGCTGGCCTGGCCAGCGTCCCCCTTTCCTCGCCCCCATGCCAGCTTCAGCTCTGCTCAGGGCTTGAGTGGGGGACCATGATATTAGCAGCCTGGGACTGCCAGATCAGCCAGGACAAGGACCCAATTGTGGGTCAGGCAGAAAGCCTCATGTCCCAGGAAGGACACCCTTCCATCGTGGATCTGGTGAGGTTAGGTACAGTGGAGGGCCTTCCCCCTGGTGGTACAGATGGGGAAACAGGCCCAAATAAGGGATCACATGTCCAGCTGGTGGGCCTGCCAATCTCCCCACTACCAGGCCAGTGTTTTCTTGGCCCTGCGGCTTCCCATTAGGTGCCATTCCTCTCTCGCGCGAGGGACTCCACCAATGTACCCACTTCTGCAAATAGATCCGTTTTCTCCTTTTTGTCTCCATAGCTTTTTACCCTTTCCAGGCTGCTCTCGCAGCCATTCTGTTCCCCAGGCAGGGTAAGGAAAGCCCAGGGAAGTTCAGTCACTTGTCAAGTCCTTCAACTAAGAGGGCCAGGCTGGACCACAGCCCAGGTCTCTGCCACCAGGCAAGGTCTGGAAGCTCGCCTGTACACCCAGCCTTTACCAAACCTCAGTAGAGTGTGACACTGCTACAATTTAGACCCCTCACCAGAAGCGCTACCACCTCTGAGCTGGCCCACGCCCTGCCACCCTTGTAGCGCTCCTACATGTGTTATCTGAGGCAGGGAGATCTGTCCTCCTGAGTCCCTCTTTCTCACCCTCTCCTTTGCCTATTGGCCCTGCAGCCATCCACAGCAAGTGACCTGCAAGCTCTCTGAACTTAATTCCTTATCTTGGAAAAGGGGGCTTTTTGCAGCAGGATTCTATGGCTACCCTGTTCCCACCTCCCCTGATCCCCTCCTGCCAAAAGCCCTATGCCCTTCCATTTGTCATTCCCACACTGGCATCACAGACACGGGTGAGCTCCCCATCACCTCTTGCTGCATGCAGTGTGGCTCTCTGAGGGACTTGGCTGGAGGGTATGTTGGGCGTGTGCTCTCTGCAGGGGTTGCCCGGGGTGGCAGGCAGCAAGGTGTTGGGAGTGGGGAGGTCTGATCCTTAAGGGAGGGCTCAAAGCTACAGAGTCTAGAGGGCATTTGGACTGGTGTACAGGGAAAACCGAGGCCCAGAGGAGAGAAGAACTAATTCAAGGCCACACGAATGGCATGGAACTGGGACCAAGACCTACTGACTTCAGCTGGTGGTTCAGAATCCATAGGGGCCTTGTTAAAGATGACTGAAAAATTGGCTGGGCGCAAGGGCTCACGCCTGTAATCCCAGCACTTTGGGAGGCGATGCGGGTTGATCATGAGGTCAGAATTTCAAGACCAGCCTGGCCAATATGGTGAAACCCCGACTCTACTGAAAACACAAAAATCAGCCGGGCATGGTGGCGTGTGCCTATAGTCTCAGCTACTCAGGAGGCTGGGGCAGGAGAATTGCTTGAACCCAGGAGGCGGAGGTTGCAGTGAGCCAAGATCGTGCCACCGCACTCTAGCCTGGGCGACAGAGCGAGACTCTGTCTCAAAAAAAAAAAAAAAAAAAGGTGACTGAGAAATTAGGATGCAGTCAGTCCAGATTGGGGCCTGGGAATCTGTATTTTTAGCAAGCCCCTGTGTGTATAGACATGCATGCCTGTGTGCATATGTGTGTTAGGGGTTCGGATCTTGAAGCACAGCCAGTTGGGGCTGGACCAACCAGGGATGAGTCACGAAGGTTTTTGGGGCTGGATTTGTGGTCTAGGCCCTGAGGGCCAAAGCTGGTCATTCCCCAGGGCCACACACCCAGCAGGAAGAGGGCAAAGGAAGTGCTGACCTAGGGGCCATTTGGTTGTGCTGGAACAGAGGCCACACTCTGTCCTTGCCTGGCCCAGGCTGGATGGGGAGCCCCTACTGCAGGCCACCGTGGCTCCTGTCCCCATCCTCCAGCTGGGCAGGCCCAGTGTCTAGACTCTCAGACTGTGAAATTGGTCTTAGAATTCTTTCAGCTACAATAACAAACACAGTCAGAGAATCAACAAACATTGGGAAGTTCATGTTTCCAAGTTGGAAGGGACCTTATAAGTAAATGATCTTTTTTAGCAGACTGCCCATTGCACAGATCTGTTTCCTGGCATTTCTGCCAGATGGTCATCCCACCACTGTTGGAAACGAGTGAGACCTTCCCCACGCACCTCCTGCATTCCAGGTACTGTGCTAGACATCGCCCATCCATCTCAAGTGAGTCTCTGTATGCCGCAGGGTTAGAAAGAACTGCAAGAGACCTCGTACTATTCGATTGATAGGTTCTGTCGCTGTTTCTGAGGCCAGATAGATCTGGCTTTGAATCCCACCTGCCTGATGTGTGGTCCTCTCTGAGTTTTCTTATCTGTAAAATAGAGTAACAGTTGCCCAACTCCATGGGTCATTGAGAGATGTATACAAAGGTCCTGGCACATGGACATGTTGGCTGTTATGAGAATATTAATTTCCCTATTTTACAAATTCAGAAAATGAGGCTCAGAGAGGTGAGGAGACTGTCCTAGGTTACCCAGCCAGTGAGAAGTTGCACTCCACAACCACAGAGGTTTGCCTTTAATGACATCCAGGGGCCCTGGACTCCAGTCCCAGCTCTGGGCTGGAACTCCTGACTGCCCCAAGACACCTCTAGAATCACAGACTGCACCTCCGTTGAGCTCCACAGTCTGTCTCCAGAGCCCAGAGAAGGGTGTCAAGGTCCGTGGGCCAGGTCTTCACTGGCAGCCTTGCCAGGACAGAGAGGAGTTGACTGTACTGCCAACCACACCTCAGGGCCACCTGGAAAACGATCCAAGTACCAAGTTTCTGAACCCCGTTTTAGCGCCGCTGAATTTTAATTTCTGGGGCTAGAATCTGCACTGTGAAAAAGCTCCCCAGGCAGTCCCAAGGCTGCTGGCCAGGTGCTGAGAGCCATTGGCCTATACTGCCCATGCTCTAGGGGACGGGCGTTTGCTACCTCTCATGGTGGCCTGATCATATGGATGGCGCATTCGCATCCCAAAACTGGAGCAGAGAGAAAGCCTCCCATTTGGGCGAGTTACCCAAGGCCCCTCTGTGCCCACCCCTGAAGAGCTAAGGGGGCTCCTCATTCTTCCTCCCACCCATTTATGCTGGCATCTGGCCCAGAGGGTTACTCATTAGGTGGCTGGGAGTGGCTGGCCCCTCAGCAGACACCTGTTATAGGAGCCTGGACTTCCCCCTTAGCTCCAGCGTCCCAGGGACCTGTAAATAATTCATCCCAGGCCCTCTCCCCACCCCACTGCTCTCACGCACCTCCCTGCCCTCTCCTTCCCAGGCTGCAGAGGTATCCTGGGGCAGTCAGGAGTTCCAGCCCAGAGCTGGGACTGGAGCCCAGGGCTCCCTGCTGTCATTAAAAATACAAATTCAAACATACGCTTGTTAAAGATTTTAAAACCCCCAAAGTCTCCCTCCTACCTGTGGCTTTCCAACCTCCAGTGCCCCCCCCCCAGGGGCACCCCCGGTTACTGGCTTCTTGTATATTCTTTCAGAAAGAACTATATGGGTACACAGATGTGTGAGTATGTGTGTGTCTCCCCTGTTTTTATACATAAATGGCAACATACTATTTTCACTATTCTGTCCTGCTTTTTTTTCACACTTCTTAGAACTTGCTCCGTATTGGGACATATGGAGTTTTAAAGGTTCTTTTTAATGACTGCATAATGCTCCTCTCCATGGCTGTACCCTCCCTTATTTAACCAGCTCCCTGCTTGTATACATGTACGTTGTTTTTTGTCTTGTGCTATCGGAAACAGATGTAGCTTTGGGCAGTTCTTGGTGGGATCAGTTGCTAGAAGTGGGATTCTTGGGTCAAAGGGTATGTGCCTGTTGAATGAGGCTAGATATCGCCAAGTTGGGCGCTAAGGAGTGTGTTTCGGTTCTCACTCCTGGAAGAGCATATGGGATTCCCTGGTTTCTGAGCCACACAGTGTGATAGCAAACATTTTGTTCTTTGGCAGAGCCATTTTCTTAGCAATAAAATTATGTGTTTCAACAAGCTCCACCAGAGAGAAGTTGGCCAATGGGTTCCTGAGCCTACCTGCCTCTCTCCAGAGCACAAGGCCTGTGGGCCAGGTCTGTCCTGGTAACCTTGCCAGGACAGAGAGGGAAAATGGTACAGCTAAACCCTATCTCCATCTGGTCTCGCCCCGACCCCTTCACTTGCGGAAGAGCTGGGCCTGAGGTCAGAACACCTGAGTCCTGGCTCATACCATGACCAGTCAGGACGGCCCTCCACAAGTGCCCTTTCTGAGCCCATTTTCCCGCACCTGTGAAATGCCTGTCATGGGTCTGGGCTTGCTCAGCAGAAGGAGCAGGAGTGGGTGCTGGGACTGTAAGGAAAAGGCACCTTCAGGACCACTGCCTTTGATCTCTAGGCCAAGGTCTGGGTAGGCAGGGAGCCCCATGCCCTGCCTCAGGCCCATCTTCCTGAGGGTGACTATGAGTCCTCCAGGCATTCCAAGGGCCCCCAGCCTGGGGGTCTCAGTGGTCTTGCCTCACCACGGTCTGAGCCCTCCTTTTCCATACGTAGCAATGGAGGGGTGGTCTGCTGTTCAAGCTTCTGTTACCAGCACTCTGGAGGCTCCATGGCAGGCTCAGTGGGCCCTAAATATGGCAGCATGAGGAGTGGTGCACTGGAGAGGCAGCAAGAGCTCTAGACCGGGGGCATGGCCTTGGCCAGGCCTGTGCCTGCCTGTGCCTCTGCTGACCCTGACTGCCCAGGGTGGTTAGACTAGAAGAGCTCACCAGGCCTCTTCTTTGGGCCTCCAACTGCCATGTAACCATTGTGAACCGTGGTCTCTTCCTCAGTAAAATGGGAGGAGCCTAAACTCTCACAATCCCTTCCGGCTTTAGCCCAGGGAATCCAGTGGGTCTGTCGATTCAGAGCCATGCTGGGCTCCGATGCCGGTGGCATTAGGCAGAACTGTTTTTGAGTCGGCATTGCATTTTCTAGGCCAAGGAGAGGTCCCTTATGGAGCCAAGGCCTGGGCAGCCACTCCCTTATCCCTCTGGGGCCAGGCCTGGCAGAAGGCCGAGGCTATCCCGGGCTATGCTGGGCAGCGGGCTGAGGTCAGTGGACATGGAAACGTCCGGTGCGGTTCCTCTGCTCTGGCAGGAAACACAGGGAAAAGCTGCCCAGGAACATCTGCTGTCTCCCATTCTCCACAAAGCCATTTGGCTCACGGGGAGCCCAGTGGCTGTCCTGCCAAGCTGCGTGGGCTTAGTGAAGGGGGGCAGGTGTCAGAATGGGGGCGGGTGGTTAGTACAGGGGTGCTGAGGGACAGGCAGGGCTGGGGCTGATACCCAAGAAGGTGAAGGCTGGGCGGTGGTGGGGGCACTTGGGAGAGGCGGGAGGGGTTGATGGTCTTTCAGAGACCCACCATACCCTGGTGGGAGCATATGTGAGTCTGGAAGTGCTTGCTTGTGCCTCCTATTTATAGCCACGTGCTCAGCTTCTTATAAAGGAAACTGGTGCTTAGCCAGGCCCCACACCAGCCCAGGCCAAGCATGACTCTTAATATTCTCTCCAGACAGACCTCTGATCCGAGTCCCAAAGAAAGCCCTGACATTAACCTCAGTTGGTCCTCAAATTGAGCTCTGGGCCCCAGGCTGAGCCCCACAAGGAAGCCAAGCCACGCCCTCTCTCCTGCGTTATGGCAGCTCTCCCTGCATTTCCCCTTCCTTTTGCAAATCTGTTCTCTGCGCAGTAGCCAGAGTCATATTAAAGCCTACATCAGACTCTGTGTCTCCTCTGCTCAGAATCCGGCAGTGGCTCCCATCCCAGACAGAGGAAAACCCAGAGTCCCCGCCTTGTCTCCTGTCCCGTCCCCCATCTCACTGCACCTCAGCTCCAGCAGCTTCCTCACAGTTCCTCACTGGCAGATGGCAGGCAGATGGCAGGCACACAGCAGGCATGCTCCACCTCAGGGCCTTTGCACTTGCTGTTCCCTCTGCCTGGAACCCTCTCCCCAGATGTCTGCATTTTGAGACAGAGTCTCACTTGGTCATCCAGGCAGGAGTGCAGTGGTGCGATCTAGGCTCACCACAACCTCCACCTCTCTGGTTCAAGTGATTCTCCTGTTCTCCTGCCTCAGCCTTCCTGGTAGCTGGTATTAAGGTATATGCCACCACACCCGGCTAATTTTTGTATTTTTTAGTAGAGACGGAGTTTTACCATGTTGACCAGGCTTGTTTTGAACTCTTGACCTCAGATGATCCTCCCGCCTCGGCCTCCTTAAGTGCTGGGATTACAGGCATGAGTCACCACACCCAGCCCAGCATGATTCTTTCCTTTACCTCCTTTAGACCTTTGCTGAAATTCCTCTTCTCAGAAAGGCCTTCACAGCCCATTCTATTTAAAATCACAACCCGCCTCCTCCCTAAATTCCCAGACATCATCCTTCCCTGCTACCTTTCCCTTTGTGTGTGTGTGTGTGTGTGTGTGTGTGTGTGTGTGTGATAGAGTTTTGCTCTTGTTGCCTAGGCTGGAGTGCAATGGGGTGATCTCAGCTCACCATGACCTCCACCTCCAGGGTTCGTGATTCTCCTGTCTCAGCCTCCCAAGGTAGCTGGGAATTACACGAATGCGCCACCATGCCCGACCAATTGGTCTCTCCATGTTGGTCAGGCTGGTCTTGAACTCCCAACCTCAGGTGATCCACCCACCTCAGCCTTCCAAAGTGCTGGAATTACAGGTGTGAGCCACCATGCTGGGGCTCCCTGCCTCTTTTTCAACTGAAACACTTATCAATCAGCATATCAAATTTTTTCCATGTCTATTTTTCTTTTTGCCCATCTCCCTCCCCTAGAACATAAGCGTCATGAGGACAGGGGTTTGCTTTATTTTGCTCAGTACTGTAGCCCAGTGCTTGGCTCACGGCAGGAGCTCAATGAGGACGTCTCTCCTGCCTAGTGTCTGGACACAGCAGGGAGTGTGGATGGTTTGGGCAGACCAGCCTCCGGCGTGGCATCATGAGCCAGAGCCTTTGAGGTAACTGGCAGGTCCTAGGGGTCCACCAGCAGCCCCAGTCCTCCCTGTGTGACATTGAGGCCATCCCCAGGCATTTGGCAGCAACTGGGAGCGCCTGCCTGGGACAGTTCCAGATTCTTTCTGCTTCCGCCTCTACCTGCTGCGCTTCTTCCTTTCTCTGCTTGCACAGGAGGAAGGAGCAGCTGCCATCTCATCAGTCTCCATCACCCTTGCCTGCGGGTATCCCCTCCACGTCTTCAGCATTCAAACCCGTCTGACATCTGACTACAGAGTTAGAACCACCTGGGGAGTTTGTTAAAAATGCGAATTCCACAACCAGGCTTTCTGATTAACTGGTCAGGGACACCCTGAAGCTGTGTTCTTCACAAGCTCCTGGAGAATGTCTGTTCTGAAGCCACATCTGGAAGCTGCTGGTTTAAAGCTGTTGGAACTGGCCTTCAGAATAGGGCTCCGGGTCAGGAGAGCTGGTTGAAACCGCAGCTCCATCCGCAGCCTGCCGTGTAACCCTGAGCTGGTTGCTTTCCTACCGTGAGCCTCACTGCCTCCCGGACGGGCCTGGGGAGGAATACTTGCCTTCCATACTGTGAGTCTGCAGGTCTGAGTCTGGGGAATGACTGTTCCCCTGAGGGGAATCCTGCCTGGGGTGTACGTCTCTCCCCACCTCAGGGTCCTACTTCAGGGAGCCTGGATTGTCTTCCTCCTGGGGGTCCTTTTTTGCAGTCTCCGCCTCTCAACTCACCTTCCTTCCTGGCTCCTTCTGCTTCTCAGGTAAGACTCGGACCAAGGACAAGTACCGCGTGGTCTACACCGACCACCAACGCCTGGAGCTGGAGAAGGAGTTTCATTACAGCCGTTACATTACAATCCGGCGGAAATCAGAGCTGGCTGCCAATCTGGGGCTTACTGAACGACAGGTGTGTATGTCTTCCCATCTCAGCCACAGGAACAGTTCGAGGATGACGGTCTCCGGGCTGCCAGCAGATTACAGAGCTCAGTAGAAGGAAAACAGAGAGGTTGAGTCTCCAGGCCATTGTCACACAGCACAGCAGAAACTGAGGTGCTGCCAGCACCCTCCCTCAATAAAACCCAATATCCTTGTCCCCAAAGTCAGGAGTAAGGGGATCTGATTAGCCACAGACTACAGCGGTTATGATCAGTGCTGCAGGAGTACGTGCTGTTTACATTAGGGGAGCAGTCACAGGGTAACAGGGAAGGCTTCCTGGAAGAAGTGTGGCCTGGGCAGATGGGGAGGGGGAAGGTTACAGAGAAGGCCATCTCCAGGGTAGGGTTGCAGGGTCTAAAGGAGTGGAATGAGTTCAGGACCCAGGTAGTCAGGACGGCTGGAGAGGAGGTAAGCCACAAGCCACATGGAGAAACAGGGGCTCACTGTCCTGTCTCCTTACACTCTCCCCTCCACTCTCCCGGCTGCCACTCCTCTGTCCTCCAACCCCACAGGTCAAGATCTGGTTTCAAAACCGGCGGGCAAAGGAGCGCAAAGTGAACAAGAAGAAGCAGCAACAGCCCCCACAGCCTCCGACAGCCCACGACATCACAGCCACCCCAGCAGGGCCGTCCCTGGGGGGCCTGTGCCCCAGCAACACCAGCCTCCTGGGTACCTCCTCCCCAATGCCTGTCAAAGAGGAGTTTCTGCCATAGCCCCATGCCCAGCCTGTGTGCCGGGGGACCTGGGGACTCGGGTGCTGGGGGTGCAGCTCCTGTGGGCCCAGGAGGTCTAATCTGAGTCTCAGCCCTGCCACTGACCTTCTGAGACACAGTGGACAGTGACCAATCTACACTCTGCATGCCCTTGGCCCATCTGTGCAGTAAGCCTGTTGGATAAAGACCTCTTCCAGGGCCTGTGCTCTAGACCTCTGGGGGATAAGGGAGTCCAGGGTAGATGATCTCAATCTCCTGTGGGCATCTCAAGCCCCAAATGGTTGGGGGAGGGGCCTAGACAAGGCTCCAGGCCCTGCCTCCTCCTCCGTAGGTTCAGGGGTGCGGCGGAAGGCTGCTATAGGGACCCGACTGACCCTGGAGAAAAGGGATGGAGCTAAAATAGATGGGATGCTTGCAGAGCATGACTTGAGGAGGCAGAAACGTGGTCATTTCACACCTGCGTCTTCCTGCAGCCTCACCTCTACCTGCCCCCATCATAAGGGCGCTGAGCCTTCCCCAGGCTGGCTGCTAAGCACTAAGCACTGGCTCTGACTGCTCCGCTGGGGTGAAAATCACAGCCCTCATGATCACTCTTAGTGAGGCCTCTGGATTGAGAGGGAGGCCCCTGGAGGGGAGAAGCGGGCAGAGTCTACCCTACCAGGTTTCCATACCCCACCAGGCTGTCCATCAGGGTCCAGGGAGCCCCCAGAGGACTTTATCTGGACCAAGCAGAGCTCACACCTGGACAGGTGTTGTATACAGAGTGGAATCTCTTGGATGCAGCTTCAAGAATAAATTTTTCTTCTCTTTTAAAAAATGTATAAAAATCATTATACGTAGCATTAAAGAAAGATTTTTGAGAAGTACAAGTCATCCTCACCTTCCCCAGCAATTGTGTATTCCTTTCCCATTTGTTTAGGCCCACAACAAGGTCACCTTTAAAACACATTTGAAAGATCAAAACAGGACACTGTTCAAGTCGGTCTATGAGACTATGTAAAAACGTGACTTCATTTTGTAAGCAGAATCATCAGACTCAATCTATCAGTCTTGAGTTTTTCAGATATGTTCAGTTCAGGTTTTTGTATCTTCCTTTTTTAGACAGAGTTTCACTCTTGTTGCCCAGGCTGGAATGCAATGACGCCATCTCGGCTCATCACAACCTCTGCCTCCTGGGTTCAAGCGATTCTCCTGCATCAGCCTCCCAAGTAGTTGGAATTACAGGCATGCGCCACTGCGGCCGGCTAATTTTGTATTCTTAATAGAGACGGGTTTTTCCGTGTTGGTCAGGCTGGTCTCGAACTCCCCACCTCAGGTGATCCGCCCACCTAGGCCTCCCAAAGTGCTGGGATTACAGACGTGAACCACCGCACCTGGCAGGTTTTTCTTTCAATAGATGACATTTGTTGCTCACCCCCATGTGCCAGGCATGTCAGCCTGGGAAGCACATAGTGCTTTCCCCTAGACTGGAGGAGAGGGCGTGAGAGCATGGACTGGGAAGATGTGGAGGGGGAAGTTTAAAGAGAAGGGCATCTCCAGGGTAGGGGAGCAAGGTCTAGAGGGGGCAAATGAGTTCAGGGTCCATGTGGTCTGGGCGGCTAGAGCAGGAGGGAAGTCACAAAGCCCCCCTCAGGGTCTGACTTCAGGGATCCTGAATTGCTCTTCAGAAGTCCCCAGTCCAGTGGGGAAGACTGCCATGCACACAGATGACACTAATATAACAGAATAAGGGTCAATCAGAGCTATGCTCTGAGTGTCAAGGGAGACAGAGCATCCAGGAAGAGCACAGCACGCTCCTAGCTTATCCTGGAAGGCTTCCTGGAGGAGGTAATGTTTGAATTGAGACTGAAGGGACTAGTGGGTGTGGATCAGGCCAAGAAGGGAATAAAGGAGAAAAGGAACTTGAGCAATATGAACTGAAAGTCTAATTTTTTTGAACTCTTGGGAATCTGGGAATCTGCTACCTGGGGCCTTCTCTCCCCAGGGGCTCTGGTGCCAGCTGCCTGCCCCTCTGTTTACTGTTCTGGGAGGTGGCCAGGCCATAAAAACTGTGCACAGCCTGCCTACCATTGCCCTTTGCTCCCGGGGCACATGATAACAGCATACAAGGTGGATCCCAGCCTGGCACAGGCCCCTGAAGAGCAGCGGGCATTTCTCTCTCCTCCGACCAGTGGCCTGGGAGACGGTGGGGCTCCATTAGGAATGGTGGATACCTGAGGCTTGGGAAAAGACCAGGGTTCCGAGAGCAGAGGGGGAGGGGCTGGTGAAAAGGTGGACGGCACTGAGTAGAGTTTTCTGATTGTCAAAAAAATGTGCTCTGTGACCCTAGGGTAATAGCTTCCCCTCTCTGGGTCTTCATTTCCGTATCTGTGACATTGGGGAACTTGTCTACCATAAAAAAGTAACTCTGGTCAAGTAAGTTTGGGAATCCTGCAGAAGCCACTACTCTGATAGAGTCACAGTGGGTCATTAGCACATCAAAGTCTCTGACAAGCCCTGCAGCAAAGAAACCCCTTGAATTTTCTTTCATCTGGCATTCCCCAAGCTTTGCTACATAGGAGGTCCCTACTCACACCTCCTAACATCCCACTGAACTCCACACACACTGCAGTGCTGGGATGTTCAGGCTGGAGGGCCATACCTTCTCCGTGACTCAGTATTTAGAGCAGGTTTTGTAGTCAGATGGCCTGGATTTCAGCGTGACTACATCCAAGCTGCAAAACTTCAGGCAAGTTACTTAGCTTCTTGGAGCCTCAGCTTCCTCATGTGTCAAATGGAAATAAAATAGACTTAACTGAGCTTAGAATTGTGTTTTACACAGTGCCCAGTACATAGTAAGTGCTTGTTTTTTGTTGTTGTTGCTTCTGTTTTTGTGGTTTTTTTTTTTTTTTGAGACAGAGTTTCACTCTTGTTGCCTAGGCCGGATTGCAGTGGCATGATCTCGGCTTGCTGCAACCTCTGCCTCCTGGGTTCAAGCGATTCTCCTGCCTCAGCCTCCCTAGTAGCTGAGATTACAGGTGGCTGCCACCATGCCCAGCTAATTTTTGTATTTTTAGTAGAGACGGGGTTTCGCCATGTTGGCCAGGCTGGTCTTGAACTCCTGACCTCAGGTGATCTGCCCGCCTTGGCCTCCCAAAGTGCTGGGATTACAGGCATGAGCCAATGCCCCTGGCAAGTGCTTGTTTTTGAAACACCTGCTCACCGGACTGCTGCCTCCCAGTGTGAGAGGCTGGCAGGCCTGGCTGATGTTCTACCCACTTGAAGAAAGATCATCCTGTCTCCGAGTTAGGAAGACCTCTGCCTGGCAGTGGCCCCTCCTCTGACAGAGTCACAGTGGCGCATTTCCACATCAAAGGGTGAGCTGCAGCAGTTGCCCACGTGGGAGAGCAGGAGGTTGGATGGGACCCACAGGTTGGGTTGGTGATCACCTACCAATGGGCGTTTAGCCCCATGAAAAAGGAAACTCATCTAAGGCAATTTCCAAGCGGTGCAACGTGCTGCCTTGCATCTTATGAGTTCTCTGTCACCCAGAGTTCCACCAGAGATTGGGGTGCTGTAATGGCTCAAGAAAGAGACCCTGCAAGTCTAGTCAAATCTCACAGCCACCCCAGGGGTAAGAGGTGTTCAGCTCTCCTATCAGGAATGGCTTGTGCTGCTTTGCACACAGCGACTTTGTGCTGGCCCTCCAAGGCCCACGGACTGCTTATGTCCTCTAGCGAATCAGAGCTGTGCATGTCCACACTGTTTACATACAATTTCAGGGAGTCCATAGACTCCTAACCCTATGTTGAGATCCTCAGTCTTATGGAAAAGCCAAGCCCATCATTGATTGCCAAGAGATTGGTGGGAACTGAGCAGAGCAATTGCAGTGCTACTCTAGAGAGGCGCGCGGGGTTGGGAATGGACTATTCTGAGAGGAGGTCTCCAGTAGCCAAGGATGCGTGTGTGTGTCCCCATGTGTGTGTGTGTGGGTGTCTGTGTGTGTCCCCATGTGTGTGTGTGTGTGTGTCTGTGTGTGTCCCCATGTGTGTGTGTGTCCCCGTGTGTGTCTGTGTGTGTCCCCGTGTGTGCGCATTTGTGTGTGTGCGCGTGTGTGTGCATGTGTGTGTCTCCAAGGATTTGTGTGTCTTTCGGGGGGGGGGTGGGCTGTGATAGGGGTACATTGGTTAGAACAGGAGGACTGTGGAGCTCTGAGGAAATCAACCTGGCTCTGTGCGTTTGAGGTGATCTGTCGTGGGCTGCAGAGCTGGGGAGCACAGCTGGCCTCGGCCAGGGCAGCTTTGGAGGGCAATCCTGTCCCAGCCAGGCTGCTCTGGGATCACTTCCTTTGAACCACTCCAGATGGACTAGCAGCCTGGAACCTTGTTTTTCACAGTCGTCACTCCCTGGTGTGACAAAACACATGCTCTACTGTGACAAAATCTGAACGTTTAAGCAAATTAAAAATGTTTATTTATATACATTTAAAAATATCTCCCTACATAATAAAAGGAAGAACATTTCATCTGACACTTCCTTAAATCACGCACACACATCTCCATCGCACTTCTGGTTTGATATGAGACCAGAACAGAGGGGAGAAAAGGGGGAAAGGGAGAGTGAATATTTACTATTTGGATTCCTAAGCAGTCATTTTGTCAAGAATTGTTCAAACCTCCTGTGGAATGGGGGAGAGGAGATGGTGGCGACAGCAATTGTCAAACATGCTTGGTCGCCAGACTCCTGGCTGTTGTATGATCATAAAACTGGAGCTTCAGTGGGTAGATTGATTTATGTGGATAATGTCTTTTAAAAAATTTTAGAGTTGGCCGGGCTCATGCCTGTAATCCCAGCACTTTGGGAGGCCGAGGCGGGTGGATCACGAGGTCAAGAGATCGAGACCATCCTGGTCAACATGGTGAAACCCCGTCTCTACTAAAAATACAAAAAATTAGCTGGGCATGGTGGCGCGTGCTTGTAATCCCAGCTACTCAGGAGGCTGAGGCAGGAGAATTGCCTGAACCCAGGAGGCAGAGGTTGCGGTGAGCCGAGATCGCGCCATTGCACTCCAGCCTGGGAAACAAGAGTGAAACTCCGTCTCAAAAAAAAAAAAAAAAAAAAAAAAAAAAAAAAAAAAATTTTAGAGTTTGTGCTAGGCATGGTGACTCACGCCTGTAATCCCAGCACTTTGGGAGGCAGAGGCCGTCAGATGCCTTGAGCTCAGGAGTTCGAGATCAGCCTGGGTAACATAGCAAGATCCAACTCTACAAAGAAAAAATGCAAAAATTAGCCAATCATGGTGGCACATGCCTGTAGTCCCAGCTACTTGGGAGGCTGATGTGTGAGGATCGCTTGAGTTCATAAGGCGAAGGTTGCAGTGAGCCAAGATGGAGCCATTACACCTCAACCTGGCTAATAGAATGAGACTCTGTTGAAGAAAGAAAGAACAAAAGAAAGAACAAAGAAATAAAAGAAGAGAAGGAGAAAGAAAGAAAAAAGAGGTAAAAGAAAAAGAAAGAGAAAGAAGAAAGAAAGAAAAAGGAAGGAAGGAAGGATGGAAGGAAGGAAGGAAGGAAGGAAGGAAGGATCGTTGAGTTTTGTTTGTTTTATGAAAGGGCAGACTTTCCCCATCAGGGCTATAGGAATGGAAAAGATTTGGCAGAGAGGTATGAGCTGGAGGGCAGGTCCTGGGTGAGGTCAGACTCCTAGGTTCAGACTTTCTTTACATCACTGAATGATTTTGCAAGTCCTGCCCCTCTGGGCCTCAGTTTCCTCATCTGAAAGGCCTGGGCCTAGACCCATTTGCACCTCACAACCTCAGTGACTGCCATGGAGGCTCAATGGTCACCCCCGATGTGTCTGCTCAAGGGAGGCTAAAGTCTTGGCTGGCTCCCTTCTTCTCCCCCAGGGCTGGGTCCGTGAAGTGGGGTCCGTGAAGTGCTGCTAAGAAGGGTCATAAAGAGACCAGTCTTCTCCACTCCTGAGCCAACTGCCTCACCCCTGCTCGCTGTCCCTGTGGCTCTCTGTGACTTCCAAGGGGTCTCATGAAACCCAAGTGCCAATGGGAGGGAGGGGTTGAGCAAGGCTGCTGCCTCTTTTGTGCAAGATGCACTGACAAGCCCTGGGTGAGGGATGGGGAAGGGTCCTGCCTGGGCCTCCTTGGATTCAGGAGCCCTTGGCTCCTGCCTCTCCTAGCCATGACCCACAGCCTTCCTGGCTTCATCTCCAAAGCCCAGTGCATGACTTCACTCCTCTGGGATAGTTTCCTCAGGTGTAAAATGAGATACACAAACCTGTCTTCCCATGCTGTTGGAAAGAATTAGAAATTAGATATTGGATGCAAAAATCCTTCATAATGCAGACAGGAGGGCTCCATAAATGCTCCTTTCCTTCACACTCACAGCCACTCTTGGCCCCATATGGGTCAGCAGGCCGGGGGCAGAGGAGACACCTCCCTCCTGGGCCTGGAGAGCCACCGGCCTACCCTGAGTGGCCAGGCTCAAAGGGGAGAGCAGCTTGAGAGGACCTGGGGAGGGGGAGAGGTAGATTGGAGCCCAGTCAGGCCTTTACCCAAGCTCATGCTTTGACTTAAACCCCTCCCACCTTTTTTCAAGCTCGGGGGTGGGAGAGAGCAAACCCTTATTCTCATTCCTCCCCAGAGACTTCCCCCCCCCACCATGTCGCCTGGTGGTAGGCCAAACAGATGTATGACTAATAAGTGAATTGGGACCCTTGTAAGAGTGAAAAGGGCATAATTTGTAATGTATCTACTGGTCCGCTAGTGTATATCAGTCAGTCTCAGCAAACCAATGCGTGCCACTGCTCCAGCTCACAATTAATTACCCATCCTAGCCACAGGCTCACTGGACCCTCAGAACATTCAGAGGCAGCCATGCATGGGCTAGTTTGTGGTCCATTTTACAGATTTGAAATTAGAACTTTCCAGAGTCCGTACTGCTGCTGGACAGAAAACCAGTTACTGATGATCTAAGCCACAGATCACAGTGACACTGTGGCACTTGCCTGTCCCTTCTGCTCACCTAAACCTCCCCATTTCACTTTCATCTTAAGGAAAGGAGGGGAGTTGATGACCACTACTAGCCTAAAGGTCCATGCAGCCTGACTCTGTCCCCGGTGTCACTCATTAGCCCTGTGACTTTGAGTAAGTAACTTAGCTTTCCTGTCCCTCAGCTTCCTCATCTGTAGAATGAGAGTAACAACACCTGCCTCTCCAGGTTGACAAAATAGGACATCTAGTTCAGGACCTTGCACATTTTAGGTGCTCAATAAATATTGATAGATTGAATAATTGGACTAATGGTGGCGTGGGCAACTCACAGTCAGTGAATAAATGTTAACTGAGCACTTAGTAAGTGCCAAGCCCTTTGTGCTAGATGTTTTCTGTGCTCCATCTTCCTGAATTCCTCACATTCCTGAAAGGGAGGTGAGATTCTCATCCCCTAAGGTCGCACAGCAAAGAAGACACAGCGGGGTGGGCTATCAGTGTCCAGACGCGTAGCTGGCCTCCCTCGTGGCCCAGCTGTGGAAAGGGAGTCCCAGAGAGGGCAGGTCACTTGCCCAAGGTCACGCAGGAGACCGAGGGTTTCCGTCGCGAACCCCCTCCCCATTCGCTCGGGGCCCTCCAATCCGCAGCTCTGCGTGCGGGGGCGCGCGCATCCCCCAGCCGTCCGTCCGTCAGCCGGTCTGTCTGGGTGTCTACGCGGGCGCAGCCGTGCACCCTTCCTTAGCCTCGGGCGCTGCGCAGGGACAGACAAGGCGTTCACAGCGCCCTGCCCGCACTCCACGACCGCAGCCGCCAGACGGCAGCGCCTGCGTCCGTGCCCGCCCCAGCCGGTGCGCGGGAGCCGCGGGGGCAAAGGCGCAGCGGCCGGCGGAACATCTTTTGCGCCCTAGCTCTCTGCACTCCGCTCCGGGGCAGCTGAGCTGCCAAGCCCCAGCCACCCGCCCTCCAAGATGAAGAAGCTCCAGGGAGCTCACCTCCGCAAGGTAAGGCACACGGGCGGGGCCGCGGGGGCGCACCTGGAGGAGGGCTGGAGAGACCCGCCCCCATCGAGGCCCCTGGGGAGGATCTGAGGGCGCACCCAAACCGGCTTCGGGCTCTGGGGAAGGCCAGGCTCAGCTGGATTACAGGGAAGGTCAGGGTCACCGTCTGCGCCCCACCTCTGCCCCCGCCATCTGGGGTTCTGGATGTAGTATGAGGGGAGCCCTGGTTCACTGGGCCAGGCCTGTGAACAGGTGTGTGCAGCCCTGGGAGGCGCGGGGTGGGGTTTGCCGAGGCCAGGCGCCCACCTCCCCCTAGTCCCAATTCCACCCTAATGCTCCCCGCCAGGGGCTGATTGCCGGGTGTGAGGGGTGTTGGAATACCTGAGCGTTGGGCTGGACTCATTTGAGCGTGGGGAGGTGGGGGTATGGACCTGGCGGTCATCCACACTGAAGCAGGCTCCCAGAGCCTGCGGGAGGACTCTCCTTTTTCCTGCCTGCTCCTCCCCTGCCGGCACCTGCTCCCTCACCTGCTCCCTCTCCGCCCCCTGGGCTTTCCTGCTGAGACCCCAGGCTGCCCCTCAGCAGGGCTGGAGGGAGGCAACCACAGGGAGGATATGGGGAATGAAGATTGAAGCTGGGATAGGAGAGCAGCCATGGGCCCAGACCTCAGGCTCTTCCCACCTCACCTGGTGGGGTTGGACCTCTCAGCCAAGAGGTCATCGTGTGGGGAGGGGGAATATTGGGGGAAGCTTTCTGGCTTGTGCCCGTCCTAACCAAGGAGTCAGATCTCCTGAGTACTATTTCTGCAGCTCCCACTTGCCTGGTGACTTTGGACAAGTTCATTCTCTAACCTGAACGTCGAAGTCAGCACCAAAGCGGGCCCCATTGGGTGTGTGAGGGGTGGGGAAGAATGCTAAAGAGCTGGTAGATGTGAGAAGACTGTTTTCAGGGGCTGGTGTTCTCAACCTCCCTACAAACACACACACAAACTCACACACACACACATACACACACACACTCACACATTCATTCAAGTTCTCTGCTCTCGGGCAGCTGGGCTTGGAATCACTGCGGTGTGGTTTTTTTAATTCGCTGACATCACTGACTTCTTGGGACCATTTGTGGGTCTCCTGGGTCCTGTTTCCATTCCTTTCCACTCTCCTTCTCTTCCCTCTCTGCCCTCCCTCCCCACAAGAAGCCCTGTCCCTCTCTGCCACAGGGCCACACATTAGGTAAATAGCCATGTTTTGCTCAGCGCTTGCTGGGTGCTGGGCTGGAGGGTTAGCAAGCTTTATCTCATTAATACTCCAACACTTCTGGGGGCTAGGTCTTAGTAGTCCCACTTTATAAATAAGGCAACTGAGGCCCAGGGGGGTAAGAATGACTGCTCACCTGCAGGCAGGCTAAGCCACCTAGAACCAGCAGGGCGGAGCGTTGGTTCTAGGTTGCCACCTCCTCTCAGGGTCCTCTCCCTTGGTCTCAAGCAGCGGGCAGGGAAGGAGAAAATGCCAGGTTTCAGCAAAGGAGCAGCAGTGCTCAGAGATGAGCACTGGACTTGGAGTCAGGGCATCTAGGTCCAAGTGTTAGAGCAAGACTTTAACTAGCTGTTTGACCTTGGGCTTATCTCTTCTCCCTGAAACTCGGTTTCCTAATCTGCACAATGATGAAGTTGGACTCCAGATTCCTAATGTCTCTCTCTGTCCTTAAGAGCCTTGCCTTGGGCAGTCTTGAGTCTCCCAGCCCCTGCTGTGGGTCCCTAAAGGTGAGCATGCAGGTCTGACAAACTCAGGTGTGTGTTCCTGTGTGCCCCTGGGGTATCGAGTGGGAGACTCCGGAGTGGGAACCTCACACCCGGGCAGGAGTATGAAGCAACTCATTCAGCTTCCAGCCCTGCCCCAGCTATTTGATTGTTTTCTTCCGTCTCCCAGCCAGTCCCATCCTCCCTGTGCCAGCCTCCTGGGATTCACCCCATGGTGGGGTTGGGGACTCCAGTTGGGCTCCTGATTGGCTCAGCTTTAGAGGACCCCATCTCCTGCCCCTGAAGCAGAAGCAGGCTTCCCTCTGATTGGGGGAGGAGGGGGACGAGCTGGCAGCATCCTGCTCTTGGAACTCATGTCACCATGGAAACAGAGAACCGGGACCGCTCCGTGAGCATGGAAAGGGCAGTTTCTCTGGAGGGATCAGAGGAGCCTCATTACCGGGACCTCCTGCTAACTAGCCTGAATGGTGCTGGGGGCGGGGTGAGGTCTCAGGGTGACAGGCCTGCTCACCACCCAACGCCAGGACCAGTGTCAACTGGCTGCCACCTCATCCCTCCCAGAGCTTACCTGGAAGCGAGAGGTTCCTGGAGGCTGATGCTCACCCAGCTGGAGAGGCAGCCTCAGGGAAAGGGGCATCGGAGGGGAGGGGTGGGTTTCATGTAAGTCTGGGATCTGCCACTCCTGTCATCTCAGCATGTCCATGATCACAGCTAAAGAACTGCCGGGCATGTATTTGTTTCAACCCTTGCAGCCTACTTACTTTAAAAACAGCTCTTCATGCTCTGTCATTGTCACCGTCACCCATCTTAGTGCCTGGCTGTCCCTGTCACCACGGCCCCTGTGGCCAATAGTCAGCTTCAGGCAAAATCACCACTGTGGTCACCATCACTGAGGGTTTCTGAAGGAAGAATGCCCCATGGATCTCCCACTCACTTTGAAGCATGAAAGGAGACCTTAGGGACAGCTGGCCTCTACTCCCCTCTGTCCATGCGTCTCTCCTCCAGGGACAGCAAGATTATGACTTTCTGAGACAGATCACGCTTAAGTACCTTCTTCCTGCTCATGAGCCAACATTCATAAAATTCACCCAGACAAGGCCGGGCGCGGTGGCTCAAGCCTGTAATGCCAGCACTTTGGGAGGCCGAGGCGGGTGGATCACGAGGTCAAGAGATCGAGACCATCCTGGTCAACATGGTGAAACCCCGTCTCTACTAAAAATACAAAAAATTAGCTGGGCATGGTGGTGTGTGCCTGTAATCCCAGCTACTCAGGAGGCTGAGGCAGGAGAATTGCCTGAACCCAGGAGGCAGAGGTTGCGGTGAGCCGCATTGCACTCCAGCCTGGGTAACAAGAGCGAGACTCCGTCTCAAAAAAAAAAAAAAAAAAAAAAAAAAATTCACCCAGACCTCAGGCTCTCCCGCCTTGCCTGGGGAGGTTGGACCTCCCAACCAAGCTGTCAGTGTGTGGGGAGGGGGAGTACTGGGGGAAGCTTTCTGGCTGAAAAGTACCAGTCCTAACCAAGGAGTCAGATCTTCTTGGTTCTCAGTAGGCCCCCTTTGAGCCACGGAGCATATGTGGACTCCCTCCCTCAAGGGAGTCCCAGGTCCCTCCAAGTCCTCTCCTTTCCACGCTGAGGGCTCCCGGCTTCTTCCCGTTGTCCTATAACCTCTTTTCCTCCAGTCTGGCCACCTGCCCTTTGGACATGCTCCATATCATCTGCATCTTTCTTAAAATACAGTGCCCGGAACGGAGTAGCCAAACTCCAGCACTGGTGGGTGAGGAGACCTGGCTTTCGCATCAGGAAGCCTTGGGCTGCAGACCTAGCTCTTCCACTCACCAATCTGCTAGAGACCTTGGGTATGTCATGACGCCTCTTGGAGCCTCAGTTTTCCTTATGGTAAAAATGGAGCTTAGATGAGTATTCGGCTCAAAGGGTTGTTCTGAGAATGACATCAGATGAGTGAGATGTCCAGCACAGTAGGCACATAAAAGTGCTCAATACACAGTAACTCTTACTAAGATCATCCTCATCCTCATCAAAATAGAACCATCCCTTGATTTGACCTCTGTGTTAGCCAAACTGAGGTCAGGGTAGCTTTGTTACTGTCTACGTACCCTGCTGGCTCTGTAAGTTTGTGGTCACCTAACATTCTGAGCCTCTCCTTCATAAGAGTGGGTTAGTCCAATTGAGAGCGCTTGATTATCTGGACTGATAGAGAGTGTCTTTAAATTTAGTCCTGTTCAAGTCAAGAGTTTTGTCTTGAGGTCGCATTTCTAGCCTGGCCTCAGTGTTCTCCCGGCCTCTTTGGTCTCTCTCATTGGCAGCCCGTCAGGCCAGACCTGCTGATGACCCCCAGTGACCAGGGTGATGTTGACCTGGACGTGGACTTTGCTGCAGACAGGGGGAACTGGACTGGCAAGCTGGACTTCCTGCTGTCCTGCATTGGCTACTGTGTGGGCCTGGGGAACGTCTGGCGCTTCCCCTATCGAGCCTACACCAACGGAGGAGGTATGGGCCTGAGGTCCTGTCGGGGGTGTCTGGGGTGATGGGCCAAGGCCCTGGGGTAGAGTGAGCTTTTTGGTGGCCTCAGCCACTGTCTCCTAGGCGACCTTGGGCAGAATTCATTGAAAGCGGTTTATAGTAACCTAGGGCTGGGAGGAGGGAGTTCACCCCGTCTTGTCCTTCATATCACCCAGGCCCTTCCTTCCTCCCTCTCATCCCCGGGAAGGGTACCCACATGGTTCCCTCTCTAAGGCTGGTCACACCTGCACGGTGAGCGGAGGGATCTGCCTCTGCTTTGTGATGAAAAGCTGTATCTGCCTGCCGATGATCACTGCGCTTTCAGTGCTCTCCCCACCCCCTCCTCCCCCACCTCCTCCTGAGCCATGCTCCATCAATCATTCCCTCTCCTGAGTCTCCAATCTTTCCTCCTCTTTTGCTTCCTTCCATTCAGGCTGCAAACACAAAGTCTCTCCCATCTTAAACAAATTTCCTTTTGTCCCTGCTTCTCCATCAAGTGACTGTTCCAAGTCTCATTAGCAAAAGCTAAGGCTGAGCGCTTACCACCTGTCAGGCCCTGGGCTTGGTGCTTTCTGCACCCATCTCATTTACCCCCAGTGATGACCCTACTGGGTGGGCACCATGGATCTGATGAGGTAGCTGGAACTTGAAGAGACCAATGTCCTTGCCCAAGGTCACAGGGTGGCAGAGCCAACATTCCAACCCAGGACTACCTCCTCCCCAGCCAGTGGATTCTCACCAATACTCTGTACCTCCTCCTGTCTCTAGCAAACTCTTGAAGGAAGCATATATTGAGAAAGTGAGAGAAATCCAAATAAAGCCAGACGAAGCAAAGGATCAGTTTACCTGACTAGGCTGTGTGTGACTAGAGCTAGCCTCTGAAGCTCCAGGACCTGGATGCTACCCCTGGTGTCTCTCGGCAAGCCCTCTCCCCACGTCCCTACTCTTCCTCTCTGTGCGCTGGCCTAATTTTGTCCGGAGACAGGCTTCCTCCCTGCAGTGGGTGGGGACAGGCCTCTCGGGGAGGTGGCCACAGACAACTCTGTAATCACTTCATCCTCAAATGGGCTTAGCAACCCGAGAGCTTTGCAGAACTGCTCTGTCTGAATGAATCTGTACAGAATTGCAGGGAAGGTCTCTCAGGGCCTGGCTTTGGCTAGATGCCCACTGGGGAAGGTGGAGAGGGTGATGAACTCCCTCCTCCCAGCCCCAGGTTACTATAAATCACTTCCAACTTATTCTGCCCAAGGTCGCCGAGGAGGGGGTTGGTCGATGTGACTGGCAACCCTTCTAGAGCCATATGGTGGTGGGCAGTTCTCTAAAGAAGGGACTGCCAATATGAGAATCAAAGGGGAAGGGCTGTTGGGCCCACGGAACCACAGGTGGAAGTCACAAGTGTCTGAGGCGGCATGGTGGGGAGGGGCAGGCAGATAGAATGGAGCCAGATTCTGAAGGGTGCTGGTTTCTGTACTGAGGAACCTGCACTTTCTTCAGTAGAAAATTCACACATTCTCTCCCTCATTCATTCATTCACTCCCTCAGCAGGCGTTTCTCAGTGTCTGCTCTGAGCCCAGCACTGTTCTGGGCACTGGGGCTCCAGAGGTGAGTAAATCCCTGCCGGCCACTCTGGCCCTCCGCAGTCTGGTGTAGAAGAGAAGAGAAGTGTCCCATCAGGTGTGGGGGGGGTCTGCAGGCCAGGGGAGGGGCTGGCTAGAGGTGGGCTTTTGTGGGGGCTGCCCCCAAGACGCTTGCTGACCACCCCGCTCCCGGCAGGCGCCTTCCTCGTGCCCTACTTCCTCATGCTGGCCATCTGTGGCATCCCCCTCTTCTTCCTGGAGCTCTCTCTGGGCCAGTTCTCCAGCCTAGGGCCCCTGGCCGTCTGGAAAATCAGCCCCCTCTTCAAAGGTGAGGCCTCAGGGAGGGAAGGGGCTCCGGGTCTGGGGGAGGCAGGGAGGTGGTCCCCAGAACCCCCGCAAGCTCCAGGCAGAGAGGGAAGTGAAACCCAGAAAGCTGCCAGCTCCCTGGAGGCCACCCCACCCGGCTGACAGAGGGCGTGGCCTGGGCAGCCCAGCAGCCTCTCCCCACACCAGGCGCCGGCGCAGCCATGCTGCTCATCGTGGGCCTGGTGGCCGTCTACTACAACATGATCATCGCCTACGTGCTCTTCTACCTCTTCGCCTCCCTCACCAGCGATCTGCCCTGGGAGCACTGTGGCAACTGGTGGAACACAGAGCTCTGCCTGGAGCACAGAGGCTCCAAGGACGGCAATGGGGCCCTGCCCCTCAACCTCACCTACACCGTCAGCCCCAGCGAGGAGTACTGGAGGTCAGGCAGCTGCTGCCCCCGCAGCACCTGAGGGGACCCTGCGCCACTGAGGGTAGCCAGAGGGCATTCCCAGGGGGCTCAGCGTGCACCGCCAAATGAGCCAGATTCTGAAGGGTGAGCTGATCTTGGCGGTGCATGCGGAGCACATGTGCTGGTGGCAGGTGGACCCTGGCTTTTAATCCCAGCTCTCCACCTGACCAGCTGTGTGACCGTAAACAATTTATTTGATTTCTGTTGCTTTATCTGTAGCGTGGGGGCAAGAATACTAGGTATCGCAGAAAGGTTGCCGTGAGGATTAAAGGAAAGGAAGCATATCTAAATAAATTGTGCAGTCCAGTCTGGTGCTGGACTGGATAGTAAATGCTCAATAAATACTAGCTGAGAATGATGGTGATGATGATGACAAAACGAATAGTAACATTTGGAGCCTCAGTTTCTTCCTCTGTAACAGGGGCTGGTAACAGTACCTGCTTCATAAGATGTTATCCAGTCATTTATCCACTCATTCATTTTTTTGTTTTTTGAGACAAGAGTCTTGCTCTGTCACCCAGGCTGGAGTGCAGTGGTGCAATCTCGGCTCACTGCAACCTCCACCTCCTGGGTTCAAGCAATTCTCCTGCCTCAGCCTCCTGAGTAGCTGGGACTACAGGTGCACACAGCCATGCCCAGCTAATTTTTGTATTTTTAGTAGAGATGGGGTTTCACCATGTTGGCCAGGATTGTCTCAATCTCTTGACCACATGATCCATCTGCCTCGGCCTCCCAAAGTGCTGGGGTTACAGGTGTGAGCCACCACTCCCAGCCCATTCATTTTTTACTAAATATTTATTGAGCAACTGCTATATCATAGGTAAATCACTTAGCATAAGGCCAAGACCATACATAGTAAGGACCATCTCAGACTCATCTAACAGAGATAGAACTGTAATAAAGGATCGTCATCAGAATTAAACAACATAGTGCAGGTGAAATCATTATCACAGTGCCAGGCACATGGTGGGTCCTGCTGGGAATGGCATGTGTCAGAAACACGTTGCACTCACCAGCCTATCCCAATGCCCCACTTTATGGTCAAGAAAACAAAACCTTGTCACTGCATTCTGCATTGCAAAAAAAAAAAAAAGAAAGCCCAGAGGTTTGCTCAATATTGCTCAGTAGTTAGTGACAGAGGGAGTACTGACACTAAGGACTCCTGATTCCTGATCCTGTTCTGGAACATTCTAGAATGTTTCAGAAAACACAGACCCTATATCCCCATCCCGTCACCTACAAAGGACTGCTGTTAGGAGATTTCTCCCAGATAGGCTCCGTGTCTTGAAAGACTTTGGTCTTTAACTTGCATGTAATACACACAGTTCATTCATTTGTCCACTTCAAGTCCATTTGAAGTGTCCACACTTGCTGAAGAGTTTATCGGACCAGTGGGAAAGGATTGGCCTGAGTTTGCAGCTTAAAGCCAAAGGATTTGATGCAGTCACCAGCAGTTGCCAGGGCTCTCCATGGCCATGTCATAGCCCACTGCATGGGTCAGCATACAGGCAGGAGGCAGCTAGATTGTCAGAGGGCTTCACTGAAGGGAGTTTAGTGAAGGGACTTTTCAGAGGGTCACAGAAGCCACAGGGAAAAATGAAGCATCAGTGACTAGCAACAGGGAGAGCTGTCACCACCCCTGAACCTAAGAGACAAATGGGAGGGAACCAGGAGAGAATCAGAGCCTTGGAAAAGAGGCTGTCCAAAGAGCACAGTCATGGCCAGGCCCCGGATGGTGTGTGTGTGTGTGTGTGTGTGTGTGTGTGTGTATTGTACACATGTATATGCAAATACCCAGACCCCTCATTCCTCCCCCCACTCCAATTTCCCACTGTTGCCTTCCATCAGCCAAACCCACACAGAAGCTGAAGAAGAAGGAAGAAGAGGAAGGCTGGTCTTGAACTCCTGTCCTCAAGAGATCTTCCTTCCTCAGCCTCTCAAAGCTGAGGAAGGGGTAAGGTCTGGTGAGGCCAGCCTCCTGGGCCAGAGTTGGTAGGAGAAGGATGAAGAGGGACCAAGAGTGTGTCAAGTGGAGAAGAGCAGTAGGGCCTTGTGGGCTGGACATGGCTTGACTCCATGTCTGTGGAGCCTGGTGGGGTGACCAGGGGACACTGAGAACTTTGTCTTCCACAGCCGCTATGTCCTCCACATCCAAGGCAGCCAGGGCATCGGCAGCCCTGGGGAGATCCGCTGGAACCTCTGCCTCTGCCTGCTGCTGGCCTGGGTCATCGTGTTCCTCTGTATCCTCAAGGGTGTGAAGTCTTCGGGCAAGGTGAAGCCTTGTGAGGGGCTGGATGGGGTGAGGGCTTCCTGGAGAAGGCAGGGCATGGACTGAGCATAAGAAGATGTTGAGACTTGAGCCAGGAAGAGGGGAAGGGAGAGAGCATGGGGACTGGGGGATGAGTGCTGGCTGAACAGAGACGTGGAGTTGAGGACGCACCAGGGCTCAGCTGCTTTGCTAGACTGGAAGCTCACCATGGCAGGGTCTACATTCAGATGTATCCTGACCCCGTGCTTGGCATTTTGAATGAGCTCAGCAGGAGTTTGTTGAACGCTTGGAGTACGAGTACATGAGTCAGGCTCTTTGAGATGCAGGTGACCAGAACCCAATTATCACACTCAGTTGGAAAGTCTAGAGGGTGTGTTTCAGGTGCAACTGAGTTCAGGGGGTTCAATTAGCATCATCAGGAAGCTGGTTCGCTGGGTCTCTCAGTAATGCTTCCTTCCAGCTTGGCTTCCTTCTGAGGCTTCATTCTTCGTGAGGTCACCCTAGCAGCTCTAAGCGTACATCTAAGCTTGGTAAAGAGTTGTCTTTCCCCAGTTTGCAAATATCCCAGAACTGAGTCTCATTGGATGAGCAGGGCTGTGCATCCATCCCTGAATTAATCCCTGTGGCTGGGAGGATGGAGTGCTCTGCTTGGCTGGGCATGGGTCACATATCCACTCCTGGAGCTGGGAATGGAGTCAGCTCCATGGTGGGAAAGTCAGGGGACTGTTATCTGAAAAAGGCAAACTTGAGACTGGAAGACAAAACCAAGGATGTCTACTTTAGGTGATGGAGGGGTGGACAGGATAATAAAGCCATTTTGAAAAAACTCAGAGAACTTCAGGATGGTGTGCCCTATCATTGATAAATCAGAACTTGTCTCCTCTGCAAGGTGCAGATGATATGAGTATGGTTTACGAGGAACGGAGCCATTCAAGACAAAAAAGACAGGGTAGAAACCTTATAGAAAGAGAGGGGAGCTTATGGTCAAAGCCAAGGCAGTGAGGCTGTTGAGACCTGATGGTGTTTGCTGAAGGGGTGGCTGGAGGTTTGGGAAGAGGAGAGAGGGCAGAGTGAGTTTGGGAATGTCGAATGTCTGAGGATGATGCATAGTGGGTTTGCAGGGGCAGGGACTGGACACGGGGAGGAGGAGGCTTTTATAACCAACAATGGCGGCCTGGACCAGGGGCTGCAGTGGAGATGGCCCTGGGAAGCAAGGTGATGGTGCTTTGCTGTTGCTGGGTGTGTGAAGGGAAGAGGGAGCGAAAGAGAAGCCTCATGGATGGAGGCCGGTTCCTGGCTTGGGCTACCCAATGTCTGGGGGGCAAGTGCCACTGATGAATTTATAGGGAGTGGCACAGAGAGAAGGTCCCTGATACCATTGGCTCCTCACATACTATCTCTCAGGTGGTGTATTTCACGGCCACGTTCCCCTACCTCATCCTGCTCATGCTGCTGGTCCGCGGAGTCACCCTCCCAGGGGCCTGGAAGGGCATCCAGTTCTATCTCACCCCCCAGTTCCATCATCTGTTGTCTTCCAAGGTGAGCCCCTCAGGGTGGGGGGCAGGTGGGGGTCAGGCCTGAGCTGGAGAGTGGAAAGAGGGCTCCCTGGGACACCCCAGTACCAGGCACTCTGCTCAGCCCTTCTTGTGTCTTTTTATGATTTATTTTTCTATTTTTAAATTGACAGGTAAAATGTTACGTATTTATCATGTACAGCCTGATGTTTTGAAGCATATGTACTTGGGGGAACTGTGAAATCCAGCTAATTAGCATATGCATGATCTCACATAATTATCATTTTTGTGGTGAGGACACTTAACATCCACTCTTTTAGCATTCTCCAAGAATACGCTGTAGTGTCACCAGCTGCATGTCATACTTCATTTATTATCCTTAACAATCCTGCAAACACTAGCCTCCTCATTTTACAGAGGGTTAAACTGAGTCTGGAAAGTGTTTAATAAGCTTAAGGTCATACAGCTAGGGGATCGCAGAACAGGGATCCCAGCCCAGATCTGTGTGACTGTACAACGCAAGGCGGGCATTAGCGATGGTACTGACAACCAAGGTTAGCATGTATTGACCGATGACTGCCTGGCCGTGCCTGAGTGTTTTGCATGCATGTAGTGATTTAATCCTTGCTCCTCCCATGAAGTAGGTACTATTCACATCCCCTCATTACAGATGGGGATCCTGCAGTTTAAAGGGGTGGCCTGGCTTGCCCGGGCTGCACAGCTAGAAAGTGGTGAAGCTGGGGTCCAAATCCAGGTCCCAGGACTCCAGAAAGAAAGCAAAGGGGTTGTGCAGGCTTATGGCCAATACAGATCCCCTGAACGCTTTCCATTAGGCTCTACAGGTATTGATCGACTTACCACCTATGCAACTTACGACCATTCGACTTTAGGACCACAATCGCTAGCCACGACTGCTCTGCATCTGACAGGGCAAACGTTGCCCAGCTGGGCGTACGACAGTGCGGACCAGCTTCCGGAAGCACTACCATCTCCGTGTGCACCATTTCAACTGTACATATAGCCTACGCAACTTACGACCAAATCGTGTTACGACCGGTCTGCCAGTCCCAATCGTGGTCGTTAAATTGAGCACTAGCTGTATGTCCTTCAGAACTGGATTGAGCTTAGAGAACATCTTCTAAATCCTGGGTGGGAAACTGAGGCCTGCAGAGGGGAAGGGACTTGCTCACATCCCACCGTGTAAGTGTTGGGGCAGGCTTTGTTCGTGGTCCATGTCACTTGTGAGTGAGGCTCGTGACCATGCCATCCCTGGACCTGTCACACCGTCATCATTCACCACCTTCCTTCTCTGTTCTTGACCCTCCACATACCCTCCCTTTCCATCCTCCCCGGCACAGGTATGGATTGAAGCTGCTCTTCAGATCTTCTATTCCCTGGGTGTGGGCTTCGGGGGGCTCCTCACCTTTGCCTCCTACAACACGTTTCACCAGAACATCTATAGGTCAGTGCCCCACAGCCTCCCAGACCCGGGGTCCAAAGCAGGGAGGAGAGTGGCTGGCCAGGGAGGGCCTCACAGGCTGAAGGGAAGGCCCACTCACCTGGCCCACACCTGGACTTCTTCTGGTAGAGACACTTTCATCGTCACCCTGGGCAACGCCATCACCAGCATCCTGGCTGGCTTTGCCATCTTCTCCGTGCTGGGCTACATGTCTCAAGAGCTGGGCGTGCCTGTGGACCAAGTAGCCAAAGCAGGTGGGCAGGCTGCCAGGCCTCGGTGGGGTGAGCGTGTGTGTCGGGCAGAGCTGGGGCTGGGCTGCTGGACCAGCAAGATTGTGGAGGGGGGCCAGGCACGGTGGCTCATGCTTGTAATCCCAGCACTTTGGGAGGCTGAGATGGGCAGATCACTTGAGGTCAGGAGTTCAAGACCAGCCTGGTCAACATGGTGAATCCCCATCATATTAAAAATTCAAAAACTAGCCAGGCATGGTAGTGCATGCCTGTAATCCCAGCTACTCAGGAGGCTGAGGCAGGAGAATCACTTTAACTCGGGTGGTGGAGGTTGCAATGAGCTAAGATTGGGTCACTGCACTCCAGCCTAGGCAACAGAGCAAGACTCCGTCTCAAAATAAAAAAGATTGTGAATGGGTATGTCGCATGTGTGCACATATGCACACATGTACATGCAAAGGAACGTGTCCTAGCTGGTCTCTGGCGGTCCATGTGCAAGGGGCTGGGTGAGCAAATGAGTGTGCATTAGCCCACGTCTGGAGGTAAATGATTTTCTGTGCAAGATTGTCCTGTTTTGTGCCTTGGTTGTACAAATAAGTTATATTGTGTGTTGAGGTGTCTATGTGCAAGTGAAAAGGGTAAGAATGATCTTGTGAATCACGGTGTCTTGTGCCAGTGGATGCATGTAAGTGTGTGTGTTAGTGGGATTATTTGTACCAATAATTGTGCACATATCTTTATTTCAATGAGGTTTTATATTGGGGTCTTGTATTTGTTTATACATGTACTAATTAACTGATTGATTCTATCAGCCTATGTTTATTGAGCACCTACAATGTGCTGGCCTCTGTCCTGGGAGTTAAGGAAGTGTCAGGGGGTGCATTTAAGTGATCATCTCTGGGTTAGGCTAAGCAAGCTGCCCAAATGGGTGTAAGTGGCCGTGTGTGTCTGAGTGTACATATGGGAGCCCACCGCATGCCCCAAGCTGCTGACCCCGTGTGCCCTTGGCCCAGGCCCTGGCCTGGCCTTTGTCGTTTACCCACAGGCCATGACCATGCTGCCTCTGTCGCCCTTCTGGTCTTTCCTCTTCTTCTTCATGCTTCTGACTCTCGGCCTGGACAGCCAGGTGAGCCTCATCTATGGCAGCAGGTACTGTGTGTGCGTGTGCGTGTGTGTGTGTGTGAGGGGTAGAACTGTGACCCCCAACCCCTCCTCTCTCCCCAGTTTGCTTTTCTGGAGACCATTGTGACAGCTGTGACGGATGAGTTCCCGTACTACCTGCGGCCTAAGAAGGCGGTGTTCTCAGGGCTCATCTGCGTGGCCATGTACCTGATGGGGCTGATCCTCACCACTGACGTGAGTGGCGCTGCAGGGAGGATGGCAGGTGGGCGGGACAAGGGCAGATGCCTGTGACAAGATCTCTGGCCCGGCAGAGCAGTCGCTGGGCCACCTCTGTCTTCCTCTTTTCGAGGACCCTAGACTCTCCCGGTCCCTATCTCCCAAGGGAGGCAACTTGGCCTTGTGACCCAGAGTCCTGGCTTTGGAAACTTAGTCTGCAAGATCTGGGTTCAAACTTCACTCCTGCACTTGCTGAGGGGGCTTCAGGATAAATGACTTCCCCTCCCTGAGCCTGTTTTTCCTCGTTGGTGAAAGGAGGTTTCTATAATAGACGGCTGTCATGGGACTCAGATAAGACGAGGCCTAGAAGGGCTGAGCTGGCAGCCAGCTGTCGCCCTGTCATCTTGTGTTCCCAGCCAGCATGGCTGCTTCCTGCTCACTTCTTGCCAAGCGAAGGGGCTGCAGCAGAGAGCGAGGCCCTGGGAGGGGACACGAGAGCTGTGCTTGCATTTTAGGGGGGCATGTACTGGCTGGTCCTTCTGGATGACTACAGCGCCAGCTTCGGGCTGATGGTGGTGGTGATTACCACATGCCTCGCCGTGACGCGGGTGTATGGTGAGAAGGGCCATGGGAAGCGGAGTGGAGGATCTCTGCAGTGGGAGAACGGGCGTCTACCCTGGGGCCCCCCCAGTACCTGGGTCCCTGGTCCTCAGGGCCAGGGTTTCCAGTGGGGGCAGTTGGGGTAGAAGAGGGGCTGCTGGCGCATATGGGGCCTGCGGGTGGGGCCATTCCTCCTCCCCTCCCCTGTGCAGGCATTCAGAGGTTCTGCCGAGACATCCACATGATGCTGGGCTTCAAGCCGGGCCTCTACTTCAGGGCCTGCTGGCTGTTCCTGTCCCCAGCCACGCTCTTGGTAACTGCAGCGGGCGGGAGGGTGGCTGGGTGGGGCCCCAGAACGGAGAGCAGGAGTCCTCTCTGCACATTGAGTCCGGTAGGGCCACCGGGGCCCACAGTGAAGGGCTGTGGGGTGATTACCAGGACCCTAGTCCATCCCCTCCCCCGATGCCCCCAGCTTCTGTAGCTGTGCTGGGCGTGGCCCTCGTCCCATTGGTTAAATGGGTGGGTCTTTCCTGAGCCCCAGGGCCTCAGGATTGGAGCCTTTAGGCTGTGCTTTCTGTCTTGGGGCTGGAGCAGCTCAGGGATTGGGGTGCTTCAGAACTGGGCTGCTGCGGGTCTTGGTGTTGGGTCTAGCTCAAGCCTTGCAAAGGCTCCAGCGATGGACCACTCCAGTTCTGGTACAGTTTAGGATCCTGGGTAGCTCTGGGCTGGACTGTCTCAGGCCTTGGGCTGGCACTGGGCTGGGCTACCTTGGGCCCTAAGGTATTTTCGAGAAAAGCCCGCAGTGATGCTGGGAGTCCCCGTCCTGCAGGCCCTGCTGGTGTATAGCATCGTCAAGTACCAGCCCTCGGAGTACGGCAGCTACCGCTTCCCACCCTGGGCTGAGCTGCTGGGTATCCTGATGGGCCTGCTGTCCTGCCTCATGATCCCAGCTGGCATGCTGGTGGCTGTGCTCCGGGAAGAGGGCTCACTCTGGGAGGTGAGTCTGCCCACCCTGCCCACTGTCAACCTTCCTGACCTGTGGTCTGATGCTGGGTCCCCCTGCTGGAACAGAAAACACCTGCACCCACACCTTATCCAGCTTCTTTTTTTTTTTTTTTTTTTTTCCATTTATTTATTTTATTGCATTTTAGGTTTTGGGGTACATGTGAAGAACATGCAAAATTGTTGCATAGGTACACACGTGGCAGTGTGATTTGCTGCCTTCCTCTCCATCACCTACATCTGGCATTTCTCCCAATCCAGCTTCTTTTAGCCTAAGGAGACTCACCTGGGCTGAGGCAGATTCAGGGGCTGGAGTCCTGCCCTGTGGCACTTTGTACCACGTGACACCTTGGGGGAGGGGCTGGCACAACCCAAAGACCACTGTTCACCAGGGACCAGCCCCAGGTCCCACCATGGGTTGGGTTGGGGGATCGGGTCTTGAACTCAGGTCACCAGCCCAGAGCTTGCTTCTGGAACTCAGGGTCAAATGACGACAGTGAGGGACCCCAGAGGGCAGGCTGTCACCCTTCTCCTGTGCCCAGGAGTCCTGTTGTGTCCCACTGGTGGCCCGGGATAGATGATGGTGTGAGTCCTGCCCATGCCTAGGGTTCTGGGGAGTGACTCAGATAAACATATAGAGTGCACTCGTTTGCCATGGGGTCTGAGGCCTTGGAAGAGGGGAGTAGTGACCTTTGCGGGCCAGCAGAAGTGGTGTGGTCTGACTCACTGCGCCCTCTCAACACGGAGCCCTGCACTTTTGCAGCCCCTGGTGTGGCGTCCTCGGGTGGCAAGAGGCCGTCATCATGAATGCAGCTTGAGTGAACCCGATGGACAGCATCCAGAGAGAGCATGGAGGCACCCACAACACACACACACCCCACCAGAAGTGCGCGGGAGCCAGCTAGTACTGGTTCATGAGAGCTAACCCTTAAATATTCAGGAATGCGTGAGCTAGGCGTTAAACCATTGGTAGCTAGAAATTGGCAAGGGTGGAGATGTTTACATCACAGAAAATGGCTACAAAGCGGGCCTCCCCTGCGCCCGCTTTCTGCTTACCAGCCCATTACTGCCTCCTCCGCTTCCCCCACATAGCTCTCATCCCTCAGCTGCCCCCGCTACAAGGCTCCACTTGCAGGGGTTGCTCAGAGGCAGAAGTGGTTTATGCCTCCCCCACCCTGCTGCCAGACCACTGACAAAGCCCAAAGTCTAGCCTCTGTGCTGCCTCCAATTGCTGTGTGACTTGGGGCAACCTCCTTCCCCTCTCCGAACCTCAGGAGCTGCACCTCTGCTCCTTGCTTGAGAGCCAGGGTACCTGCAAAGGGAAGAAAGACAGGGGAGTTGCTCAGGGTGGAGGCTCCAGCTCCTAGGAAGCTCACGTCCCCCAAGCCTTGCTAATGAGCCACTGGGAATGCTGGGCTCCCCAGCAGTCACCACTGCCTTGCTGCCCTGCTCCCTGTCCCACAGCCAGGTGGAAGAGGCATGTTTTGGGGACTCAAGAGGAGTGGTGAGCACTGCGGAGGAGGCATTCCCCAGCTCAGGAGTGCCAGCTTCAGAGGCCAAGGCTTCCAGCACTCACCCTAGGATCAGAATCCTGCCTGTGCCATTTGCCAGCCTTGTGGCCCTAAGCAAGTTACTGCACTGCCCTGAACCTCAGCGTCTCTGGCTTTATTTTTATTGTATTTATTCATTTTTTTTGAGAGAGTCTTGCTCTGTCACCCAGGCCGGAGTGCAGTACAGTGGAGACAGTGAGCATAGTATCCAATAGGTGGTATTTTTTTTTTTTTGTCATTTTTTGTTTGCTTTTGGAGACAATTTCACTCTGGCACCCAGGCTGGAGTGCAGTGGCACCATCTTGGCTCACTGCAACCTCCACCTCGGGTTCAAGTGATTCTCCTGCCTCAGCCTCCCAAGTAGCTGGGGTTATAGATGCCCACCACCACGCCCAGCTAATTTCTATATTTTTAGTAGAGGTGGGGTTTTGCCATGTTGGCCAGCTTGATCTCGAACTCCTGGCCTCAAGTGATCCGCCCACCTCGCCCTCCCAAAGTGCTGGGATTAAGTCTCTCTGTCTTTAAAGTGGAGACAGTGATACCTACTTTTAGGGCTGCTATGAGAAGAAATGGAGCTTATCAGTATAGTCTGCATTGTGAAAGGCAGAAAAGCAAAATACTGTAAAGGTTCAGGATGCGGTCAGGATGGGTTCAAATCCCCGAGCCACCACTTCCCACCTGTGTGACCTTGGCCGACTTAACTGATCTCTCTGACCTTTAACATTCAGATAATAACAGTGCGGGCAGATGGTAAAAGTAGAGATACCCCTCTCATCAGGACACTGTAAAGATTAAATTAGCCAGTGCCCAGCACAGAGCTGGAGTGCAGTGGGTGCTCAGTTTTACACCAGGGTTCTCACAGGGAGTGATTTTGCCCTTGGGGGACATTTGGCAATGTCTGGAGACATTGTTGGTTGTCATGGAGGGGAGAGGGGCACAAGGGGGGGTGCTCCTGTCTTCCAGTGGACAGAGTTGAGGGACGCTGCTGAACAGGACAGCCCCACAACAGAGAATTCTCCAGACCAAAATGTCGGGGCACTCAGGTAGAATAACTTTGGTCTGAGCACCCCAGTTTTCAGCTGGAAACAAATCGAAGTCCTTGTTCTCAGGGAGCTTATATTTTAGCGTGAGAGATAGGCAATAAACAAATATACAAAGGTAATTTTTGCACTTAAAAAAAAAAAAAAAGAGGCCGGGCGCGGTGGCTCAAGCCTGTAATCCCAGCACTTTGGGAGGCAGAGGCGGGTGGATCACGAGGTCAAGAGATCGAGACCATCCTAGTCAACATGGTGAAACCCTGTCTCTACTAAAAATACAAAAAATTAGCTGGGCATGGTGGCGTGTGCCTGTAATCCCAGCTACTCAGGAGGCTGAGGCAGGAGAATTGCCTGAACCCAGGAGGCGGAGGTTGCGGTGAGCCGAGATCGCGCCATTGCACTCCAGCCTGGGTAACAAGAGCGAAACTCCGTCTCAAAAAAAAAAAAAGAAGTTCTCTGAGGCCAGGTGCAGTGGCTCACACTTGTAATCCCAGCACTTTGGGAGGCTGAGGTGGGTGGATCACAAGATTAGGAGTTCCAGATCAGCCTGACCAACATGGTGAAACCCTGTCTCTACTAAAACTACAAAAATTAGCTGGGTGTGTTGGCGCATGCCTGTAATCCCACCTACTCAGGAGGCTGAGGCAGAAGAATTGCTTGAATCTGAGAAACGGAGGCAGAGGTTGTAGTGAGCAGAGATCACGCCACTGCACTCCAACCTGGGCAACAGAGCAAGACTCTGTCTAAAAAATAAGAAGAAGAAAAATACAGAAATAAATGAAGAATGGTGCTTTGGCCAGGATGGTCAGAGAAGACCACTCTGAGGAGGTGACAGACCTGACTAAACTGACAGGGTGATCCATGCAGGTATCTAGGGTGAGAGCATTCCAGGCAGAAAGGCAACATGTGCAAAGGCCCTGGGGCAGGGGGCTGGCACGTTTGAGAACACATGGAGGCCAGTGCTGCGGCTGGAGCAGAGGGGGTGGAGAGAACTGGTGGAGCTGATATCAGGTGGTAGACAGGGCCCAGGAGCTGGAGGCCCTGGTGCACACTTTGGATTTCATTCCCAGTGAGATGAGCAGCCATTGGCAGGTTTCTGAGCAGTGGGGTAGCATGCTCTCAACACATCTTCCTAAGTATCACTGCGCTGTGAGTACCGAGCTGTGGCAGACCCCGGGTGAGGGCATCACACATGGTGTCTTTCTTAGAACCTGCCCAGTGGGCTGCCCACATGTTAACTGCCTCGTTTCTTTAAGGACACAGGGGCTCTCTCTTCTCCCTGGCAGGGCAGGCAGAGGGCTTTGGGAATGTGGTTGAGGGAGAAGCAACTCTGTAATCTCTAGGCTTAGTCATCATCTTAGTCAGCATCCTCCATCCATGGAAACTGGGGCTCCACGAGGGAAAGGTCAGAGGCAGAAGGAGGCAGGTCGGGGCTGGAAGGAACTAGGAAAGCCAGCTGCAAGCCCACCTCAGTTCTCCCGGTTCACGGCTCTTTTCCAAAAACCCCCAGCTCCTTAAGACAGCATTTAAGGGAAGCCTCCTGGATAGGCATTCAGACGCTCAGAGGAGGGGCCTGCCGCATAATTATAGCAACAGCCGCCACTTCCCAGGCCTAACTGTTCCCAGCACCCTGCTAAGTGCGTCATCTCAGTGCCCTCACAACAACCCTATGACGGGGACCGGGATTCCCAAGTTACAGATCAAGAAGCAGAGCACCAAAAGCCAAGCGGCATTGCCAAGAGCCGTCCGGCTTGAAGTAGTAGAGCAGGATTCTCACCCGAGCAGGTGGATCCCTCCTCTGGGGGGGACGTCATAATGCCCCCTCCCCCAGGGTGCTGTGGCCAGGACTCACCAGGTGATGTGGTCAGGTCTTTGCTGGGTGCCTGGCCACAGCGAACCCTCCACCAGCGCTGCCTGTTTCCTGTTTTCACTGCTGTCGTTGCTTTGCTGCAGCGGCTCCAACAGGCCAGCCGGCCGGCCATGGACTGGGGGCCATCGCTGGAGGAGAACCGGACGGGCATGTATGTGGCCACACTGGCTGGGAGCCAGTCACCGAAGCCTCTGATGGTGCACATGCGCAAGTACGGGGGCATCACCAGCTTTGAGAACACCGCCATCGAGGTGGACCATGAGATTGCAGAGGAGGAGGAGTCCATGATGTGAGGGAGGAGGCAGGTGGGCAGGAGGCCCTGCCCAGGACCTCACAGTCCCGTCTTAGAAGCCTGCAAACGCCAGCTGTGCCCTCTGGGATTCTGAGAGGCTGTGGGAGGTTGCCATAGGGATGCCAGTCCCCCAGTGGAAGTCCCTCCTGCAGCCTCTGCCTCTCCTGAAACCTCTGACAACCCCCTACACGCACACAGACATACTCAGATCCATCAAAGCTGAGAATGATCCAGCTCAGCCCTACTTTGCAGATGGACATCCTGAGACCAGGAGGGGAGGGACTTGCCCCAGGTCACGTGGGAGAGGGGACTTGACCCCACACCTCCTGACCAGCCAGTTCCCTTTCCCATGGGGCAGCTGGCACCACCTTCTCATCTCTATTCAGGGCCTACACTCCTCCTTTTTTGGGGGGAGCCTGTCCCCACACACCTCAGCACAACCAGAATCTTGAGCTGGGCAGGGAGGGTCAGAGCCACAGAGGTTCTCAATGCTCCGAGGCCCTGGGGATCAAGGGTCAGTGAGTTAGGTGGGGAGAAAGATCCCTCAGGGCTCCTGTGTGCAGACCTCCTGAAGGAGGTGGGAGCTCAGGGCCCTGGAGGATGGGGAAGGTTTGCAGAGAGAGGAAGAGGGCAGGGTGGGGAGGAGCTCTGGGCCGGAGGATGCTGAGCTGCCTGGGCAGAGACCGAGAGGGTTGGAGACACTGGTTTTACCAGCTTACAGGAGGGTTCAAGCCAGAAGGAAAACTAACAGGGGGAGCCAGGGCTGATGGGTGGGCAGGGATTTGCATGATGAAGAATATCATTCCGGGTCTATGCAGGGGGGATCGGAGGGGACAGGGTGGAGTGGGGAGGCCTGTGGAAAGTGGGAAAGAGGTGCTGGTGGCCTGAGCCAGGGTGTTGGGGCTGCAGGTGGGGAAAGGAGGCCCCAGCACTTCAAAGAAGGCCACCCCTTCACCCACTGGACCCCAAGCTGCACAGGCTGGGGAGGTAGGAAGGGTCACTGTCAGGGCCCAGGGCCCCTCTCTTCCCATCTGCCTTGTCCTGGCGGTCTTCAGTGTCTCCTCCAGTTCCAGGAGCCACAGGGAAGCTGGCCTTGGTTATTGGTGACAGGACAACCATGAGACTAGGAAGCAGCTCACACACGTGGCTGGCTGGTCCCAAGGTCACCCACCCTGCTCCAGGACATGGGTCCTGGGCCCAGCGTTGGGTAGAGCCAGAGGGCACAGGGTAGCCCTTGGTACCGTGGGTCCCTCAGGGAGGAGGGTGGGTGCAGAAATGCCTCAGCATGGCTCATGCACACAGCATTCTCCCTCCTGCGGGACAGGGCTTCCCCATGCAAGTGTGGCCAGCCTCTGTGCCTGTTTCCCGCTGCGTCCCCCCATCCCCTTGTGTTCTGTTGGCTTATTGTTAATAAAATGAGGCCATGCTCCTTACCCTGTCTTGTTACTGCTGAGAGCCATGAGGTGGGCAGCACAGGGTCCCCAGCTCCCACTGGACGGGGAGGAAACAGGCTCTCCTGGCTTCTGCCCTGGCTCTGACCTTCCCCTATGGCAGTGGGGGGCGGGGGTGGGTGGGGCTCAGAAAGGAAGACAACTCCAGGCCCTTAGAGACTACTAAGGTTCTCTGTTATGCAGACAGATAAACTGAGGCCCATGGAGGGAAGGAGACTTGCTCAAGGTCACCGAGTCAAACCAGGCAGAGCCTGGGGCAGCGAGGGCCGGCAAAGCAGACCCCGTGAGCATTCTCCTTACCCAGGCCCGCCGCCTTCTTCCCCCTCCCACTCCTCAGCCCTGCCAGCAGGTGAAGGCTGGAGCTGAAGACCAGGACTAGGAGGAGCCAAGAGTTTCCCAGGCCGGAAGAATCTCCGGGTTCCACCCACCCCCTCCTGGCAGGGCCTTGTCATATAAAAGAGCCCCAGGGCCTTTCAAATGCGAGGCGCAGGTGTTTGCAAAGGCTTTGATTGGGGGTGGAAAGGAAGGGCGGCTGCATATTTCAGATATTAATAAATTTCCCCTAACAAAGGCCCAGACCCCCCTCCCACTCCTCTTTGTTTGGGGCTCTGGGTGGGGGGAAAGAGATGAATTTGCTAATTTGCAAAGCGTGTGAGAATGGCCTTCGGAATTCAGGTGCTTCTTCCCACGGGGCAGGCTCCATCCAGCCCTGGTGGCAGCGCCCCGGTCCTGAGCTTTCTCTGCGTGCTCTGTCTGGGGAGGCACGGGCATGGGGCCATGGACGTTCGAATATTCCTCACCAGGCTCTCAGCTGCGGCCAGGTGTCCTGGAGTCAGGAATGGAGCATCTTGGGAGTCCAGGCTTCCCTTCTCCGCAGATTCCAAGTGTGAGGTTGGAGGGTTCTAGGAGTCGTGGGTCCCACCAGCTTCACTTCCTCCTGCCCCCCAACCCCTGCGCCACTCTTGCCACTGGGCCTGCGGTCCCCGTCCTGCCCGCCTGGCCCAGTCTCCCAGTTTCTCCTGCTTTTTCTATTTCCCCTGCTCTCAGACAGCTTTTCCTGCCACCCCACCTTCTCCTCCCTCCGTTGGCAGCAACATCTCCCAACTGCCCTGTCCTGATCCCCGTATTGACTTTCGGTATCCCTGGCTCAGAACTGCCACCAGCCTGAACCTGATTACAGTGGAAGCTGACTGGGGAACAGGGAGCCCACAGCTCAGAGGAAACAGCCCTGTCTGGATTAGGATCCCAGCCTGCTATCCCTGAATACCCTACCCACATGCCTAGAGGGCCAGTCGGGAACCTGGGTGAGGAAAGCTGTTGGTTTGAGCTGGAGAATATATGCAACAGACCCTCGGCAAGTGCTGCAGAGACAAGAGGGAGTGGTGAGGACTGTGGCGAACTAGAGAAGAAAGCACACCTAGCTTAAGAGGGAAGCCACCTCTCAGAAGTGCGGGCCCAGGCTGCCAGATCTCCAGGCTTTTTAAGGGCAGCTGGAAATCTGGATTTTTTTGTGAGCAATGTCCCAATGTGCAATGTGAATGACTGATTTAGAAGTTGTAAGAGGCCAGGCATGGTGACTCACACCTGTAATCCCAGCACTTTGGGAGGCCCAGGGGGGCGGATCACTGACGTCAGGTGTTCGAGACCAGCCTGACCAACATGGAGAGACCCCGTCTCTACTAAAAATACAAAATTAGCCAGGAGTGGTGGCTCATGCCTGTAATCCCAGCTACTCAGGAGGCTGAGGCAGAAGTGTTGACTGAACCCGGGAGGCTGAAGTTGTGGTGAGCCAAGATCGCCCCATTGCACTCCAGCCTGGGCAACAAAAAGCAAAACTCCCTCTCAAAAAAAAAAAAATTGTAAGCACGGCTCAATTAGGGCCTCCTGTCAGCCTCTCTGCATCGGATTACTCTGCAATTTCAGGGGATGAGCAGCCCAGAGGGGTTGCCCAGGTCCCACAGGGAGAATGTTCTGGAGCTGAGGTCAGGCCCCAGGGCTCTCCACCCTCACAGCCCTCTACTTCCTGTCTCGTCTGATCTGTGTGACTGTGGACCCCTGAACTTGGGAGGCTGGTGTGGCGCCTTGAGAGGCATCATAGGTGCCTGGCTGGAGTGTGGGGTAAGGTGCCCCGAGGCCCTTCCTTCCTGTTCTGGGGCTTGTCAGAGGGTGCCCTTGGGCACCAGGAAATGCTAAGATGAGGAGCCTGGCCACCTGCAGCCACAGCCAACATGTGTTCTCTGCGGCAGGGAAGGAGGGAAAGCAGTGGAGGGGCAGGGGCTCCTCCACACACCATTAGGTAAGCCATATTCCTGAGGCCAAGTGAGGGCCAACAGGCTCCAGGGGTCACACTGGTTACCTGAGTGTTTGGTCCTCAGTGGCCCCTGAGCCCTATGTTCCCTTCCATCACCCCAGCCCAGCCCGTGCTCCCATTGTACCCTGAGCAGGCCCAGGCTGTCCTGCCTTCCAACCCTGGCTTAGGCAGTGCCTTCTGCCCTGAGCCAGTGTCTTCCCACCCACCCATTGGGATCCTAGCCATCCTTTAAGTCCCTCCTAAATCTGCCTTCCCCTGTAAGCCTTCCTCAATTCCCCAACCAGATGTGGACACCTAGAATCTTCAGGGGGTCTGATTCAGCCCTGCGTCTGGTGAGTCCTGACAGCGCAGCCCTGCCTGCCCAGAGCGCTCGCATCCCTTTGAGACAATGCATTTTGTTTCCATATAGTGAAGACTCTTATGTCATGCTCCTTGGACCCCAGAGCACTTTGGGGTTGCAGCAGGGCTTGGTGCAGAAGACAGCCTGCTCAGCCACACTGACCTGGATTCATTCCCAGCCCTGCCCCTCCCTGGCTGTGTGGTCTTGGGGAAGTCACTTAGCCTCTCTAAGCTCTCATTTTTTTTTTTTTTTTTTTTTTTTTTGAGACAGAGTTTCCCTCTTGTTGCCCAGGCTGGAGTGCAATGGTGCGATCTCGGCTCACCGCAACCTCCGCCTCCTGGGTTCAGGCAATTCTCCTGCCTCAGCCTCCCGAGTAGCTGGGATTACAGGCACGCACCACCATGCCCAGCTAATGTTTTGTAGTTTTAGTAGAGACGGGGTTTCACCATGTTGACCAGGATGGTCTCGATCTCTTGACCTCGTGATCCACCCGCCTTGGCCTCCCAAAGTGCTGGGATTACAGGCGTGAGCCACCGCGCCCGGCAGCTCTCATTCTTTTACCTGTAAAATGTGGGTAATGACAACTCCTGCCTCGTAGCAGCATCACCCAGGGGCTTGGTGGGCGTGTGATACAGTTGTTGACTAGAGGAACACATTTGTGTCTACCACCTCTGCCCCACTACCAACTCCTCCAGGACAGAGATTGGACTCTCATCTCCCAGTCGCCCCAGTGACTCCGCAAGGCTAGTTCATGGCTTTGCACCACGAAGCATCAAACTGAACACAGTTCTTTGGTTCTTTGGTGGCTCTGGGGATATCCAGCAAAGGGTTAAGACAGCCGCAGTCCCCTCTGAATTCCTCGTGACCCTTAGTTGCTGAGCCCCAGGGTCTGCGGTGGACAGGCTCCTCCAGACTCATTTTTTGCTGGTGGCTCATGGAAAGTTTGGTTCTCTGAGCTCCAGACCACTCCCTCCAGGGCCTGAGTCCTCGCTGAAGCTGGTCCTGCCCTTGAAGGGTGTCCAGGGCCGCCTGCCCATCCTTGGATCCTCAGCCAGCGTTCCCCCCTGCTCAGTCTCCGCCTGACTTCCTGCCCCCTTGGCCTTCTCCCCTAGGACAGAGCAGCAGCCCGCCTCCTCTGGCCATGGGGAGGCCTCCGCTCAGCACCCCCATTCAGAATCACTTTTTGTTTCAGGAAAGAAAGACTTTTCCTGCTCAAGTCCATAGGCTCTGTGAGCAGCAACCCTGGAAAATTGCAGCCAAGGAGCCAGGTTCTGTAATCCAGGGAGCTGGCGCCTGTAATCCCAGCTACTCAGGAGGCTGAGGTCATAGGACCATCTGAGGCCAAGAGTTCAACACTAGCTTGAACAATGTGCCAAGATCTCATCTCTACCAAAAAAATTTTTTTAAATAGCCAGCCTTAGTGGTCTGTGCCTATAGTCTCAGCTACTCTGGAGGCTGAGGCAGGAGGATTGTTTTTTGTTCTGTAGAGGGTTTTTGAGACAGGCTTTCCTTCTGTCATCCAGGCTGGAGTGCAGTGGCGCAATCACAGCTCACTGCAGCCTCAACCTCCCAGGCTCAAGCAATCCTTCCACCTCAGTCTCCCTAGGAGCTAGGATCACAGGTGCACACCACCACGCCCAGCTACTTTTTATTATTAAATATTATTATTATTATTATTTTGTAGAGACAGGGTCTCACTTTGTTGCCGAGGCTGGTCAGGAACTCCTGGGCTCAAGCAATCATCCTGTCTCAGCCTCCAAAGTGCTAGGATTACAGGTTTAAGTCATCTTACCCAGCTGGATCTCTTGAGTGACAGGGTAAGAAGCCGTCTTTAAAAAGAAGAAGAAAACCGTGGGCAGTAGGAACCAATGAGGCCTTGGACTGGTTGGTCAGAGTGGACCAGGCTCCGCGGCCCCACTGAACGTGCTGCTTCACCTCTCTGAACCCAGTGTTCTCCGACTGAAAAGGAGAGAATAGCTTTCCCTTTGCAGGGGATTCAATACGATAAATTAGATGCTCAATGCATATTTTTAAAGAGCAGTCAAAGTGCTTAGCACAAAATGTGGCATGCAGAAACCCTCTGTATGGGATGTTTCTCCTTAGCCAGCTGTCCCCTTGTACAGATAAGGAAACTAAGGCTCAGCTCCCACCTCCAACCAGCCTGGGGAGAAGGAGGCTGGGAGCTGGTGTGCCTGGAGCCAGGGACCGGCTAAGCTGGAGGGCAGGCTTGCCAGCACCACTGGTGTGCCCTGAGGACCTGGCCTCAGTGTACCCATCTGTAAAACAAATGGATTGAACAAGGACAGAGGGCTCTGCAGAGGTGCCTTGGAGGAGGGAGGTGAGCAAAGGGGAGCTCTCTGCCCCCACTCACTCCATGCAGCCTTCTGCTGGGGACCATGCCACGGGAGCTAGGGAGAGGAGGAGCATCCCTCTTCAGAGATGGATTGGGATTGGCTCCACCTGGGGGAAGGAAGTCTCATCCCTCCAGGAGGATGAGTTTAAGGATTAGGAGTCCTGCAGGTTTCTCCAGTGAGCCAGATGCCCTGCCCAATCACTGGGAGTAGGGGGTACAGGGGGAGCGTGGGCACAGCAATAACATCATCAGTCCCACGCCTGGCTTGACCTTGACTCTGTAGATCCAAGGTCAGGGTCTCAGAGAACTTCAGGGCTAAGGTGGCATGACTTAGAGGCAGGGGAGGGGCCTATAGTCAATATTGATCTAGCTGAGTCAGGGGAGGACAGGGAAGTGGGAAGCCTGGGGTGGGGCTCCCTGATAACTGCATCTTCAGGCTGCCATTGTGACTTTGGAAAACGGGGTGGGGACAATGGGAGGAGGGGGAGGGGATGCTCCATGCAAATTCCCAAACCTAGGCACTTGCTTACTGAAACTGCAGCTGCCTGGACCCCTGCCCAGAAGAATGGCTTTTGTTCTCTGAGGGTGGGGCCCGAAACATCTGTATGTTTCCCAGACTCCCTGGTGAGTCTGTAGCAGCCAGCTCAGTTCCCAGACTTGGGGCCCACAGGTTCAGTGTCATTGTAGTATGAGGAAACTGAGGCCCAGAGAGGGGATGCGACTCCTCCAACATCACTTTGGGAGAGGATGCTGACAATCTTCCCTTTTCTCCTGGTAAGAAGGAACCGTCCCCCTCCAGCTCCCTCCACCTCCAGCTGAAGCCGTGGGTCTGGGAAGGCATGGCAGAGCCAGGATGCCCTGAGGGCAGTGGCCTCTGAGACCTCTGGTGGGCTAGGTGGAGACAGGAGGGTGGGGCTGGCTCCAGGAGGAAGGACAAGGAGAGGAGGGCATTTCCACAGGACTGGACCTGCCCCACCTTGCCCTTTGCGCACCCCCAGCACCAGCTAGGGGATGTTTCCTGAAAGATTACCGCAACCCACACCTGGGAAGGCCATTTCCACCGCTGGAGCCTACCCATGCCCTGAGAAGTCACCGTACCATGGCAGATTTGGGGCTCACTCGGCCCTCAGACACCTCCAGCCCCCACAGCCTCCCCCTGAGCCTGTTCTACTCACCCTGCCACCACAGTTCTGGGCTCCTAGTTTTTGCCCTGCCTCCATCCCACCAAAAAGCCTCATTCAGCCCCATCGCCATCTCTCCTTCCTCTGGGTTCCTGCACCCTTTGCACCTGCAGATCCAGCCCCCATCCCAGCTTGCCTTGAGTTCTTGTTCTCTGCATGTCTCTCACTGTCTGGAATGGCACTAGGGATTCCTGGGGGACAGGAGACACGAGACAGGTCTAGCTCATCTCTGAGCCCTCCTTGGAGCCCAGCCCAGCCACAGCATGCCCCAGGGAAGCAGGTGTGGGAAGCAGGTGTTCACCGAGGCTGGGAGCCTCAGTCTCACCTCCCTCCCTCGTGCCCTGGGCCATCTTGGGTGGGTTCCTTCCCTCTGGGCACACAGTCTTCTTATTCACAGAATGAAGAGAATAATAGTGCCCGCAGTGGAGGGGTGTGCTGAGGATTGAGAGAGCACCTATAAAAGAGGTGGGGCGTGCCTGGCATCAGTCCGTCCCCAGTAAGTGTTCACTGCTGTTATTTCTGGGTGGGTGGAATACTCATGCCCGCACAGCCTCCACTCCTCCTTCATTCCAGGACGCATCTGCGGGGGTCTCCTCTGTGCAAGAATGACAGTATCTGCTGCGTGCATCTGGAGCATGGACAAGATGCTGTTCTGCCTTCAAAGAGCACATAGTTCTGCAGACACTTGCTTAGGTGACTTCAAACCAGAGATCTGTGGTGAGGACGGTGGAAGCCCAGGAGGGACTTAGCCCGGGGTATGGGGGAGGCCAGGGAGGGTGGGGGAACTTCCCAGAGAAGATGCTGGAGCCATCTCCTGAAGGGTGAGAAGGTGTCACAGTACGCTGAGCTGGACAATGAGGGGGAAACGGCCCTCTGCAGTGCGTTTTGGGGTATGGAGACTGTGGGTGTAGACAACCGAGAGAGGAGGCAGAGGCTGGAAGGGGAAGAGGGTCAAAAAGGGAGAAGGTCCTAAGAATCCCAGTCACTCCTCGCTGGCCGTCCAGAGATGGGGGCAGGGCAGCACAGACCAGGGCAGGGGAGGCCCCTGGAGGGAACAGAGTGCCGTGCTCGGAGTTTTAGAAGGCTGGGGTGAGTCCTCGTCACAGTCTTGCAAGAAGCCTCTTTGCCTTTGAGTCTCATTATTTTCATCTTCAAAACAGGACTGTTGCAACTGGGACAAGAGGTGTTGTGAAAGCACTTTGTGAACTGTAGAGTATCATGCTCCTGTGAGATCATAATAGTGTTTTAAGTGGAGTCAGTACTTTTTGAGAGTTGAAGGATATCTCCCAGGGCAAGGCAGACATGCTGGCGCCAAGGACCGCCTGAAACCTGCTCCTGTGCTGCCACCTGCTGGTGAAAAGGCACAATGGCCATCCAAGCCCTCAAGGCTTTCTGCAGGAGCCACTGGCGCAAGTGAAGGCAGGGCTGCGAGGACGCCTGGCACTAACCCTTGCAGACTCTGGGGCAAGGGTGGGAAATGGAAGCCCCCAAGCCTCTCTTGCTTTTCTCAGCCTTGGCCTGTGCTCTCACTGTGAAGGTCCTCCTCTATGTGCCACGGGCACGCTCCCCACAGACACCGCCCTGGCCATTCCACGCACCAGCAGCGAGGATAGATCCAGAAAGCAGCTGGTGCAGGGATTCTGGAGTCTCAGGCACCTGGAGTATGGTCTAGAGGGAACTGTGGGCTCCCATGGGCACCTTCCCTGAGCCCCGTGGCAACCAGGCCTCTGGGCAATGGGGGTCACGACTTAGGGTGGCCAGCTGGTCTGGTTGGCCTGGTGCTGTCCTGGTTTTAGCACTGAACATTTCACATAGGTAGCTGGGAAGGCTGATCACTCTGCCATGGTCTGAAGGTGGCCAAAGCCCCTGCATCGCCACTTTGACTCTGCCCCACCAGAGGCCAGCAGCTTGGGCTCCAAGGACCAAAGTGTCCCAGGCACTTGGCCCAGACATATGTCTATGAATAAAGATAACCTTTTTTCCCTTCTCCATTCTTTAAAGCACTCTCTGGTGTGTTGAGTCCCGGGTGCTTGTCTGTGAGGCTGGGCTGAGGGAAGAGAATGGGTGGGGGACTTGTGGAATAACCTCCACATTGTATGGGGAAACTGAGGCCCGGAGGAGCAGAACCTTGCCCCAAAGCCCGAGGGAGACTTTAGCTCTTGGCTGCACAGGCAAGCCATAGCCACCCGCTAGCCCTTGTTGAAGGCACCCCATGTCCCTGGGAGAAAGCTGACCCTCTCCCTGGCTCTACAGGTGGGGCCTGTGGTCCAGGCATAATCCCACAGTGACTGGTTCAGCTTTGAGTATGTGACCATAGTTGGCCCAATCAGAATGAAGACCGAGGCTTTTATTTTGCCCTGGGGCAGATCTAGAACTGGAAACAAACAAAAACCCCCAGGCAGGGGCTTGACGAAGACAGGAACACACAGAGTGCACAGAAGTTTGTAGCTATTTATTGCACTGAAAACACCAAGAATAAAACAGACGCCCCTTCTTCCCACCCCACCCCCCAAATAGCAGAAAGTTTGAGCAGTGGTCATTCAAGTTCACAGCCACATAGTTTTAAAAAAGAAAAGAAAAACAAAAAAGAACTCAAACAAACCCCCAAACAAATAGTAACAAAGAAACCAGCACGGGGAGTCTGGCAAGCTCATCCCCCCAAAGGGTCTCCCTTTGAAGGGAGACAGGAGGCCCTGGGTCAGGATTCGCACCGTTGTGGGCACAAACCCAGGAGAGCACTTTCCTGGAAACGTGTTTGCATACTGGAGCCAAGGTTTTGACTTGGGTTTGGATTTTTTTTTTTTTTTTTTTTTTTGCATCTAAAGGGTGTTTTGGAGGAGCACAGAGTTTGTCTGGTGAGGGTGGGCTATGGGCAGATTTTTCTGTGAGTTTCCCCTGCCTGCTGCCTCCGGATCATTCCTGGTGCCCTGTGGTGGTACCAGGTGGCTGCCCACCCACAGGCTGGCCTTCACAGTGGGGGCCATCGCAGCCTGGGGTAGTGACCTGCCTCCACTTCTCTGGCACTTGGAGAGGGACACAGTGGACAGGAGGTGTGTCAGCCAGTGAAAGGCAGGACCTCAGGCTCCTACAGCTCAGTTTCCTCTGGCGGGGAAACCAAGCTCCAGAGAGGGGAAGGAACTTGCCCAAGGTCACACAGCAAGTCAGGTCAGAGCTGGGAATTGAAGCCTACTCACCCCAAACCACTGCTTTTTCCCCTGCAGTCCACTGCTGAAAAGCAGTTGACAGGCACCGAAAAGGGGAATCCGGGGCAGGCGGGGGAGGGCATGGGGCCTGGCCAGTTCTAGAAGTAAACAGGAGTCTTGCCAGTGAGTATCCCTGCCAGTTCCTGTGGGTAAATTAGGCTTCACATCGCCAGATGTCTGCTCCTTCATCAGCTGGATGGGAGCAATGAACGCTTTTAACCAATGAGGAAACTGAGGCTGAAGAAGAGCTCAGACCTTGCTCGGTAATTGCAACAGCCCCTGGTGAAGGCCACACCATCATGCTTGACTGGGGATGGCTGTACGGAACCGGCAGCTCACAAGGGGGACAGGTGCTTTTGCCCCAGGGACAATGGGATCACTGGGCCTTACTGGGAAGCCCTCTAGGCCTGGGGCAGGCCAAGAGCACACCCAGGACCTGGGCAGCAAGGTCTCTGCCAAGGACAGAGGCCAGTGATGGACCAGCCTGGAAACCAGGAGGACTGGGCAGCATCTCTCCTGGCTTGCAAACCTGGTGCTGCCTGCGTCACCTGGGTCTGGGCAGCAGGACTTAAGAACCCAGCAGACAGCTGGTGATCGGGGAGAACTCAGAAGAAAGTCTTGGATCAAACATCCTCACCAATTCTGCTCCAACCAACACCCAGGAGGGCTGAGGGTACCGGAGCCTCCTCCAATCCCTGGGGACGTGGCTCTTCCTCCCCTAAAATCCTCCAGAGGGGACAGTATCTCATGCTGGCAAAACACGGCCACACAGAGGCCAAAAGCACAGAGAGGCAGCAACATAATTCCGAGTCGGACACTGAGAATACAACCTCTATTTTTTTTTTTTTAGTCCAAAACATGTAGATTGGTTTTGTTGAGTGTTTTCTTCTTTTCGTTTGTTTTCAACATACTTACTGCATATAAAGTCATGCAAAGAAAACAGTGCAGACAGTAGATCCTAGTGGATGTGCCAAGGTATTCCACTCAGAGTCAATCCCAGAGAAAGAGGGAAAGAGGAAAAGAAAGAGAGGATGCGAACCCGAGGCTGCAGGATGACGCATGAAAAGTAGAAATTCCCAGTGCTCTGCTGTGGTCATCAGATGCCATGGGGGGAGAGGCAATGAGAACACATGCTCATGGGCCCCCCAGAGGTGGGTGGGGGGTGCTGGGGGCCGCACGCAGATATGGTGAGATGAAATCCTGGGAAGTGCGATAGTGAAGACCCCAGTTTGGGAGGGAAGCAAAGAAAAGTCCAGATATTTCCATCCCTACAGCCTCCCTCCTCCTCTCTGCCCTAAACTGCTATTCCTGAGTCAGCGCTGTATCTGATGCTTCCACAGTCCCAAAAGGAATGCTCGTGTCAGCTCACTTTGGGACCGAAATGGCAGAGAGGCCCTTCTCTCTGGAGCTGAGTTCGCCTCGGCCCTAATAACCACAGGTGACAAGGTCCATCTCAGAGATGACAAAAAAAAAAAAACTAGAACAGAAAAAAACTACCCCTCATCCCTCTTCCTACACCCCTTCCAACCCAACCCTTCTCACAATAATCTGAGAAGTCTAGTTATTACATAAATATCCAGGAACGCAAAATCCATTTACGAAATACACAGAAATTTGGCTATAAAAAGGCATGCGGTCCAAGTAGAAGTGATACCTAAACGTTGCTTTCTTTTGCCCCAAAAAACAATTAGATTTCCTCTCTGAGATATGACGAAGCTGGAATTCTCCAGGGACAATGGTGGGCATGTGGGGGTTGAATGTTGGAGGTGGACTTCACCAGAAGGAAGCAGAAAGCAAGTAGGGGCACCTGAGAGGGCCGAGACCCCCACACAGAGGGAAGGGTCAGACCACCCTGAGGTCAGCACAGGAGGGAGAAGACTCGGGGAGCACTTTGAGGCAGGAGGCTCCTGGCGTCTGCTCCTCTCCCCACTCCTTCAGGGAGGTTGGCTTAGGGGGCTAGGGGGTGTCATCTGCCCTTCCTCGGACACCTGGAAGAGGAGAGGTCCAGGAGAGGGACTGGCGGATGCTGCCTTCCTCACCATGCCACCCCTACTTCTCCCCAGCCCCTGGTGGGCATACAGCCTGGGCATTCTAGCCTACAGCCCAAGGCAGGCCAGGCAGACAGCAGCCAGGGCGGGGGAGAGGGGGCTGGTGACTTGGGCACTCAGGCCTGAGGAAGCCCCAGCCTGGCCGGGGAGAGGGTGGGGGTCAGAGGTGGAGAGATGTGGCCATTGGCTCTGAAGTTGCGATGACTTTTGTGGACAAGCGGGTTTTCTTGATGCAGGTACAGAAGTGACAGTGGTGGGGTGATGAGATGGGGGAATTCCAGCAAAATCCACCTGGGAGAACCAGCAGCTCCATTCCAGGGACAGAGTGGATCTCTGCGGCTCAGCAACGCAGCGACCCTGGCCTGGTCCCTCAGCTGTAAGACAAACACAGGGTGCTTCTCAGGGCATGGTTCTTCCTCCATGGGCAACCCGCCCACCCTGCCGCCTTAGATGGAGTCCAAGTGGCCCCCGTAGCTCCTGCACAGCTCTTCCCCCAGACCTGCAGGCCTGGTCTCCTTTCTGGGGTCTGCCCTAGACCTGCAAAGTGGGGTCTTCCCACTCTGTAGCTTTTCAGAGCCGAAGGAAGCAGCTTCCCCGATATAACCCCTCCAGGGCAACACCCTTATCCTTTACATTAATCTGGGAGGCGGGAAGGCAGGATTCTTACTGGGGCAGGACGGAGGGCGCCCCAGATCTGTGGAAGTGGACAATCTGCCATTTGCCGTCCCGGCGGTGCCAGACGCGGGTCTCCTCCGATTGGGCGGTGCGTGGGATGCCGCCGGCATCCAGGTACTGCGTGATGCGGATGTAGGCAATGCAGGCCGACTCATCGCCCATCAGGTGGATGTGGGGATTCAGGATCGTGGTGTGCACGGGCTTGCTGTTCCGGGACCACACTGGAGGTGGGGATGGGAGGGGCAGAGGAGATGCAACAGGGGGCCTCCTTCTCACTGTCTTCACTTTCTCCACTCCCAGTAGCCCTCTCAGCGGAGGCGCCCTGCCTGCTTCATTTGCAGGGAGGGGGCCTCTGTGGCAAGGCTCAGCTACTGCAGTAAGGTAGAACTTCTAGATGACGGGGACATCACATCCCAGCTTAGATACAGTGGAGTTCAGGCATGCAGAATTCATCCAACATGGGAAAATGGAACGTTAGAATCATAGACTGTTAGCCACATGGAAGTAAGCTTTGATGATTATAGAACCAGATGAGCTCCGAGCACAGTCTCAAAGCTGGATGTCCCCAGGTGCCAGGCAGGCACATAAACAACAGTGGCTGAGCCAGGTATAAGATGCTAAATGACAACTGACCCTTTGCCTCTGGGTCAGGGAGGCAATAGGGAGTGATGGGGACTGTGGCAAACAGAATGCCTTGTCCCACCTAAAGAGGGCATCCCGCACACAGCTTCCCGGTGGCTGCTATGTGAGTGACACTGGTGTTGACACACCTGGTTTTCCAAGAGAATCTGGAAATCTGAATTTTTATATGAAAACTCCTCATTTTTTAATTTCATCTAATTCAAATTTAAAACATCATGCAGGCCATGTGAAATATATCTGCAGTTCAGACATAGCCCGTGGGCCTGCTGGCCACTTCTACAGTAGATATATATAGAATTGTGGAAACTTGGGGGAATATGAGAATTGTAGAATCTTAGAACCTTGAAATGATAAGGATGATATTAGTGGTCATGGGGGTCATTGCAAGGTCATGGGGCTTTCCAGAGTTAGGGAGCAATATGTAACTCTTGGAGTCATGATAGGGCTGACAAAGTCCTTGACACCAGATCCCACCACATGAAATGAGATACCACCATTACTATTATTATATTGATTCTAGAAACTCAATGTTTTCCTCAAGGTAGAAAATGAAAGCATAGAAAGACAATGACCCAGCGAGGAGTTGGACAGTGGTGATCTGTATCTGGGGCCTGAGAGGAACCCTTCTATTTGTGTAGCCTGAATCCAGGTCTGAATCATGCGAAGTGCTGACTTTAAACACAGCTTCCCCAACCCCACCCTTAGAGAGTGAAGATCAAGAATCTCTAATGTTAAAAACCTCCCTTCTCCTTCTTTACCCCTTGATCCTGGTGCCAAGCCAGGTTTGTGAGCCACTTATTTTCTGAAAAATGTAAAGTGTCTTTTTTTTTTTTTTTTTTTTTAGGATTGCAGAAAGTATCCAATAGCACCCATCTCCTGTTAGAACACGTTACACACAGGCTTTAGATAAAGGACTTCACCAAGTCTTAGGCACGTAGAATAACAGAATTTTCTGGGCTCTTGGACATGTAGAATGCAGAGTTTTAGCATCATAGACTTGGGAGTGACCTCAGTGGTCAGAGGTCATCCAGCAGCCCAACTGTAGAATCTGAGGAGAGCTCTGTAAGTGTCCCTGATAGCATTCAGGGTTGGAGGCATACAGGACCATCTATTCAACATATCCATTCTACAGATATGCAAATAAGGTCCAGAGAAGCAATCTGACTTGTCCCAGGCCGGGCTAATTCCTGAAAAAAATGCAGTGGAATCTTAAAAAAGTCAGTTTTGGCTGGGAGCGGTGGCTCATGCCTGTAATTCCAGAACTTTATGAGGCCGAGGTGGGTGGATCACGTGAGCCCAGGAGTTCGAGACCAGCCTGGGCAACAAAGCAAAACCCTGTCTCTACGAAAAATAGGAAAAAAAGCCAGTTTCATAACCTGGTTGGTAGATGATAGATAGATAGATAGATAGATAAAATTATTTTTTAAAAAAGAAGTCAGTTTCCAGGTGAGACTGGGTTAGGACAATCCAGAACAATCCCAGGAGGTACAAATAGAGCTTAGCATTGTTGAGGGCACTGGGCCTTGCTACAGTCAGCAAGGGCTGGGGTCTTAAGAGGTATTTGTAAAGAAATGCCACCTGATGTGATGTCTTTTGAAAAGATAGGAGGCTTCCAATATCTATCGTTGTGCATAGCGTGGGAGACAGAGCCAAGTCGTCCACAGGAAAAAATAGGGCTCTGGAAGGTGGGTCTTGGTCAGGAGTGAGCAGTTACTCTGGGTCTGCCCTTGTGAGTTCTGCATTGGAGGTGACCAAATGTTTAAGCCTGGAGTTGGGGGGCCAACACTAAGAGGGGCCTCTGCATGGACGCAGGCAAAGGGCTGCATGTCTTCCTCTCTGTGATGATTTCCATTTTGTCATCCCTCAGCCTTTACAGTTGGGCCTTAGCCTGGTCCCTGCTTTGTGGGGATTGTAAGTTTACCCTGGGGGACCGGTGCCCCCAGAGGACAGACGGTAGGATGGTCGGCACCATAATCAGTGAGGGAGCTCCAAGGTGACAGAATCTAAGGGTCCAGCCACCTCTCCTTGCCTGAGAATTCAATCTTTTTTTTTTTTTTTTTTTTTTTTTTTTTGAGACAAAGTCTCACT